>NC_064824.1:62553662-62861440 GCF_024166365.1 Elephas maximus indicus | reverse complement strand
CTTTCCTTTTGAGCTAGGGAGATGTCCACTGAACAAGCACATAGACATAAATGTAATAGGTATCCTATGAGTGAACATACACATATGTATGGTATAAGTTGGCACCTATTTTTGGCTTGAATCCAGTTTGATTCCTGCAAGAAGTAGTTTAGTAACTACAAAATGTGGGTAATTATTACAGGGGAGGTTATTATCCCAAACTACAACTAAAATTATACCAGGGTCGGGCTTTGGCTGTATTACAGTCATTTATGGAGTAAATATTTACATGACTAGTAGACAAACAGAAAACTGGTTGTCTTGGTTACACATAATACCTATCAGTTTTGGCCTGTTCTCCTTGTGTGACTTTCACACTCTGAATCATGATTATTCACCATTACGTTAAATACCAGTAATCATAAATTGGCAGGTACAAATCGGGGATGGTGTGATTATGACTCATTTTCACATATACCTTACATACAGCAAGAATCTTTTGGTGGAGGGGAATGTTTAAGGTACAGACACAAGATACTAAAATTTAGGGTCAGAAATATCTTCCTGAATTATCACTAACTTCACTTTTTTTGGTTCTTAATCTTAAAATTAATCCTTGGAGTTAGGAAGTTTTGCTTATTTGTTAAGTTTACAACAGTAAGTGTAAAACAGTATTTGAACAGCTTTGCTCTCTCAAGTAGATAAGTACCTCATGTGGCGAAGTACTATGTGAAGAAAAATGATCCTAATCTTTCTGAAAGAAGGCACTGCCTGTCTCATATGCTCATAAGGATTATACAAGTAGAGTCAAGTGTGTATTTTTGTTGAGCAGTATTTCTTTTTTAAAAGAGAGAATGATTAGTATTACATATTCACCTACTGGGAAAAATGAAAATATCCAACAACGTATATAGTTGATTTTTTGTTGGTGTTAGGAAGAAATCTTTAAGTATAGCTACAAAATATAACACAAGCTCTTATAATTTTACAGACCCAGTAATGAGACCTGGGCCACTGGGTGGAATTTGAGACAAGTTTTGGTAACACAAGTTCAACGTAAGCTCTTACTGGGTAGCTGAAAAGGACTGGTCTTCTCCCCAATAACTATCAAGAGTTTTGGTACTAAATCAAAGTAAATAGCGATCTTCCTGAAATTTTTCTTGTGACAACTTTTAAACTTACCTGGACTGAAAGTATGGAGAAATAGACAACTATAGAACTCATTTGATGGCATGAACCCCAAAATTACACAATAAAAACTCAATTACATATTTAATTTAATGCAGAGGTGGAAAAAGATGTC
This sequence comes from Elephas maximus indicus, assembly GCF_024166365.1. Classification (NCBI taxonomy): domain Eukaryota; kingdom Metazoa; phylum Chordata; class Mammalia; order Proboscidea; family Elephantidae; genus Elephas; species Elephas maximus. Next base: position 62,860,158 of record NC_064824.1, on the reverse strand, counting down.
AATCTTTTCAATTTTGTATGGCCAATGTTTCTTTTATTTTCAACGACTTATATATAAAGGCAATCATGAATATTTGATGAAGACATACTTGGATGAGAGTGGGACAGAAATTTAAAAGACTATTGAAAAACCTGTTCTTTATTTGTCTATCATGGGCTGTGGCTTCCTTTTCTTGGATGTGAAATGCTCTGACTCAGCAATTACTATTTATATAGAATATCACTAGCATCTAACTAGAGCATATGATAGTACTATGCAGCCCCACCCTACATGTGTGAAAAAGGTCCTAGAGGTTCATCCTTTTTATATTGTAATATTCTGAAGCCTTTTTTGCAGTAGAGATGTTCACTTTTCTCACCAGTAAAATTAAGGTAATAATACTAACTGTACTATGTTTTCGTGACTATGAAATCAGACAAAGCTTGCCAAGTGTTTAACACAGAGTCTGTAACCTAGTAAGTCTTTAATATATGGTAGTTGTTTTTATCATTTTCTTGGCTTCTTTACAGAAGGCAGATGACTTCAGATTGTTTGAAGAAGTCTAAAGACTGCTTATTAAGTGAATGAAAAGAAGCCAGTTTGGAAGATTTAAATATTCTGTTCGGAATCCCCTGCGCTGGCTGGCACTATTACAGCTCATTAAACATTCACATTGTTCGTGGTTGCATCAGCGCTTTCTGTTCCTACACGCAGTGCTCAGCTCTTTCGTGTGTCAAATCAGACTTCCTCTCAGATCAGAGTTCTCTGCGCGCAGCCACAATTTGCCAGCACAGACCCAGCCATGGAGGACATGTTGCTGTTTTTTAAAGGAGTCCCAGGAGCTTGAAAAAGTAGCTGAACTTCTTCTCCATGATGTTCCCAGGTTTTCAAATATGATAAAGCAGGGATAGCCAAGAAATCTTTTGTGAAAACAGAGTTGCTTTTTTTCTCCCTAAAATGTTTCCCCTTAGAAATCATAAATGTATAATTTGAGGCAGAAACTAATATACACATGCTACAGCCTGTCTTAACCTCAAGTTCATTCCTATTTCGAGAGAGAAAACCTTTGCAGAGTTTCCACGGCTCCTTTTTAATATCCTGTAGTAGAGCAGATGTGAGCGCGTGCCTTCCAAGGGTCATCTTCAGAGGAGTTTTCTTAGGTAGCAGTCAATGGCAAGCCAGAGAATCTAGGTAGAACCATGAGTGATAAAACATTAGATGAGGGAACGAAGGCCCAAAGAATATGAGATTCAAGAATATGACATTGCGAATCAATTTCAAGGCATTTTTTAAAAGAGCTTGCTTTTCATTTTATCCAAGAAATACATAGCAACAAACACTCATTAGAGATGAGGAAACTCTGAACTTGGTCTAACCAGTGCTAAACATTAGCGTACAGGGGCCAAAGGACAGCATCGTTTTACTTCTCCAAAAGAGCCTGCTTTGGGAAGCTACCAAATTCCTTTTGTCTTTTCTTGGCTATGTATGAAACTCTCAAGGCTATCTCCCAAATATTCGCTAAGTTACATATTTTTAAAATGATCACTTATAAAATGCACTTGACCTATTATGTGATATGCACGTCCCATCCTTGAATTCAATATCCTCCCTGAGTTTTGATAACATTTCACTCTTCCATTTTCTAACAATGAGTGCCCTTTAGATTGGGCTCCATGATGTCTCCCACACTGAGCGCTCCTTTCCACCACTACAAACTTGTCCATGCTATTTCTCCAGCAGGAATGCTTTTGCAGCTGCATCTTATCCATCCAAATTTACATCCCTCCAGGCCTCTCTCCTTCTCAAAACCTACCACAGTCTTCTTCCTTTTCTGAACTTGAATACTTGCCGTCTGAGCCAGCTGGGGCACTTAGGTATACATTTGTGGACTGATCTTGTTTCATGTGTACGTGTCTCACTATTCCCATGAAAAGGAGCAAGCTACTTGAAAGCAGGAATCTTATTTTACCTTTTTTTTAGGCTGTCAACACTGCGGACTTTATGCACGCTAAACTCTGTACTAAGCACAGGGGAGGCTGACATCCATAGAAGTACTATCTACAGTCAGGAATCTTAAACTCACTCAATTTCTATCTCAGTAGAGGCAAATTAGAGGCAATAAAAATATTAATTGACGATTAATTCAGTAGTTCTTATATTTTGAGGTAGACTTTATACCTGCACTGGAGGGGCAGGGAGGGAGGGGATGTGAAGACTAGGAATCGACATATTTAACATGTACCTCAAGTAATTTTCCTGCTCAGCCAGGTGAGGAAACATTGATAAAGACCAAATCTTAGAATATGTCACAGAACTACCACATTCTGTAATTGTGGCCTTACTTATATATTTCTTTTAAGCACAGTTTAAGTGAGAATTTATTAACATAATTAGTGGCCAATGATAAATTAAAACAATTAGAATTTATATTTAAATATTGGCTCTTCTCTTTACTATGGGATTTTTGGGCATGGTACGTTACCTATGCTATGCTATACTGCGTGGTTTAAAATCAGGAAAGGTATGCATCAGGGTTGTATCCTTTTAACATGCTTATTCAATCTGTATGCTGAGCAAATAATCCAAGAAGCTGGACTATATGAAGAAGAGTAGGCATCAGGATTGGAGGAAGACTCATAAACAACTTGTAAAATGCAGATGATACAACCTTGCTTGTTGAAAGCAAAGAGAACTTGAAGCACTTAGTGATGAAGATCAAAGACCACAGCCTTCAGTATGGATTACACTTCAACATAAAGAAATAAAATCCTCACACCTGCACAATTAAGAAACATCATGAAAAACGGATAAACTATTAAAGTTGTCAAGGATTTCATTTTACTTGGACCCACAACAAACGCCCATGGGAAGGGTAGTCAAGAAATCAAATGACACATTGCATTGGGCAAATCTGCTGTAAAAGACCCCTAAAGTGTTAAAAAGCAAAGATGTCACTTTGAGGACTAAGTTATGCCTGACCCAAGCCATGATGTTCTCAATCGCCTCATGTGCATGCAAAAGCTGGACAATGAATAAAGAAGACCAAAGAAGAATCAACACCTTTAAACTGTGGTGTTGGTGAAGAATATTGAATATTCCATGGACTGCCAGAAAAACAAACAAAGCTGTTTTTGAAGAAGTACAGCCAGAATGCTCCTTAGTGAGGATGGCGAGACTTCAATTCACATACTTTGCATACATTATCAGGCGGGAAAAATAGCTGGAGAAGGACATCATGTTTAGTGGAGGGTCAGCGAAAAAGAGGAAGACCCTCGACGAGATGCACTGACACAGTGGCTGCAACAATGGGCTCAAATACTGCAATAATTGTGAGAATGGCATACGATCGGGCAATATTTTGTTCTATTATACATATGGTTGCCAAGAGCTGGAACTGACTCAACAGCACTTAACAACAACAGCATTACCTATTCAAGGGTCAAAATGGGAATTAGAAAAGTGATCCTTCAAATTTTTGTCAAGATATTTTAATATTGACATTATTTATTAGTATAAATTATCACAGAAGGCACTTAACAAATACCATCTATTATGTTTTATTAAGATCTGGATATTAATTTTTCATGAATATATTTTTATTAAATGCTTAAATAGTAAACGTAAATAAATATAAATAAGTTGCCCTTGTTAGGTGCCGTCAAGTCAGCATAACGTGTCCAAAGTAAATAATTGAGGCTGGTTGATATACTAGAACTTTAGTTTTGGATTTGTTTAAGTTATACACAAAAAATGAATACACAGTGGTTACTAGGAGCTCGGGGGTTGGGGGGATAGGGGATAACTGTTTAATGGGTAACGGTGTTTCCCTTTAGGATGATGAAAATGTCTTGGAACAAAAGAGGTGATGATTGTACAACATTGTGAGTGTAATGCATGTCACTGAACTGTATACTTTGAAATAGCTAATTTTGTATTAGGTGAATTTTATTTCAATTAAAAAAATGAGTACAGGTAGCATGGGCTGATAAACAAAACATGTTATAGGATGCATGCTAACAATCTAAAACTTCAAACTTAAATCAGAATAACAGAATAACAGCTATACCATGATTTTAGATCATTCTAATTTTTTCTTAGCTAAGATTTTACTACAGTTAAAAATTAATTGTTGATAAGAAGTATTCTAAAAACATTCCTTGGGGAATTGCTGCTATTTAGCTCTGGTTAACAGTGATGACCAATTGATCTCCACTTGTTTTAGAAAAATAGAAGTCTGATTTGTAAATGAGAGTACTTTTCAAATTCTGAAAGAACAGAGCAATTCAGAACTAACGAGATTCAATAGTCTTCGTTTGAAGACTATTTTCAGTTTCTTATGAAATTATTATTATGAAACATGATTATTTTTGTTTTCTAAAACATGCTACTACAATTTTTCTTTTTGTGGGAGTAATCGGTAAACTCGGTAATTGCTCAGTTTCTATTACTGTAAAAAAATACTGGCATATAATTAGGTGTATGCCCTTTGAAATAAATTATGATATCTGTATGGGTAGAGTTGGCACATAAAATATAGGATGTCCAGTGAAATTTGAATTTCAGATAGACAATAATTTTGTAGTAAAATTAAATATTGCAGGGAATATAATATGCTAAGAAGCTCAATTATCTGAAATTCAAATTTCACTAAAAAATTTTTTTTTTTTTTTAGTGCTGTTTTTAATGCTGAAATAACTTAGACAGTTTATTGGTTCTTGTTAAACTCCTATAACGGGTGCCATGGAGTTGGGTCCAAATCGTGGCATCACACGTGTGTCAGAGTAGAACGATGCTCCATAGGGTTTTCAATGGCTAATGTTTTGGAAGTAGATTGCCAGGACTTTCTTCCAAGGTGCCTCTGGGTGGACTTGAACCTCCAATCTTTTGGTTAGAAGCTGAGCATGTTATTCATTTGCCCCATCCAGGGACTCCAGACTCCTGTAGCTAACGTCAATTAAAGCGGGAGTCACTAATGTGAGGACTGTATTCCAAAATCATGATTAGCGTGTTCCATCAACTTACTTCTTAAATTCCTGAACTTCTAATAACATTGGGGTGGGGGGAAGACAGATATTTTAGAAAAACCTGGACAGAAGCTTTTGGATATTGAAGTAGTGTTAACCATAGCCAGCTTGTTTGATGGCATTGACAGACTGAAAATTCTATAACATGCATAAGAATCATACCTGAAGCCATGAAGCAACAGTTAGTCTAAAGCACAATACATAGAGGAAAGTAGCCTTGCATTTGGCATATAAACAATTGTATTTTAGTAACTTTTCCAACAAAATGGCATTGATCATCACAAATAGCCCCTAAGCAGTCAGGGAACTTAGAATTAAAAAATGACATGTTGGATATTGTCTCCTTTAGCACCCACAGGAAGAACGTCTTAATCATATTTTCATGTATTTATTCTAAAAATAATTATATAGTGTATTCACTTAATATATTGCCAGATCTCTATTTAAAAATATTTCTTCCTCGATGACTAAACTCATCACTTCATTTAGAAAATCACAATGATCAAGAAATTATATATTACTACCAGTGAAATATATACAGTAAGTAGCTCCTATAAATGTGTGGTCATGTAAAAACACACCAAACAGGAAAATCACCTTGTTCGAGTAACTCTATCTTCCTACCTGCTTCTCTTGTGATATCTGATAAATAGTGTAAGCCCTCAAGAAAATACATCAGTCAACAGCAATCTGCATGGCACCTCCTAGCATATTTTTAATTACAGATTTAGACCGATTCAGCCAGAGCAGCCTCTGAGTGTCCTCTGTGTGCCAAACATTTTGCCAAATCTGTTAAATGTGCTATCTTATTTAATTTTCTCAACAACTCTATAAAATGGATATTAGTGTTTAAAAAATCATACCTGCTATGTGCTAAGCACAGTAATTTCCACACACTAGATGGACTTTAGGAAATGTGCTATTCCATCATACTACCTGTATTCCAGAGTTCCTGGGTAGGAGAAATAGTTAAACACTTGGCAACTAACTGAAAGGTTGGTGGTTCAAATCTACTCAGAGGCACCTTGGAAGAAAGGCCTGGCAATCTATAGCCATTGACAACCCTATGGAGCACAGTTTTACTCTGAAACACATGGGGTTGTCATGAGGCAGAATGGACTCAATGGAAACTGGTATGGGTACGAGTATCTGTACTCCATATATACATGCTGTGACTTCTTTTTCTTGTCTGACTACCTTTGATGTTCCCAAATAATTTTTTTTTTTTTTTGGCAAATAGAGAAAAAAAAAATATATATATATATATATATAAAAAAAAAATACAATTAGGACCCTGACTGCTCACTTTAGCAGTTTGAATTTCTAATCATTCTTAAATTTGACTCCTCTAAATTTTGGCTCCCAGAACCTCCGATTCATTGGATTATGCAGGAAATATCTATAACCTCAAAGTCTCCATAGACTGAAGTGGTCCTTTGGGACAAGGCATTTTTAGGCAACCAGTACCCTCCCAGCTGACCTAGATTTCAGAGACAGGAAAAGATGTTCAGCATGCCATCTACACAATAATATGTATTTGCTGTGGCTTAACTTAAAATGTGTGCGTGTGTGTCTGTGCACGCACGCACGAGTGTTATGCTTGGAGCAAGGTAACCGTGATGTTACTGAAAAATAAGAAATAAAAACCAGAAGAAGTGACTTGTGATCCTAGTTTTGTTACTTTACTAGTATCTTGGCTTTGAGCAAGTCATTTGCTTCGGTTTCCAGTCCTTTAAAAAGAGTATGAATGCCCAACTCTGAAAGCTCTTAAAGAGTTCAAACTAAACTCAGTAAGTAGATGATCTTTGCTATAAAATGTGAAGTCTTCTTATTAATAGTCCATATACATGTGCATATATGTCCATATATATTATTAATAGCCCATATATATGTGTTGAGTCCAAGCTCGATACAATGAGGTTAATTACTCAATATAGAGGGAGAGAAAAATTATTCAGAGATGAATGGCTATTTACAAGACTTAGCTTAGAGCAGGACTCTAACCAGTTCTGCCTGGTTTAGTCATGGCTGACAAAACAAAACCCAAACAGACCCAAATTTTTAAAATGTGGGTGAAGTGGAATGATAACTGGGATGGGAAAAATTATGGGTTGAAGCCCTGCTAGAAACTTTATCTGGTCTCAGAAAACAAGGGTAACATGCACGTTGCATAGCAACCAAGTCTCTTGACCAGCAGATTCAGTAACAGTTGTGACCCCCTCAAAGGAAGTGGCGGAATGCACTGCTTTGAATGTGTATCGCTCTCCACAGTCCCAGTAGTAATCCTGTCGCCCACATCAGACTCCTGAAAGGGCTCAGTATGCCTTTTCCGAGGTTGCCATTCCAGGGCTTCAACCAGTAATTTTTCCCATTCTGGTTATCACTCCACTTCACCCATATTTTGAAAACTTGAGTCTGTTCCAGTTTCACTTTGTCATCCATGACTGAATTGGCTTGAACCGGCTGGAAGCCCTGGTTTAGAGGTAAGGAAATAGAAGATTATAATGTTCAGGAGTAGTCCCTGACTGGCAAAAAACGGTTAAGCTCTGGGCTACTAAGAAAAAAGTTGAATTTGACCAAGGTCTTCATAGAGCAAGAAGGCAGAGTTTCCAACACAGAGCCAGAAGCCTTCTGCTTTACAGACAGTGCCTTGACAAGAAACTTAACAGGTTCCTATTTTTAACACAGAAACTCTGGTGGCTTAGTGGCTAAGAGTTCAGCTGCTAACCAAATGGTTGGCAGTTTGAATCCACCAGGTGCTCCTTGGAAACCCTGTAGGGCAGTTCTACTCTGTCCTGTAGGGTCACCATGAGTCCAAATCGACTTGAAGGCGATGGGTTTTTGGTATTTTTAACATTCTTTAAGAAAAGGGTCTCCACTACCCTCACTAGATGATTATTCTACTCTTGAATTATTTGCCAGGGACAGTAACTTTCCTAATGTCACCTAGATATTAAGCGGCAAAGCCAGGGACATGAACCCAAATCTGGCGCCAGAGCCTGAGCTCCTAACAGTGGTGGTACTTAGTTAACCACAAGTGTGCTCAGCATCCCAGGAGAAAGGGCAGACAATGGCTGGGAGCTCTGACAGACTGAAATATGCTGAGACTTGTTAGGCTTTATGCCTGGAAAGCCAAAGTCAATGGCCACCGGGCTCAAAACAGCACATTTTGTGATATATGGAAACTGACAAGTAGTTAAGAGTTTACCAAGCTCTTTAAGACTTATAAAGTGAGAAATGCAGCTCTCGGTCATAGTTAAAATTTAATGTTATTGTGTGCTGTCAAGTCCATTCCAACTCATAGATTTAATAAAGAAAGGCAACGTTAAAATCCTTAGCATGAAGATTTAGGTCATTGTACCATATCAAATAGAATTTAATTTGAATTAATTTTTTGGTCGTTAGCCTATTTCTTTTTTTTTAAGGTAGGGAGAATCCACATTTGAGTGGTGTTTAAAATTTAAGTCACTAGGGTATTTTTAACAGAACTGATACTTTAGTGGCATAAGGGTTTATTCACTTCCAGTGAGTAAGCAAATTACTAGCAACTAGTAACAGAATATAGAATCCAGAAACAAAAACTTGTTTTGACAAAAGGACATGTTAAGAAGGAATGGAAAATTGATTTTAGATAACTTGGTGTTGATATGACAATCTAGCTTGCAATTTGGATGGGCACTGAATATTTTGCCTTTGTGTGTGCCCAGGGCACTAAATATTTTACAGGTCTGCATGCCCATGCATGTTTCTCCAGGCCTCGCCTCTACCCTGGAATGCATGCATGTTAATGAGAAAGTCTTGACTAGAATTGTATATGGTAATATAGAAATATAGTGCCATTTGTAAGGGACACAACATACTAAATTCAGGCTTCGCAGCTTTTGATAATTAGGATTGAAAAATGTTTAATTTTATCTTCTGGAAGAGAGGTAAAGGATCCCACTCTGATTATTGAGTGATTTCTTTTAGATTTTCACTTGATTGAGTGGCACACAATTATTATTGATGAGCCCACCCATCTGTGAGTCCCTCAAGGACAGAGGTAGTAGTATCTTTGCCATCTTTGTTTCCCTAGTCCAAAGTTTGGCACTGAGGGCATTTAATAAGTGTTTCTTTTATTAAAATAAAATTTAATTCATGAATACATAATCTTTGAAGTTTCATTCTAAGAAAATGTACAGTGATTTTCCACATTTCAAAATATAAAATCTGGTGAGTGAAAAAGTCATTAAAATTGACGATAAAGCATATTTATTCTGTTAATTTTAATTTCTGGAATGCTTGGTTGTAAATGACTCCAAAAAAGATAAAAAGTATAACATGATAACAATTTATAATCCTAAACATACGGCCATGAAAAATGTAATTTATATTTTCACCTTAAAAATAGTGTTCTTATTTTCTTCAAACTTTGATATAAGAAAATATTAAAATTCATAGAGGAAATGCTGGGGTTTACTTTATATATAGGAATATAATAGCCAAATATGATTTCTCTTTCTTCTGTTTAATAGTATAAACAATCTGTATAGACAATGTAATAGCCACCATACTCGAATACCCTCCAAAAACATATTTGTAATCTATACAATTTTAAAAGGGGCATAATTATAGTAAATACTTGAGAATATGAATAGTTATATCATCACTTCATTTGAGTAAGTCATTTATTTCACATTTTATAACTTAAATCTCATGAGCATTGTTTATATATAAAAGACTAATTACCATGATTATTTAAAAAACTACATAAACAACATATCGTTTAGTATTGTATGACTTTAAATAAATTTAATTAACATTTGTTCTGGAAGCAATAAAAAAAAAACTGGACAAAACAAAACTAATTTTACAAGTTTTTATTATACAGGCAGAGGCCTATCTATGGAAAATAGAACCAATGGCAATTAGTTTTCAGTTGCTGAATGATCTTACACAGCTAGCCATGGAAACTGTGATGGTCAATAGAAATTGCTCATTAGTGCCTCCGTAAGCCCTACCTGCCATACCATAGTTACACGTCTGTGTAGAGGCAGTCCCCAGGTTATGAACAAGAGCCGTTCCTACTGTTTAAGTCAAATTTGTAGATAAGTCGGAACAGGTGGATATGGTTCTTATTTAGCCTTTGGAAAACCTGGTGGCATAGCGGTTAAGAACTACGGCTGCTAACCGAAATGTCAGCAGTACAGATCCACCAGGTGCTCCCTGGAAACCCTATGGGGCAGTTCTCTCTGTCATATAGGGTCGCTATAAGTTGGAATTGACTCAGTGGCAATGGGTTTGGGTTTTTTTTAGTGCAAGAAAAGACTTAAAGAGTTTTCAATGATTTAAAAGGTACATACGCAGCAAGTGAAGTTAATTATGATGAAGAATTTGCTGCAAAGTAGGGGTTGGTTTAATTGTTTCAGGATGAGGGCAAGTTTATATAACATTAAAGGGCAAGTAAGAGTTACCCAGAACTCAGACTTCATAACCCTGGCACTGCCTATAATTACATATATTGGGCATTACAGTAAATACCCACTCATTTAAAGCTGAATAATTTATCTCTTTTTTTTGTATATTTCTATCTTCAATGCAAAAGAGAAAAAAGTTTTCCAATGAAACAAACAAAAATGAAAGAATCAAGAAATTTTTTTAAAATTAGCTATTTATATGTTAAGGAAACTGCAATATTCCAAAAAATGTCTATTAAATTTATTTATCCTTACCTCTTAAACAATGGTTGGGTAGTTTGCGGGGGGTGGAGGAGAAGGCATTAGAATATGATTTAGACAGGAATAAGAGGGAAAGGAAAAACATAAATGCCAATGATAGAGACAGTAGTGACTAAGTAAAAAAAAACTGGCCCAGGATCCCAAGGAAAAATAAAGATTTCCTGGTACTTTGGTATAAAGCTTTTCACGGAGCACTTACATAGGAACATTGGACTCTAATAATACTTCCTATGTTTTAATTCATGTAGGAGTGCTCTGTGAATTACAAAAACACTACACAAAAATTAAATGTTAATAAGCATATATATAAGCACATATATGTTTACATATATACACATATACGAATACAGATATTTATACATGTATTTTTTTATTTTTTTTTTATCTGAGGAAACCCTGGTGGCATAGTGGTTAAGAGCTAATGGCTGCTAACCAAAAGGTTGGCAGTTTGTATCCACCATACACTCCTTGGAAACTCTATGGTGCATCTATCTATCTATCTGTCTGCCTATCTATTCATTCCTGAATTAGGAATAAAGCCAAAATCCTGACTTGTAGCTCCCTGTTGTTGTCAACTAACCCATACATATGGACTGTTACAGAAAACATGCTTGTCTTCAGACAAGCTTCTAAGTAGCTTCTAAGAAATACAAAGTCTGAAATAAAAGTTTCATTAAAATTGAACACTGCCATATATCTCTGATCGTGCCATATAAAACGTTTTACATACAGACATACACAGAATCTAGGAAGACATAAAATAAGCCCTTCATTTAGGATGTAATATGTAAAGGTGAAATTTATAGGAAGGTATTAATCAGCTTTGATTTTTTTGTTCAAAAGAAATATTTTTAGTGGTATTTATATTTGATAACAACATACTAAAATAAACATTAGAACAAATATTGTCCCAAATAGTTTTCAAAAATATTTAGACAAACCCCAATTCTATTTGCACAACAATTTTTGGATCACCCACTTTAACCAGTGTATGTCCTTTTTATATAAAAACCAAAAACCTGTTGCTGTCAAGTCAATTCTGACTCCTAACAACCCTATAGGACAGAGTAGAACTGCCCCATAGGGTTTCCAAAGAGTGGCTGGTGGATTTGAACTGCTGACCTTTTGGTTAGCAGCCAAGTTCTTAACCACTGCACCACCAAGGCTCCTCTTTTTATATAAGCATACACATATCACATTTGTAAACCTCTTTCTCTTACTTACATTCTCCAGCAGAAATATGAAGACCAGATCATCATTCAAAGAGATATATAGTTAACTGGACCTTCTACCTGGTGTTTTTTGCACTAACCCCATCAGGTAACCCTGTGGAGAAGTCTTCTCTCTCTAGTAGGAAAAACTCAACTCCACCTCTACCAACCCCTTTGAGTTGAAAAGATCTTCCCTAGCTCAAGTTCCCACCTGCCTCTTAGGATTGTCTTGAGGGGTAAAGTCGTTAAGAATTTCTTCACTCCTTCATTTGATCTGTAAATATTTGTAGAGAGTCTCCTGTGTTCTGGGCTTGGCTTTCCAGACACAAAGGATAAGGCATGATCCCTTATGATGAAGACTCTATCATGTAAATGAATAACTGAAACAAAGTGCCATTGGGCCTTGTACCACCTATACAGGATCTACTGGGAGCTCAAGGAAAGGACTGTCTGATAATACCTGTGGAGTCAGGAAAGTTCCAGATAATACCTGAGCACAAGCATTAAAAATGATTAGATGGAGTGGGGGACCTGAGTTTCCAAACAAAGGAGTATTGAGTAAAATCTTGGAATCTTGAGCAATTTTACAACAGTTCAGCATAATTAGGGGGAAGCATGGGGAAGCAGTATTTTCCAACACTGTGTAAAAAATATATAGCACGTGTAATTACTATTGTAGCTAATGAACTATGTAACCAGCAATGGAGATAGTTTAGTAACAAATGAGAATACAAAGTCCTGTTTATTCTGAAAGTTGTCTATATGTGACTGTACCTAAAAAAAAGTACCTAAGGCAGGCTAAATAATGCTGGATAACAAGCCATACCAATATTTCAGTGGCTTAGCCCAACAGAAGTTTATTTCTTCTTATGAAAACTCTATTGTAGGTCCTATGACTCCCCAGGGCAGCTGTGCTCAGGGTAATATCTTAGCATCCTTCAGTCTTGTGCCACCTTCATCATGATTGCAGGAACAAGGAGTCAAGCCCTGCTCCTTAAATGATTCATCATTAAACGACCAGGAAATGATACACTTCACTTCAGCTCACATCTCACTCACCCAAGTACACCATACCTGATTTTCATGAGGTGAAGAGTGTAATTCTTCCCTATGCCTAGGACCAGAAGGAGAACAGGAAAAATGGGTGATTGCTGAAAATGCCTTTGGCAATTATGAAAATGTTTTATGTCTCAGATTAGCCCAATGGGGTCAGTAATATTATTACATCGTAAAGTAATGTTGACATTAAAGTTTAATCTTGATCTTGTGATTGAAAGTTAAGACTTTAAGTAGTTTCACTGTTACTCAATGTTTGCATCATTGTCTGTGCAAGCAATTGTAAAAGCTACCCATTTAAAGAAATAACTGATTCATGAAATTGTTGAACATAAGTTACTGTTTAAAGACTAAACTCCAGAGGATCTAAATAAATTCATTTTAATCGTAATATTGGCAACTTTGAAAAGCAACTTTTTTCTGATATGGTTCCAATATTATAATTCAAATAAGTCACATTTCTTTTGTTTCTATGTGTAAAAATGCATGCTTTTATACACAGGAATAAATAATGCCTGCTCTTAATAGACCAAGGACATGTTACTAGGTATTTAGTATGTTAGCTAGTTTCGGTGATCTTTTTGGTTGCTTTGCTCTAAATATCAATTTAATTTTTAACACCTACCAAATGCTTCTTATCAGTAGGGTGAAGTGCCTAACAGATTTGCTATTTGATGCTGGTATTACAGTAGAGGCTCCTTTCAGAATGATCCTTGGTGTAACTCTATTAGATTATTCCAAATATTTTTACTTTCAAACTGCATTTTTAAGTTAATTTCAAGTTATTTTATGAAAGCAAGCTCTTGGACTGATCAAAATGGCCAGCACCTTAAAGCAATTGGTGCTGTTGAAACTATATATACAAGTTATGCAAATATACCTGTTTGCCAGGTGTAAAGAATCACCTGAAGAAAAAGCACGCGAGAACTAAAACCTATAAACAAGCACACAGCTGGGTCTTCGTGATTCTTTTATTCCTGTAAAACTACCAAGAGATAAGGGGAATTATTAGATTTATCACTCAATTCTTGGCTTACAGATTGCCATTAGACACAATATTGTCCAGCCTTCATTTCACAGCTGCTATAGGCTTTTTTTTTTTTTTTATAGGCTTAAAAAAAAAAAAAATTATGCCTGTAGAGACAGGGCAACATTAAACCTGCTATCCATTAAGAAGGCCACAGTGTCACAGGTGCACTTTTAATGAGTAGCAACCTAAGAGGTCAAGTTAAAAAAAAAAAAAGACCCGAACGTGGAAGGTCAGGCTGCTGGGAGGGCAAGCTGCAAGCCTTGTTCTGTGAGTTTTTCTCCGCACTTCCGCGGTGGCCCAGGTCCACTCCTCCAGACCTCACAGGGCAGGTATTCTCCTTCTCCACATCCCCGCCCCCCACCTGTCTGACTTGGGCGCGCCAGCTTTCCTAAAGTGATACCCTAGTGGTGGGAATGGGAACACTTCGCCCGTTAGCTTCATTGGCGTTCGGCTTCCCCAGGAGGACCCCAAAGACTGGAAGCCCTGGGGGGGAGGAAATTCCAACTCGGTCCTCGCCCACGCCCGCCCCGTCCCTCTCTCCGGCTCGCTGCCTCTCTCGCCCCGATGCCGTCGAAACTCGTCCCCACTTTAGGGTGGCTAGGCGGCGGAGGTGGCGGCGAGGTCCCGGGCCCTGGGCAGGGAAATGGGGCAGGGTGAGTGTACGAGTTTGGGGAGAGGCGCCGGTGCACTCCGCCCGCGGGCAAGGGGAGGTGCTGTCTCGGTCCGGCCGGCGGCTGGGCTGAGCCACCGCGAGGCTGCCGCTTTCTCCTCCATTCAAGTCCTGGCTTGAGAGCCCAACTGAAAGCGCGCGGGACGGGGGAGGGAAGAGTGGGAGAGGAAGCCGCGGGAGAGAACAGGCGAGCCACTGTCTCCTTTTGAAAAGAAAGTAGGAGCCCTGGGTGGAAAAGAGATTAACACTCCCAATTTTTTTTTTTTTTTCGAAAAAAGTTTTGTCTGGGCAGCTCGGCAGCCTGGCAGTGCGCTGTCGGCGTGGCGGCAGTGTCTTAGCGTCTTTCCCAGCTCCTTCTCCTTCCAGCCAGGCCAGCGCCTCTCCCTCCCCCGGAGGCGCCAAATGGCTACCCAGTAAACCCCACGGGGCGGGGGCTGCAGCGCCGCCTCCTGCCACCGCCGCTCCCTGCGACGGCGGCGCCCGCGGGCTGGGAGTCTGGGCCCGCAGGTGGAAGCGCACCCGGGAGGCGGGTCTGCCCGGGGCTTCGGTGGCTCGGGCGGGCTCTTGACGCGTGGCCAGCCCGGCTCTGGCTTCGGAAGGGCGCGCGTCCCGCCCTGACCGGCCGGCCTCTCCCACCCCAGCAGTGACGCGCCGACTTGGAGCTGGAGCCCGCGCAGCGCACCGCAGGGCGATGGACAGCCGAGCCCCGCGCGCGGAGGACGCCCGGGCGGCGCCCTTGCCGCCCGCCACCACCTCAGGGTAAGCCTGGAGCGTCTCACCTTCACTCACCCGGGAGGGCGATGCTAGCGAGGCTTCAACCAGTTTACCTGGTGGGCGACTCCCTGGCCATCAGACACGCAGGCGAGGAGGCTGCCTCCTTTCGGCCTCGTTGGAGACCGCCTGGTGTTGGGAATCTGGTGGTTTTGAACGCTTTCGTATTGGGGCCGCGCTGGGTTGCTGAAGGCCAGCCGAATGCTAGGAATTGGGTAAGGAGTCTGGGAGCAAAAATCTTAACAAAGGGCCCCTTGTTGAGGCTCTGGAGGAGAGGAGGGCGATACCTGTAAGTGAATTCCTGTGAAGGAGAAAAAAAGTTTCCTTGGCCAAAGGCTGAGGCCCACACAGGCGAGCAATAACAGGGTGACTGTGGGAAGGGGCTTTCTGTGAGCGAGTGGAGGGCCACAGGTGTGCCAGCTGTCAGCTTGCATGACAGTTCCGGAACCAGGCAGGGTGCGAGCCTCGATTGGGGGTGTGTGTGCTTGTGGCCAATTACTGATGCCAAAGGCAAGAGCAAAGTCAGACTGCAAACAACTGTACTCTTCTTTGTATCCTCACGTGTTTGTGGAGAAATTGGAGGGGAAGGGGCTGTCACATGGTGAGTTAATATTAAATGAAGCATGTCTTCCTGCCAAATATGCTAATAATCACTGTGCTGAGCGTTTGGGTAAACAGTAATGAGAACAGGTAGTTCTGCAAGAGATGGGGGAGAACCTGAAGATAACCTTCGTCTTGGTAAACAGAGAAGGAATAGCATGGATCGGTAGTTGAGTTTTGAAACCCCTCTGACATAGTATAACTTTTTCCTACAATTGTTTCAACTCTGTTTCTTTTCATTCATCCTTAATCTGAACCCAGAAATGTCCTAAAAAGAATATGTTAGAAATAAAAAAAAGTCAAGGAAAAATTGACTTTGTATCAAATGAATGGGAGTTGTGAAGTTTTCCTAATTTAAAAGAGAAGTCATTTTTCCCTGGAACATGACAGCCGTTTCCTTAGGAGCAAGTCATAGCATGTTTATTCGTCAGAGGCCGTGCGAACATTGGCAGTTGTCTTGAAACATGGAGAAGTCTCAAAGCAACATGACTAAAAGATATTTAGTATAATTTTTTTACATAGAGGAAACGTGTAATGTATGAATTATTTCATTTTGCTCTGATTAGCTCCTTTCCCCCACCCCCCCATAGCAGTATTGCCTTTCCTCTTTTTTCCCCCAGGTTTTTCCACTGTTTAGATATTGCCATATATTCTTTCATATGTTCCATGTTATTGTGTATAAACACATAAAAACAAGGTCTCTAAACGGAGCTGTAAATGAAGATGAACAGTTCACGGCATATTGAAATGTATGCAGGTACCAAAAATAAGACGTAAGGACTGAATTGGTGGATTTAAAATGGACCAAAAGTAAGAATTAGGTTAAGGTACTGTTTACAAAAATAAAAATAGTATGGATATCCACGTACATAAAGTGTCCCATGGGTGTTCAGAAATCAAATGATACCTTTGAGTATTTGTGTGATACCAAAGGGCTCTGTGATGGAGTGGAAAGAGTTTTCTAGTGATAAGCGTAATTATAGTAAATGCTGCAAATTTTACTTGAGCGCTTAAAGGTTTCAACTAATAAATTCTTTGCTTCAAAAGAATGTACAAAACTAACTGCTTTACCTAACTTTTCAAATATGAAGAAATTGTTTCATGGCCCCTTGGCCGTTTCTTTGAAACATTCTAAATTATAACATTGCAATGGATAGTTAAAAATTTTTTTTTTTTACCAGCACTTTCACGTATTTACCTCATCTTTAGTATCATACAGTATTTGGAATTGTGTGGGACAGGTGGCATTTTTCTCACTTTTCAGTGGAGGCAACAATACCCTCTGGTCTCTTCACAGTCGTGCACTGGAAAGTCCCAGTCTTCAAGGGGTCTGATCTAGTGACGGATGGCCTTCAGTGTTTTTCTTCTGGGACTCCAATGCACTGCCTATCACATTCTAGAGTGGACTCCTTTCTTAAGACCATGCGAAATAATTCACTTTATGTACGTTGTTCTATATCAAGGGCTTGTTTGTTGGCCTTTAAAATGTGGCTAAGGGTTTAGATCATTAAAGCCACTGACAATCACAATAGTTTGCATGAAATTTGCATGAAGATTTATATATATATAAATAATATAGGGAGCCCTCGGGTGGCACAAGCAGTTAGGGGCTTGACCACTAGCTGAAATGTTGGTGGTTTGAAATTACCCAGAGGAGCATCAGAAGACAGGCCTAGTGATCTGCTTCCAAAAGGTCACAGCCTTCAAAACCCTGTGGAGCAGATCTACTCTGCACCCATGGGGTTTTCATGAGTTGGAATTGACTCAATGGCAACTAACAACAGCAATATAATATGTATGGTGTCCCTGGGTGGTGCATACAGTTAACAAGCTTGGCTGTTAACTGAAAGATTGGAGGATTGAGTCCACCCAGAGGTGCCTCAGAAGAAAGGCCTGACAACCAACTTCTAAGAATCAGCCATTGAAAACTTTATGAAGGACAGTTCTACTCTTTATGAAGCACAGTTCTACTCTGATTTTAAAGAAATCAGTACTATTGGAAACGCTAGCTGGAAAGTTTAAATGTTGTTATAAGGGGATGGGGTAGCACCAAAAGTGATTTTCCTCTCTACCTTGGATACCCAGTTAGTGAATAACCTAAGTTTCTTATCTTACCCACTGCAGTCGAGTTGATTCCGACTCATAGCGACTCTCTTATATTAAGCCAAAAGAAACCAGACTTATTGCCTTGAGTAGATTCCAACTCACGGCGATCCTATAGGACAAGTTAGAACTGCCCCCATGGGGATTCTAAGGCTGTATTCTTTACCGAAGTAGACTGCCACATCTTTATCCTGCGGGGCTCCTAGTAGGTCTGAACTGTTGACTTTTCTGTTGCAACTGAGTGCTTTAACCACTGTGCCACCAGGGCTCCTTCAACTGAGGCTTAGAGAGCTTAGTTAATGTACTCAAGATTGTATAACTCTAAGCCATGGAAGAGTAATAGACACAAACTTTGCCCTCAAACTTACGTTCTTCACCAACACTAGGCCAACTGCAACTCAGTATGTTTGCTGCTGTCGATTATACTGATTTGGTTAAGGGATTTTTTTTTACTAATGCCATACAAATAAACATGGATTTACCATGCACTGTCTTGAATTTAAAAAAAAAAAAACTCATGTTTATATTTATTTTATTTTTTGGTTAGGGTTAGGGTTATCGTTAGGGCTTAGGGGTTCAGGTTAGTGTTCTGGTTAGGGCTAGGGTTAGCATTAGGGTTAGGGTTGGGGGATACGGTTAGGGGTTAGAATGAGGGTTACGGTTAGTATTACAGTTAAGTGAGGGTTTTGGGTAAGTGTTATGATTACGGTTAGAGTTAAGGTTATGTTTAGGGTTAGGTATAGGGTAAGATTTAGGTTTAGGTTCAGGTTTAGGGTTAGAGTTAGTGATCTATTTAGGGTCAGGGTTAGAGTTAGGGTTAGGATTAGGTTTAGGTTTAGGGTTAAGGTTATGGTTAGTGTTTGGATGAAGTTCAGGATAGGGTGAGGGTTATTTATTTATTTTTATTAACTTTTATTGAGCTTCAAGTGAAAGTTTACAAATCAAGTCAGACTGTCACATATAAGTTTATATACATCTTACTCCATACACCCACTTGCTCTCCCCCTAATAAGACAGCCCTTCCAGTCTTTCCTTTCGTGACATTTTGCCAGCTTCCAACTCTCTCTATCCTCCCATCCCCCCTCCAGACAGGAGATGCCAACACAACACAGTCTCAAGTGTCCGCCTGATATAATTAGCTCGCTCTTCATCAGCATCTCTCTCCTACCCACTGTCCAGTCTCTTTCATGTCTCATGAGTTGTCTTCGGGGATGGTTCCTGTCCTGTGCCAACAAAAATGTTTATATTTTTTATATTTAAAAACTCTAATGCGTGCTAAAGAAAGAACTCAATACCTAGCATAAAAAAAAAAAAAACCCATTGCCGTAGAGTTGATTCTGACTTACAGCAACCCTGTAGGACAGAGCAGAACTGCCCCATAGGGTTTCCAAGGGGTGCCTGGTGGATTCAAACTGCTGACATTTTGGTTAGCAGCCATAGCTCTTAACCACTATGCCACCAAGGTTTCCAGCATATAAAAGGAGCTCAAATATTTGGTTTATGTCTTCAAAACCGTATTCAACATTTTCATGTATTTGGGACAGTTTAATTTAACTCATAGTAAACTAGTTGACTCCTTTGGTCATGGGACAAAAATCTGAACTTATTTTTGCTACTAGGCATCTATTAATTTTATTTACCCAAACCCAGAAACCCAGTGCCGTCGAGTCGAATCCAACTCATAGCGACCCTATAGGACAGAGTAGAACTGCCCCCCAGAGTTTCCAAGGAGCACCTGGTGGTTTTGAACTGCCAACCCTTTGGTTAGCAGCTGTAGCACTTAACCACTACGCCACCAGGGTTTCCAATTTTATTTACAGAATATTTAAAAAGAATTTTTGATTACCAAAAAATGAAAAATGAAATTGTTTTTTAAGACAGTGCTAGATTTTCCCTTCAAAGTCTGATTTCTTCCGAGTTAGAGAATAACTGAATAACAGTATCATAACCTTGCCTTATTATTGAAATGCCGGGTATATTTATGTAATAATAAATGTCAACCCGCATGTTATTGAGACAACTGTTCTTCATTTGGTTAATTATTCACAAACATGACACTTATTGTATGTAAAAGGCTGTTCCTAGACTCTGCGAGATTAGCTTCCAATCTCTAGAACTTTACTGATGAAATTATCTGTAGCTGTGCAGGAAAAAAAAAAAAAAAAACAACACCAAGGGAACATGCTGTGGTAAAGGTACTTTGCTTCTAACTTAAAAACATTGTGTTTATACATAAATATTTGTATGTAAAAATATTATGTTTAAAAAACAATCAGCTAATTCGTTTGTCAGCAAACTTTGGACCCTCAGGCCAGATTGTGCTCTCCAGCGGCTTTGGTAGTTTGACTGGAACACACGGAGCCCTTGTGGCACAGTGATTAAGCTCTCAGCCGCTAACTAAAAGGTCAGTGGTTTGAATCCACAGGCCAGTCCGTGGGAGGACGATGTGGCAGCCTGCTTCTGGAAACATTGACGGCCTTGGAAAGTCTATGGGGCAGTTCTACTCTGTCTTATAGGGTCGCTGTGAGTTGTAGTTGACTTGACGACAGTGGGTTTGGTTTTTTTATTTTTTACAAATGCTTTCACACTTCAATTGAGTAGTGCAGACAGAGACCATATGGCCTGCAAAGCTAAAAACATTTACTCTCTGGCCCTTCACAGAAGAAGTTTGTCGACCTCCTGGCCCAACTTATAAAATCCATGAGATATTATTTAATTAAAATTTTATTTACTGCAGGACACTTCTAAGTATTGAACTTAAATATAAATTGGAACAAAATGATTTATACTGTGCTTGCTAAAGCAAGGTATATCTTATAGTAAAGGATTTTGCATAGTAGTGATTTGTGGTTGATTTCTTTTCCAAGTAAAGACTGAGCTTGCCCCCTTGGCGTGAATTTAAGAATTTTGACATAAGATATTTGGGTTTGTCTTTAAAGAGAAGATCTAGACTTCTGTGCTAGAACAACTTTTAGGAAAAAGAGAAACAAATTTACCCAGAAGGTGATGGACAAAGGATAATAGTTCTTATTTCATTTTTTTGAGTTTATGCCTATTTTATAAGTCAAACCGTCCTTGTAATTTCTTGGCAAGTTTTTTTGTGTTATTTTTATTTCATGTTCTTAGGCTTTTAGTGTTTTAAAAGTAGTATAGATTGTTCTAAGACTTTTTTTTTTTATGACATTGCTTTGCTAAATTTTTCCCCATCTGCTACAGTAAAAACAAAGTGAGTATGGGAGAAAGAAGTTTCCCAGGACTATTTATAAAAGGCCAAATGTCTTCAGTTTTTGCATACAAACTTCATATCTAAGGAATGAATCCCTTGGAAGAGGTTCCCAAAGACCAGCTAGTTGTTATGACCACATTAAAAAAAATGCTAGCATGCATTTGGGTTATTTTAAGTTTAATGTAAGCTTAGTTTAAGTTCACAGTGCTGTTTATAAATTTAAGTAAATAATATAAATAAAACCACTTATTGCCTTTAGACATAAAGAAAGCTATGGAGTTTAATTGTGTAGCAGTTTGACAATGAAAGTGCTTTAATTGGGGTGGTCATCCTCCGTATTAAGACAGCAAAGAATGTAAAGGCAGGAGAAATGGCCTCTGTAGCTCAACCTATAGAAAGTTGAAAACTTAACACTATTCATAACTTTAATACATTTTCAATTGTTACAGTGCTTTACAGAGGTCAGAATTGTTTCACATGCCATTAATTAGGCTGTTTGAATTCCTAATGTTTTTGGTGCTCTGTGTTGGGTAATGCCCTGGTTAGATTTGTATGTTTCCATGCCATTATATCCTCCTTGAGGATAAAGCTCAGAGGCCCTTCTTGCAGGAATTTCATTGCGGAAAAGCGCAGTACGCTCCCAAACTGGGTCGTTTCCTAAACCTTGCCTGCTCTCTAGCAAAAAAAGTAACCCCATTAAAGCTATGAAGTTTGTGGCTGCGTGGTAGTGAGAATGTCACATCAAATCATAGATGTGATAGCATTTACCAAAATCATTCTTTTTCTTGTGTGCTTCTTGAATGTCTTTATTTACCTTAGTAGGGTTGTGCTGACTTCACTCATATTTCGTCTTGCCTCTCCCATTACCAAAAGTAACAGCTGTCTATACTATCTAGAACGTGATTCCCCCTCCTTCTCTCTCCCATCCCTGGTAACCATCAAAATTTGCTTTCTGTGTGTATCTATTCTTGGTTTTTTATAATAGTGGGACCATACAGTATTTGTCTTTTTGTGGTTGATTTATTTCACTGAACGTACTGTTCTCCAGATTCATCCATGTTGTAAGATGTTTTACAACTCCTTGTTATTCTTTATAGCTTCATAGTATCCATTGTATTTATGTACCACAGTTTGTTTATCCATTCATTCGTTGATGGGCACCTTGGTTGTTTCCATATTTTTGCTGTTGTGAATAATGCTACAGTGCACATAGATGTGCATATGTCTATTTGTGTCACTACTTCACATCTCTAGGATCTATACCTAGGAGTGGGATTGCTGGATCATAAAGTATTTTTAACTTTTTGAGGAAGCACCATACTGTTTTCCATAGTGGTTGTACCATTTTACAATCCCACCAGCAATGTAAAAAAATGTCCCCCCACAACCTCATCAGCATTTATTCTGTTTTTTTTTTTTTGATCAGTGCCATTTCTGCTGGGATGAGATGATACCTCATTGTAGTTTTGATTTGCATCTCTCTGGTGGTGCAGTGGTTAAGTGTTCAGCTGCTAACCAAAAGGTTGGAAGTTCAAATCCTCCAGCTGCTTCTTGGAAACCCTATGGGGCAGTTCTCCTCTGTCCTATAGGGTTGCTATGAGTCGGAATCAACTCAAAAGCAACCGGAATGGCTAATGATTGTGAGCATCTTTTCATGTATTTGTTGGCGGCTTGAATGTCTTCTTTGGTGAAGTGTCTGTTCATGTTCTTTGCCCATTTTTTGATTGAATTTTTTGCCTTTTTGTTGAGTCATTGATGCCTTCTATATATTTTAGAAATTAGACCCTTATCAGATATGTTGTCACCAAAGATTTTTTCCCAGTTCTCTTTTTATTCTCTTGGTAAAGTCTTTTGATGAGCATTAAGTGTTTAATTTTTAGGAGGTCTCAGTTATCTAATTTATCTTATTTCATTGATGCATTTTTATTTTGTCTGATAAGTTTTTTATGACAAAATTAAGTTCCCTAGTTTTGACCCTATGTTCCCTTCCAGGAATTTTGTAGTTTTAGCTTTAACATTTAGGCCTTTGATCCATTTGGGCTAGTTTTTGAGGAGGGTGTAAGGTATGGATCCTGATTCATTTTTCTGCATATGGTTATCCAGTTTTGCCAGCACCATTTATTAAAGAGACAGTTTCTTACCCATTGAGTGGACTTTGACCCTTTGTAGAAGATAAGTTGCCTATAGATGGTTGGATTTACTTCTGCATTCTCAATTCTATTCCATGGGCCTTTGTGTCTGTCCTTGAACCAGTCCAGGCTGTTTTGATTATTGTGGCTATATTTCGAGATCAGGAAGGGTGAAGCCTCTTAATTTGTTCTTCAGTATTGCTTTAGTTGTTCAGGTCTCCTTCCTTTCCATGTAATGTTGGAGATTAGTTTTTCCATTTCATTAAAGAATATTGTTGGGATTTGGATCAGGTTGGGTTTATATCTGTAGGTCATTTGTGGTAGTTGTCTTAGGCTGGGTTCTCCAGAGCAGCAAAACGTATATATAGAGAGAGAAAGAGAGAGAGAGATTTATGTCAAGGAACTGGCTCACGTGGCCCCTAGAGGCTGTACGTTAGCCAGGCTATGAGACAGGAAAGCGGATTCTCCCCCTTCGTGTAGCTGCAGGGGCTGGCAAACCCAAGATTGGCAGGCTGGAGAGCAGTACCGCTACAGGCAGTGGAGATCAACAAATCTCAAGACTGGTGGGCAAGACAGCCAGCAAGCCACTAGCCAAAGTCCCAGGAACCAGAGGCCAGACGAATGGGAGCAAGGCGCAGGATCTGGAACAAGCAAAAGCCCTGGCAAGGTGAGCGGAAATGAAGTAGGTGGAGGAGGGTGGAAAGATGAAGGCTGAGGGGATGGTGAGCTGCCACAGACCCCACCCCCTCCGGTTCCACTCAGCAGATTCCATCATGGCAGTAATCACCTATCAGATTTCAATAGGTAAGCGATCACAACATTATACAATTGCCAAAGCACTGAGACTCATGGCCCAGCCAAGTTAACACAATCTTAACCATCATAGTAGTAGTGACATTTTCACAATTTTAAGCCTTGCAATCCATGAGCGTGGAATGTTTTTCCATTTATGAAGATCTTTTAGTTTCTTGCAGTGGTATTTTATAGTTTTCCTTGTATAAGTCTTTTATGTCCCTGGCTAGGTATATTCTTAGATATTTTATCCTTTTGGGGGGTATTGTAAATGGTATCGTTTTCTTGATTTCCTTTTCAGAGTCTTCATTAGTACAGAGCAACCCAACTGATTTTTGTGTGTTTATCTTGTACCTTGCCACTTTACTGAATCTTTTTATTAGTTCCAGTAACTTTCTTGTGGAGTCTCTGGAATTTTCTATGTATAGGATCATGTCATCTGTAAATAAGGATAGTTTTACAAATAAAAAAAAAAAAAAATTATTTTATTTTTTTACAAATTGGATACCCTTATTTCCCTTTCTTGCCTTATTGCTCTAGCTAGGACTTTCAGTATAATATTGAATAAGAGTGGTGATAAAGGACATCCTTGTCTCTTTTCTGTTCTCAAGGGGAATAGGAACCGAAATTTTAACAGCTGCTACAGTCATGTCAGTTTACATGAGCTGGAAAAACAGGAAATTGAGCTGCAGATGTGAAAATGGCTCTCACCCTTCCATTCCCAGGCCTGATGGATGTGCCATAGTTTTAGTCCAACTGAGTCAATAGTAGTCAAGATAATTATAGAAGTCGTTGGATTTATTTTCTCCTTTGTGCTAAAGTGGATGCAAGTTATACTCAAAGCAGAAGTGTCAGAGAGAGGAGCAACCCTTTATTTTGCTCTTTTTTTTAAATCCCTAATAGTCACGTGGTATATCACTACTTTAATAGAGTTAGGCAAGTGCCAGAATCTCTGTCTTATAGGACACCATCTGCTTTTCCAGGTCTCCTGGCCTCCAGGCAGCCCACATTAGACTCAGGTGTTCATGGTGCGTTATTAAATCAGTCAGCAAAATGGCAGGGTACAGTGTCCTACCAGATGAGAGTAGTGATCTCTTGCCCCTACATAGGATATGTTGCTTTGCATTTCCAGCTGAAAGCTTTAACTTGAAGCAAAAATAAAATAGCGTGTTACCTTTCAGGAGAGCAAGGCTGAAAGTGAAGAGGAGAATGTTAGCAGATGAAAAGAAACTAATTTTATGTTGTGATCCTTTGCTATCAGTTTTCTATATTCAGTGTTCTTTTTCTCTAAGAGGACAAGTTTTACTATGATATTCCATTACTCTAAAATTGTCCAATTCCTCTAGGAAAGTTAGATGTGACTTCATTTGAGAAAAAAAAAAAAAAATCGGATTCTATTGATCTGAAAGGGGAAATACACCCAAATATACTTAGTTGGGACAAATTTTGTACCTAGAGCCAATTCCAACTATAAATTCCTCCAGTTTTACCATACCTCATTTTTGAAATACAATTTGTTAAGGGGAATTTTTAGTTTTCTAATAAAATTCAAGATTTCATATACTATTTGGGGTACAACATCTTGGGATTTTAATTTTATTATTATTTTTGTGAATCATAGTTATCTAGGACTCTAAGTAGATTATAAGAGCCCTGGTGGTGCAGTGGTTAAGTGCTCAGCTCCTAACCCAAAGGTCAGCAGTTTGAGCCCACTAGGCGCTCTGAGGGAGAAAGATGTGGCAGTCTGCTTCTCTAAAGATTACAGCCTTGGAAACCCCATGGAGCAGTTCTACTCTGTCCTACAGGGTCACTATGCGTCAGAATTGACTCAGTGGCAATGGGTTAAGCACGTTATACAAGTTTGAATTAATAGAAATTCTAAAAGTTATCTGAATGTGTTGAATACATATTTGCTATAATTTTTGGTAATCTAAATCCATTCTTTTTTGTGTTCCACCCAGATATTAAGCACATTAAAAGTTGAGGTTGGCAGTGATGCAGGATTTGAATGTCAGGGATTTGGGGCATTCACAGTTTTCTTATATCGTTGTAAAACTAGGTTTTACTAGGCAAGGTAGAGACTCAGTTCCTGGAATCTCACAGATTTCTGGAACACAACAAGAACCCAGATTTCTTTGGTATTAAAGGAATGGCCTTGGGACACCAAAAAATAGTATGCAGTGCTGAAGGCATACACAGTTTAGGAGATATGGACTAGTGAAGTGGTAGTTATTTAATTCCATCAGCAACATCTTTTATCTCTCATCAGTCAGCACAGGATATTTAAAAAGATTTTCTATCAAAAACCATTTTAAAAAATTCTGGCGCTTGGCCTTTTTTTTTTTTTTTTAATTAACTGAAGGCTATCTAGAATGCCATGCTCTCTGAGTTAAGCATAATTATAGTCTTCTGTTTATTTTGGTGATTGTTTAATTTTTCATACCATGGTAGCAGTGTGATTTGGGAGGAATGGGTGAGGAACATGTCTTAATTGGTTGCCACCCAGGTGCTGAGCTGTGGGTAGCTTTGGACTCATTTATTTCTCTGGCCCTAGGACATACTTTGAGCATGTATCAGGAAGGATCAATCTCTGGAGAAGGACATCATGCTTGGTAAAGTAGAGGGTCCGCAAAAAAGAGGAAGACCCTCAATGAGATGGAGTGACACAGTGGCTGCAATCATGGGCTCAAGCTTAAAAACAGTTGTGAGGATGGTGCAGGACTGGGCAGTGTTTCCTTGTGTTGTACATAAGGTTGCTTTGAGTTGGAACTGACTCGAAGGCATCTAACAACAGCAACAGGACTATTTGGAATAGTCCTTACCAGCTGGGACCTATGTAAAATATTTTTGTGAAAGTGGAAGGGGGAGTGGATGAGAAAAGTAAGGTGGCACTTAGGAGCTGAGAATGGAGGCTTTTTCCTCCTCAGTCATTTTAGTAAACCAGCCAGCTTCTTAAGTTTAACACTGCTAATGAGGAAATAGGGCCCTATGTGATGCAAAATAGTTTGCTCTGGCTACTAGCAGAAAGGCTGGCAGTTTGAAGCCACCCAGTGGTGCTGTGGAAAGAAGGCCTTGTGATCTGCTTCTGTAAAGATTACAACCAAGAAAACCCTGTGGACCTCATTTCTACTCTGTAACACGTGGGGTCTCCTTGAGTGAGAACTGAGTCCATGGCAGGGTTTTTTTTTTTTTTTTTTTTTAATGAGGAAATAGTTTTCATTATGGACATTTAGAACTGTAAAATTGGCTATATCAAAACAAATTTTTTGAAAGGGTTTATTTTCAAAATAGGATTAAGAAAGATTTGGGAGATATGGTAATACTGTGTTCATATTGCATATAATTTTTGTTATGCTTAAATGCATTAAATGCATTTCAGTTGTGTACATAATACTCATTTCCTCCTTTTTCCTTGGACCCTTTGATGTGCTTATGTTTTTACACTACTGTTTCATGGAAAAAATTAAATTTCATGGGGTTGTGAAGGGAAGAATTTTCCTGGCTTTTTTCCTTCGTTGGTTAGCCAAGTAAATGTGTGCTGTGCTAAATGGAAAGGTAGGGATAATTAGATTTTTATTTGGGGGAGTGGATGAAGAACAGAACAAGAAATCAGGCAAAATATTTACAATGAATGGGAAAAAGGAGAACAGAACAGTCCCTGATGGTGGAAGAAAAGGTAACTGTGCTAAAATGCTAGACTGCCACTAAACTAGCAATTTGAGGTTTGACAGCATTTAACCTCTTGTGTTCCCTTTGCAGCTCTGGTACTGTTAGTTTGTGGAAACTTCTGTGATCCTAGGTTACTGGAAAGCGTTTTCTGCCAAAGACTTTATATAACCTCTTCAAAAGTACCATATATGCATTTTCGTTGCGATTACATCCAAAAGTAAATTGATGATTAGGCTAATGACAGTTCTTTACAGCGGTGTTTGTGGCGTATATAATTTATTCATGATTCCTCCAATAGGTAATACATTCATATGGCAAAAAATTCAAAAGCTAAAAAGTGATAAAACAGTAAAAAATCTCCTTCTAGCCCCTTGCTTCCTTTCACCCAGGTTTTCTTCCCAGAGGCAATCACTGCTACCAGTGTTTGCAAATCCTCATAAGATATTGTACACCAACTACTGCTGTCTAAATATGCCAGCCACATATTCAGTGTTAAATTTTGGAGAAGCCACATTAAAAAAGTAAAAAGAATTTAAATAATATGAGTTGGAATCGACTTGACAACAGTAGGTTTTAATGTTAAATGATGTAATGGTTGAAATAAATCTAAGCCTACCAAAGCAATAAAGTTGTCTTTAATAAAAATATTTTATACTGTATCAGATTTGAAATTTAAATTAGCATTTGAAATAAAAAATTCAGTTTCTCAGCTGCTCTAGGCACATCTCAAGTGCTCAAGAGCCTCATGTGGCTAGTGGCTACTGTATTGTACAGTCTGTCTTTATACATTCATGAGCAAATGGGAGTGTGTGTATTGTTTCTTCCTCTTTTATATACAATTAGTACTGCTTTGTACCTTACTTTTTAGCTTATTATATCTTGGTAATCACTTCATCACATAAGTTCCCCCCCCACTCCAGCTGCACATTATGTCTTTGTAGGGGTGAACCATTATTTATACAACCAGTTTCTGTTGATGGATACTTAGCTTTGATTTTTTTTCCCTCAGCCTTTTGCTGTTATTAAGTGGTCATTTTCGCATCGTTAATGCTTTTACAGTCTACTGTGATAATGTGCCTTCCTGTATGTTTGATCAAATATCTAGCCCGTGAAACTATAAAAGGCAGAGAGGGCATATTCTCTGTTTCTTTTGTGTGTACGGCTGGGTATCAATACCTTACACATACCTAGACATATAATGACCAGTTATTGGATGGGGATCCTTTTTTTACTTTGTGTGAAGGGAAATGCATATCTGGAACCTGAGCAAAAGGTCAGTGTTGGGGAGGGAGAAAAGCAAATTACTTGGCAGATAGAGGAGTAGAAGCTCAGTTATGGCAACTTTCGAACTGAGTACATTAATTTTTGTAGCCATAAACCAATGAATTGCTGTTAAGACATCCTTAAATGCCGCAGTTTTAAAAAGGGCTGTTGTAAATCTCTCAGCACCCCATTATAAAATTCCAGTCTTAATTTGAGATCCTCTTTTTTTTTAGCATTATTCCCTGCAGTGGTATTTATTAAAGAAATACGAAGTTTATTAAGGAGTAGAAGTGAAAATTCTGAGTAATGTTGTTTCTATCGCATAGAAAACGAACTTTGGCAGTCATGGGTAGATCTGCTTAACAGGACATGAGGGCTATTTACGGCCTAAATATGCTTCTTTTAAAAATTATAGCAAAAAAAAAAATTATAGCAGAGTAATATTTGACTTACAGAACAGGTTGTAGGTTTTGGAGAGAAGCAATTATGCTTACTTGTGGGAGTAATTAACAATTGTGCTGTCTGTGCCAACACCCTGAAATCTAGATTGTCAACAGCTTTGCTGTTTTGGTTCAGGACTTCTGTTGGTAGAGGAAATTAGCCTTTTGATGTGAACAATAGTGGGCTCAAGAGTAAGATCAAACAATAATGGGTGTTTTCTTCCAGCTTGTGAAAGAAGAGTCCAAGTATTTAGAGCTATCACTAATTTAAGAAATTAAATGGTCATAAGTGCCTAGGAATGAAAAATCATTGTGAGAGTTCCTTCCCCCTAATGTTTTCGGGTGTTGTAGTTCAAAATGAGTACAAAATCGTAAATGCCATAGTGGGAAACAGGTTTTTCCATATTTTTTTTCTAAGAATGTTATTGACAACAAATTGGCATTTTACATCGTCTAAAAATAAGATGGAATTCTAAGCTAGAATTCATCAGGGAAAAAAAAGATTAAATGATATTTTAATGTGTGAGAAGATGATCCAGTGTTCCATAAAGTGTTTTAAGTAAGGCCTTGAGTCTCCTTTTAACCCTGCAGCCTACCTGACAGTTGTCTGATGCAGTGAACCTGTGCACTTGGCTCTCTGGCATTTAACAGCATTTGCTTTGGTTTCGAATAAAACTGGTCCAGCCAGAAGTCAGAATAGCAGCTGAGGTAGAATGGGCCTAGAGACATGACCTTGGCCTGAATCTCTGCCACTCACTGGCTTAGACCTCAGGTTCCCCCCTGGTGGAATAGGATAATAACATGGAATTAAAGAAAATGTGGAAGTCATACTAGCACGTATCAGTCTAGTGTTTTTTTCCCATGATGTTTGCTAAATTTTAAGTATTAGACTTAATTAGTTAGAAAGCAGCCTTTTGTAATGCTAGCATTATTATCATACAACCACCCACCGCCATCAAGTTGATTCTGACTCATAGCGACCCTATAGGACAGAGTAGAACCGTCCCATAGAGTTTCCAAGGAGCGCCTGGCAGATTCGAACTGCCAGCCTTTTGGTTAGCAGCCGTAGCACTCGACCACTATGCCACCAGGGTTTCCAATTATTATCATATTAATGCAAAACCAAGGAGGGAGGGGACATTCCCTGCACTCATTCTCATCTTCCATGAAGTAGCAGATGGACTTGGTGAGAAGGTTGATGAGTCCACTGTGAAAGTCTCCATGCCAGATACAGCTAAGTTGTTCTGGACGTGCCAAGTACAAAATAGCTACTAATCCTGATAATCGCATTTTCTTTTAGAACAGAAAATGTCCCTTCTCAGATTGGGAATATCCTACCAAGCTAATTGTAATTCTGATTGTTTCCACACTTCACTGTAGGAATAGCGTTACCTTTTAATATTTCGCTTTTTTCCTATGTAAGATAATTATAACTCCAGTTGCATTTCTTTGATTTTTGTTAGGGCTGATATGCAATGACTGAGTTTTCAATTGTAATGTCATATACAGGAGCATCATGATTCAAAAGAGGGAGTCAGAAACTTGAGACACCATTCTAATCACAGGGTGTCATGAACTGAACTTTCTTTTACACATTGCTTAAAATCAGATATTCTGCTCTTTGTAAACAAGAAATTGAGTAATTAATTCATTCCCCCACGTGTTGTAGAATTGAATGGTGATCTAGAAGCTGACGTTAGGTATTGATATGTAGAAGAGAAGCCTGTAACTCCTATCTCTTCATCCTTAAAGATGACTGTGAGCACATCATTTGGAGCAGGGAAGGAAAGTAGGCAGCGGTGGTCCCAGGTGATTTAACGCTGTAGCTGGTTCCGTTCTGATGGAAGCATGATGCCATTGTCTTATAAAGTTAACCCTCCACAACCTTCACTGAAAGCCTTTGTTAGGGCAAATACAGTTAAATAAGTTTACTTATAGTTTTTGAGCTTAGCTTTCTGTCACAAAATAGGACTATTTTCTTGCAGGTAATTTTTTTTTTTTATTAACTTTTATTAAGCTTCAAGTGAACGTTTACAAATCCAATCAGTCTGTCACATATAAGTTTACATACATCTTTCTCCGTACCCCCACCTGCTCTTCCCCTATTGAGTCAGCCCTTTCAGTCCCTCCTTTCGTGACAATTTTGCCAGCTTCCCTCTCTCTCTATCCTCCCATCCCCCCTCCAGACAAGAGTTGCCAACACAATCTCAAGTGTCCACCTGATATAATTAGCTCACTCTTCATCAGCATCTCTCTCCACCCGCTGACCAGTCCCTTTCATGTCTGATGAGTTGTCTTCGGGGATGGTTCCTGTCCTGTGCCAACAGAAGGTCTGGGGACCATGGCCGCCGGGATTCCTCTAGTCTCAGTCAGACCATTAAGTATGGTCTTTTTATGAGAATTTGGGTCTTGCAGGTAATTTTTGATGTCAAAGAAATTCCTTTTCAAATTTATTAATGTAATTCAGATCTACTTTTTCTTAGTAAGTATAACGAAAATATCCAGGTAGAATGAATTATTCCCATGCACAGACTCTGGTCTTGGGAAGTTTCTTCAGCACTAGTGTGCTCCTGGTAAATTTACCTTTAAACAAACATGTTTCTCAAGGTGGTATGTAAAATAATGTGGAACTGAAATTGCTTCGGAGATTGAATAAGGATTTGTAAATTCAGTAAAATTTTCATTAATGAAAAGGAGCGGACAATAGTAATTTAAAAACAGCCGCCAGTGGCTCAATCTGCTTGTATAAGCAAGAGTATTTATTGAGCAGTGACTGTTCACCAGGTCCTCTGCTAAATGAATAACATGAGCTACAGCATTTAGTAGTCACAACCACCCTGCCAAGAAGATGTAGTTGTTATCCTAATGGTGCAGAAGACGACACAGAGGCTTAAAGGGTGAGTAATTTGTCCAAGGTCAAGTGACCAGTCAGTGGTAGATCTGAGATTGAAACCTAGGTCTCATCTGAAATCTGTTAGCTTGACTGCTTTGCTTTCTGCCTCCAAGAACTGGCAGGGGCGACAAAGCCAATATAATAAATAATAATAAGAGTGACCTTAAATGGCACTAACCACTTCTTTCCAGTTTTTTTTTTTTTTTTTTGATTACAAAGTTGACATGTTTATCATAGAATATTTGAAAACACAGGAAAATGTAAAGAAAAAAAGAACTATTATCCTGTCAGTCTGGAGATAACCACTGCTATCGTGACTTGCGTTTTAGCATTTCCCAGGGTACATTCCAAATAAGATAAAGTTAACATGTTTTCTGTTAAAAGTCATTTCCATGATCAGATAATTTTGGGAAATGCTGGGTTAAACAAAGGTAAACTATTTTCTCCCCTAAAGGACTTCTCAGAGGTTTTAATATGCTAATATGTGTAATGGATTTCCAAAATGGAAACACAAAGCATAACTTTCCAAATTGATTAACCAGAAGAACACTGATTTCTATCTCCAAACCAGCCTTCTTTCAGATACAGTTCAGGCAATGCTGTGGATAGAATACATTTAGATAAGCATTTAGATTTATAACTATATGTAACATTTCTGCATTCCTGTTCCCAGGATTAGGTAGCTCTTTTCAGTTATTTAAAATTTATTTTAAAATGCTTTTTGAAACAGTTGTATAACAAACTATGCATGTATTTGTGTGTATATGTGTGTGTTTGCATTTTTTTTTTTTTTAACCTTTCATCTATTGAACATTTGGGCTGTTTCGATTGAAATCATTAACTATAAAAAGAGTATGAGTTTTAGGTTTGGGTGAAAGTGATACTAGAACTGAAAGACTGCAAAGACCACTGCAGTGAGGAAACCTTCCAGGGATTGATCTGCAGTTAGAAACTGAAAGCCATTATAAAAGTTTCAAGAAATCTGTGTGGGACCGCCCTGTGAATTGCCATCAAGAGAGAGCAAAAGACATACTCAGAGTGAACTGGACTCGATGGCACACAACAATAGGAGTAGCCAAGCTATTAGAATAAATTAATTACCTAAGTGGTAAGGTATGCATTTCTTTAAGTGCAGCCTGTGTGGTCCGAGGCCAGTCTTGCTCCCCTCTTAGCATGGGAAAGCTTGGGTGCATGGTGAGTTCTGGTTATTACCTTTGCTGTGGTCGAGGAGGGGTGAGAGGGCTGGAACTTCTCAGGCTCCTTTGACAGGTGAAGAAGCTGGGGCTATGGACAAGTACAGGTTTTGAAAGAGAGAGCTTAAATTTGGATTAGTTGGGGAGGACTGGGTTTGAAGCTACTTAAAAGATAACTCACTGGAACAAAACCAAGAAAACTTCCTGAACGAATCAACAGCTCATTGGGGTTTTTTTTTTTTTTTTCTGTTCAACAAATACACATTGAAAGCCACCTGTGTGTCACTGGCACTGGCAGCTAACTGTATTGAAAATATTACTATACAATACATAGAAATTATATTCATGGAATAAAATCACTTTGGAATAAAAACATGTTTCAATCTTATTAAAAATACACATCTTTGAACAACCTCCAAGGCAGTATAAACAATACTTCTCTGTTTTAAAATAGGGAAGTTCAAATATCTGAAATGCCAATTACTCTGCAGTTTCAAATACCCTCCCCCACCTTGGGTAACATTTGGGCCGATTGTTTGTGCCTTAATGAACTTTTCTAGAAAGTTTACACTAATATACCCACCCATTGCCTAATATAAAAACGTGTAAATATGTATTGCCCTTCCCCCACCGCCATGGACTTTTGCTCTGAGATTAGTTCTTCCCACTGACATTTGGGAAGTAGTTAACCTTTATTTTCTTGGGCAGAACCGTTTATGAAAACTCCCTTTCTCAGTTTGGGATTATTAATGGCAAGACCAGAGGATGCTGCCTTTACCAGGGGCAGTGAATTGCAACTGCCCCTGAAGTGCCAAAGGAAAAATTCCTAAAGGGAATATTTAGCAACCCAGGAGGCCTGAAGATCATTGCTATAGCAGCAAGAGGTGCTTGGCTGTGGCCTGTTCCTTCCCTGCCTGGGTCCCCCAGGGCCTCTAGCTCAGCTGGCACAGGGCAGAACTGCCAATTTGACATCAGGAAACAGTAGAGGTTATTCTTCACCTGACCAGACTCCAGCTATTGCCTTTGTTGCCTTAAACGTGTGATTTATCTATGTGAGGTGACAATCAAGAGGCGGTGGGAATAATCAAACGGACATATATGTAGGTTTGGCATTTCAGAAAGACCTGGGATTGAATCCTACCTCAGCCATTGAACAGCTGTGAGACTTTGGACAAATTATCTAACCTCTGTGCATCTGTGTTTTTCTCATAGAAAAATGAGAATAAACTATCTCTCCCATAGGCTCATGGTTAGAATTATTTGGAAGTATTTATATGTAAACAACTGAATATTGACAAAACTCACCATGATATGACAGTTAAATGTCTATAGCTAAATTACTAAAGTTTTGAACATGAACCATATGAAAAGTTCTTAAGATTGGTTTAAGCTGCGCACTTTCTGTTTCTATTCAGTATATTAGTAGTTGATACTTGGTTTAGGATTATTGTTCCCCAGATAAAAATGATGGGCTGTTTTGTAATTCATTAATTCATAGAATGTGATTCCCTGTAAGCAGGTTTTCTGACCCTTAACAATCATTAGAAAAAGCTCTTCCTGGTAAGATATAGAGATAGTGAGTATACAATGTGTATATTGTAAACTTTTAAACCCCTTTCCTCTAGGGGAGAAAATAACCAACTAACCAAATATGTTCTTTCGCTGGACTTTTATTGTTGGTGACGACCCCTAATGAAAAGACCTTACAAGATAGTTCCCTAATATACAAGAAGCCTAGATTTTATTTTTGCCACCCATATCCACGGCTAGGGTTCCATCCCTTGTGCCGGAGGGTGCAGGCTGGGAACCACTCACTCTGGTTTTCCAGTAGTCACATAATTTCCACATCTGTAGACTGTAAGTAGCCCCTTTATAATACAAACAATATGTAAGATCAGAACTACTCACTTTTTTGTGGTTAATATATGTCTTGAAATAAAATGATTGTATAGATTATGCATTTCCTTTCTAATTTCTTGAGGAAGTTAATTCTCTTGACAGTGCAAATTCTCTTGGGTATGGAATATGGAGTGATAATCTGCATGAAGGTTTTCTTTGTCATTGACTTTTCTGGTGCCATCTTCCTGTCATGCCCATTTGTTTCCACATGGATACTCATCCAGTCAAAAAGCAATGCCATTTCTGAAGGAAGGCAGATTATTAAATTGATTATAAAGCAGAGAGCTGTACTTTTTCTCATTTAAGGCAATCCAGCCAGGTTACCACTGGCCATAAATTATTAAAACTTGGCGAGAAACACTCACAGTCACGGAGAAAGAAGGTATGAATGTGGAAGAGGGTTGTCCACTAAAGTGTGTTCACGTTTTGAAGTGGTATGTTTTCTGACCAAGGTAAGAATTCTTATTGAAACTGGCTGTTACTAGAACAGTCTGAACACTTCGTCACATATGACTATCTTGTGATTTCAGAAAACTAGGTAATTTAAAATATTTGTCAAACATCAATGAGTTTCATGACAGTATTTGCATATTTTATGAAAGTAACATATTTTGCTCTTTTTACTAAGCTGTTCTGAATAGAAGAGGATTTCAGATTTCATGAAGTTTAAAAAAAAAAAAGGTCAAGTGGCAAACCATTTGTTCCTTTTTTTTTTCTCCCTTCTGAAAAAACTAAACAAAAACCTTTTAAAATCTTCCAGCTTTTTAAGTCAAGGACGCACTTAAAATGAAAGTCAGTGAAAAGTGGTCTCAGGATTATAAGCAGAAACATATCAAGTTCCTGAATGACTGTTTCCTTCCCTACTTAACATTCTCTTTGTGCTTGACACTTTGGCCCACTTCCTAACATGCCTAAGCCTTCATTGCATTTTCCAGTTTGATTAAAAAGATCACTATACATTTTCAAATCTCCATCGTTTCTGATCTGATGGGGGAAAACGATATCTGATTGTTTTAAATTTGTATTTCGTACACCAATGGTGATGTTTGAAAAACTGTTCAAACAGGTTTTCATTTCGAATAAATTCACTTTATACTCCTCATCTGTTATATGTTTGTATGTTCATCTTTCTCTGATAGATTTTATAAAAGTCCTTAATATGTAAAACATTAAGACTTTATATCTTACGTCCTAAATGTTTTCCCCAGTTTAATATTTATCTGGCAACTTGGTTAATGGAAATATTTTCTACATTGAAGCTTCATATTATTTTAGAGACGGATTTATGTATTTTCTTTTGTCTTAAAAATGTATGTACATTATAATGTCTTTAAAATATTCTCTTATTTTAAATATATGCTAGATTAAATATTTGGCAAAAACAATGTGAAATTTTTTATGGTATGAAATAGTATCTTTTAAAAAAAGGCAATTGTTTCTACATAATCTGTTTTGCAATTGATCTTTTCTCCTGATTTGAAATGTCACTTTTATCATATACCAAATTTATTTTAATTCATGAAGTTGTTTCTGGCTTTTCCATTCTTTTCCAGTGAATTTGACTAGTTTTTTGTAAATCCAAGAATGTTTCATTTGTGGTATTCTTATAGTACATTTTAATGACCTGATGGAGTAAGTTGTAATAGCCAACATTTCTAAAAAATTTTCTGGGCTTTTCTCAGGCGTTTGTTTTCTAATTTAGAATTGGGAATGAAAATTGATTAGTCGCATTAAATCTCTGTGTAAGTTTGTGGAGAGTTGATATTTCTACTGAATTGAGTTTTCCCATCCAGACATGTCCTCAACATTACTTTCTACCCCCGATGTCTCACCTTTCTGTCGAAAAACAGCAGGTTTTACCATTAGAAAGGTATTCCTTTATGTGGGTACCCTTTGTTAAGAGCAAATCATCTTGAGGGCTATGAAATTAACCATGTATTTTAAGTTAAGTAACTTATTTTCATCATTATTATATACTCTAGTGGTTCTCAAAATGTGATCCTTTATCAGCATCAGTATCACCTGGGAACGTGGACAGAAATGTAGTTCTGGAACACAGCCCAGACCCGCTGAATCAGATCTCTGATCGTAGACCCCAGCAATCTGTGTTTTCAAAAGCCTGACAGGTGATTCTGATGCATGAGGAAAGTTGAAGACTGCTGATGTGGTGGAGACAGCATAGGCTTTGGAGTCAAATAGTATAAAGCCCCACTGTACCCTTTTTAACAGTGTAAGCTTGGGTAAGTTACTTATATATGTACCTCTCAACGTCTTCACCTGTAATATGAACCATTATGAGAGTTATCTGTATTATAGGCAAAGGATGTAGATGTTAGTAGCCATTATTATGGCCAGATTGCTTTCCAATAAGCTAGGGCTGAAGTAGTGCACAATATGATTATTAGGCACTAGTGGTCCTGTCTCCACCAAACCAAACCTGTCGCTGTCGAGTCGATTCCCACTCATAATGACCCTGTAGAATGGAGTAGAACTGCCCGTAGTGTTTCCAAGACTGTAAAACTGTATGGAAGCAGACTGCCAAATCTTTTTCCCATGGAGTGGCTGGTGGGTTTGAACCACTAAACTCTTTGTTAGAAGCCAAACACTTTTAACCACTGCACCACCAGAGCTCCTTGGTGCTGCTTCCAGAGCCCAAACCTGTTGCTATCCAGTCAAGTCTGACTCACACTGACCCTCTAGCACAGAGTAGAACCACCCCACAGGGTTTCCAAGGAGCGGCTGGTGGATTCCAACTGCTGACCTTTTGGTTAGCAGCCGGTGCTCTTAACTGCTACGTCACCAGGGCTCCTCTTGGTGCTGCCTGTGGGAGTAGAAATAGTTGAAAGTAAGGAGTATTTGTAGGTTTTAGTGGGTTGTAGATAATTCATGAAAATTCTTGGTATGCGACAGTGAGGATAAAACACTTTTCAGTCTTTTTCAGGGTTGGCACTTTTTATGTGGGCGCATATGCAGTAGCTTACTATATAATTGAAAACCCTGAATTCTACATTAAAGATATATGTGGGATTAAGTTATTACAATTCTACTATTGTTGAATGGAATAAAACACTTCTGTCTTTTTTTCTCTATTTGAAAAAACTATCACTGTAAGTTTCTGAGAAGAATTGAGGAAAGAATAACTAGAATACCCCAAAGAAATAAGGATTAATGTCTTCATTCAAATGTAAAGATTAATGTGTATGAAAATAAATAAATTCATAAAATCTTATCGGTTATTGAGAAACTAGAGAATGTTAATTTTGTATATTCAGTATATTTGATAACATTATGCCAGAGACTAGGCTAAGCTGTGAGCATAAAATGATAAATAAGATTTAGGTGTGGCTCCTGAGCAGTTCACAATTAAAACCCACTGCTGTCCAGTCAGTTCCGACTCAGAGTGACTCCATAAGGTTTCCAAGGCTGTAAATCTTTGTGGAAGCAGACTGCCACATCTTTCTCCCACGGAGCTACTGGTGGTTTTCGAACCACTGATCTTTTGGTTAGAAGTGATCGTTTTAACCACTGTGCCACCAGGGCTCCTATAATTCACATTTGGGTGATAGAAATAGCCATACTGTCTATGGTAAGATCAGGAATAAAGGCAGACACAGATGGCTGTAAGAACCCTGAGGCTTCCCAGAAAAGGGGACACTTGAGCTGACCTTGAAGGACAAGTAGGACCTACCCTAGGAGAGGTATGTAGAAAGTGCTGTAAGAACCCAGTGATTAGGTTGGCCAGGAATCTTATAGTGGAGGTGAATTGAAGGATGAAGCAGAGTTGCCAAGCAGGAAATGGGAGAAGGGTTATCTGAACAGAGGCATAAACATAATAGCATGTGCTGAATGTTAGAGAACTAGAGTAGTCAGTGTGAGTAGAGCATATAGGCTGGGTAGGGGAGAGTGAGGCAATAGGTGAAGCTGGGATGTGTTGTGCAAATTCTCCTTAGGTTATTATGGGTTAGAAGACTGTTTTGTTTAATATTGTTTTGCTTTTGGAGAAACAGTATTTTATCTCAGTTTCTGCTAGGTCTTCGTGTTTTTTTTTTTGTAACTTATGCCATTACGCTTGTATATGATAAGGGAATTTGGGTTAGGAGAAACATTTGTTATAATTTATGTTCATGTAACACACTTGTAGTCTGGGTCCTATTCGACCTCTCTCGGAATAAAAGTGTTTCAGCCTGTGGGTTCAGCTCTATAAAGTTGATTAGTTAATTCAGACAAAGACATGCCCAGCAGTAGGTGTAGCCTGGAATTATTGTTGCTTCTGGAGCTCTGTTGTTTGGGGTGTTCTCAACACCCATATGCCCATAGACTACATTCTTCGCCACTGGATCCCATCTGTGTTTGTTCATGTTTCATGATGATTGTGTTTTGGATTCCCAGAGTCCTGCCCTGAACTTCAGTTCATTTGGCTGGGCCCTGACCCTTGGCTAGCTTTTGCTAATCTTTTTCTCCTGGGGCCTGGTCCTAGATTTTGTGCACTCAATAACTGGCCATAAGCCGGCTGTGAATCAGAAAGACCCACCTGGAATATAGACAATATAGGCCATATCATCAACGTGACTTCTACATATACCACGAGCGCTTGGAGACTGTGGCCCTTGTGCTTCATTTACCAGATGATACCCCTTGGAAACTGAACCTACCTGTAGTGATTAAGAGCTACGGCTGCTAATCACAGTTTGAATCCACCAGGCACTCCTTGGAAACCCTATGGAGCAGTTCTACTCTGTCCTATATGGTCACTATGAGTCAGAATCATCTCGACGGTGACAGATTTTTTTTTTTCCCAATGATCAAAACCTTTGGGATTGTTATTTGGACTGCTAGTCACATATGCTAGTCACTCCATCTTGTCCCAGACCCACTCAGCCTACCATCTACATTTACCTTGAGTGGAAAAAAAATGTACTTGGACATTATAAGAATTATAAATTGCTAAACTCCATAGGTTCTTATAATGTCCTTTTTTCTTTCTATTTCTTAATGTCCTAGTTTAGGCCTGAATTATTTAATAGACTCTTCTTGCCCTCAGTTTTAATTTTCTAAGATTAATGCACTACAGGAATATTTCCAAACAGAGTCAAGTCATACCAAACTTCTCTCTCTTCCCCAAAAAGGCTTTTGCTGTCTTTACGATAAAGACCCGACAGAACCGTAGGCATTGAGAATGCTTGTATGCCTGGTCCTAACTTTCCTTCCTGGCCTCCACCCCCGTTCTTTTCAGACTTGGCAAGCAGACTTGTGACTTTTCCTAAGTACTGAGAAGTTTCATACTTCCCTGCCTTTACCCACAGCCTTTCTTCAGCATGGAATTCTATTGGCCAGCTTGCTGCCCAGAGGAATACACACATTTTTTAAGGCCCAGTTTCAAATTCCACCTTCTTCTTGAAGCTTTCATAGATCCTCCAGCCAGGTAGAATTCTTCCCTTTTGCTTCCATGGTTGTTTGTTGTTAGCTGCCCTCAGGTCAGCCCCTGACTCATGGCAACTCCACACACAAAGGAACAAAACGCTGCCTGGTCCTGTGCCATCCTCATGATCAGTTGGGGATCAGACCTTTGTGCTCCATAGGGTTTTCATAGGAAGTAGATCACCAGGCCTTTCTTCCTAGCCTGTTAGTCTGGAAGCTCTGATGAAACCTGTTCAGCATCAAAACAACATATGAGCGTCCACTAAGGGATAGGTGGCAGCTGTGCTCGAAGTGCATTGGCTGAGAATTGAAGTCAGGTCTCCTACAAGGTGAGAATTCTGTCATTGAACAACCACCCCTTCATTGCTTCCATCGTTGCTGTTGCTGCATGCTGTCGAGTCAAGTCTGACTCATAGCGACCCCTATAGGACAGAGTAGAACAGCTCCATAGGGTTTCCAAGGAGCAGCTGATGGATTCGAACTGCTGACCTTTTTGGTT
Source organism: Elephas maximus indicus (assembly GCF_024166365.1). Lineage (NCBI taxonomy): Eukaryota > Metazoa > Chordata > Mammalia > Proboscidea > Elephantidae > Elephas > Elephas maximus. The sequence continues at coordinate 62,818,576 of NC_064824.1, read as the reverse complement.
GGCAGCCTGAGTTCTTAGCCACTTTGCCACTAGCGCTCCTGCTTTCATGGTAGTAGTTGTTGCCTCTGACTCTGTCAGGCCATGTATTACCTTCTGTTGTCCATTGTAATTGTAATGCTTTGTTTGAAAATTAGTTGAAAACAAGATCATAAGCATTATCATTTATTGATACAATTAATACAAAGCACGATAGGAGCACTTTCACATACGCTGGCTCATCTAATTCTCCCAACTATCACATGGAGTTTATTCATTTTAAAATGGGAGGAAACTGAGGTTCACAGTTTTCTTAACTGAGGTTAAGTAAAGGATAGAGCTAGCTTTTCATGTCAGGCCTGTTTGATTCCAAAACATACCTTCCCATTGCTGTGCTCACCTGCTTTACTCAAGCCTGTGGAAAGTATGCATTTCTGACCCCACCTTCCTGCTACAGAGATCCAATCAAGATAAGCTTACAATAGAAAGTGAGATTTCAGCCAGTGCCCTTCTTCAAACTGGCTCATCAGCTTGTAGTTGCTTAAGATGTCAACAAGGTAAATTAGCCTGTCTATGAATCTGTCTATGAAGCTGTAGGAAACCCTGGTGGCATAGTGGTTAAGTGCTACGGCTGCTAACCAAAGGGTTGGCAGTTCAACTCCACTAGGCATTCCTTGGAAACTCTATGGGGCAGTTCTACTCTGTCCTATAGGGTCGCTATGAGTCAGAATCTACTCAGTGGCGCTGGGCTTTGGTTTGGTTATGAAGCTGAACTATAAATGAGAGAAAGACTAAAAGTCTAAATGTTGGTTTAAGACATGTATATCAAGTGTAGTCAGGTAAATGAGTAAGCATAAAGAATTGTTATGGATTTGTTCTTTGCTGTATGATTAAAAAAAAAACAAAAAACTAGTGCCGGAATCTAATCTAATCATAATCTGTAATTAAGGTAATTAAGAAATTCTGTAGAAGGTGATGGAAGGTTTCAGAGGCCAGTGGGAATTTATACATTTTTCTAGAATTAGGGGTAAAAAAAGCTGTGGATCAAGGTATTTTTCTACATTCATGTCTGCCTAGTTTTTCTTTACATGATGTATGAAAGTTTTGTTTTCTCTTTCTTTAGCCAAGTAGGACTTCCTGGGAAGGATCTTTTATCCTCAGAGAACTTGTGAATCAAGGCATCACTATGGGAAAAAGATCGGTGAAAGATTCTTCTTTCCTATTTTACTGTACAACAATGTGCAGATATTTAAACAAGTGTAAATGGAAAATTCTTAAATGGTTTATGTAGTTAATTAATATTTATTGAGCACTTACTACATTCCAGACTCTTAGGCCAAGGCATAAGACAGACCCAATGCTTTCTTCAGAAACCTCTTGGATGATGCACAAGCAGAGGGTAAAGACTTTTTAATCTTATATATGACAATAGGAGTAATACAAAAACTGAACAATATTTATTAAGATCTTATTAGATTCTAGGTTTATGTGACGTCTATTACATACATTATAGCATTTCGTCTTTATAATAACCTTGTGTGAGAGATACAACTATCAGATGAAAGAAATAACTTAGGCAGTGAGAGATGAAACAACTTCTTCAAGGTCATACTTGATACTTTAGTGCTGTGATCTATCTATACAAAGTATATATTATTTTAATATGTCATGTAATACTTTCTTTAGGGATTAGATTATCAGAATGTTTTAAAAAGTAGCATGCCATCTGCCCGTTCTGACTTTATTGCTGCACAGACTTGAGTCCGAATCAAGAATGTACCATTTCCTTAATGGACAATCATGGGCAAGTTAGGCAACTTCTCAGAGCTTTTTTTCTGTTGCCAATAAAATGGAGACTAAAATGTGTGTGTAGCATGTGGTAGTAGGATCCTAAAATATTCCCATTTCCCCTCTACTTTCCAATAAAATGTCTTAAAACCAATCATTTGATCACATAAAAAATATAGTACTGTATTTCTCAGTTTGACCACTACAGCTGTCTTGTAAAGTCCTTAAGGAGTTCCAGAAGCCAAATAAATTCAGTTGTGATGTTGGAGAATAAACACTGGAGTTGACATATAAAGTTCTGTTTGGTTTGCGACTTTGTTGTCCATCTCTTATTTCAAGGGGATGGAGATTCTTTCATTTAATAATTAGCTCATGACTTATTACTACTTGTTGATGCTCGAAAAGGCTGCCACCCTTGCAATCAGGCAAAGACAGTTTATCAGCACCCTTGATGTTCCATGTGGATGATGGGAAATTGGTTATATTATCAGAATAATGCTGTGTCTGTTTCCTTAACGAAGCAATTGTCATTCTAGATAAAATCTTTCCTCTCTGTCAGTCTTCTCCAGTGCCCATGTCACCTTATAATTGTAACATTTGGTTACCCCCATGAGGTCTTTTGAAGGGTAAATGGCTGTTTATTCAGTGGTTATAGTAAATTCATGACTATAAGATTATTATTGATTAAACAAAGATGCCATATGACAGTGTGTATTTTCTTTAGTGTATTTTTCTGTTTACTGTGCTAAAAAACTAGATTTAAAACAGGACATGAATACAGTGAAAATATTAAAACAGGACTTTTCTGTTTACTGTGCTAAAAAACTAGATTTAAAACAGGACATGAATACAGTGAAAATATTAAAACAGGACATGAGTACAGTGAAAATAATGTAATAGTGTATTAATTTTAGTGTTTCCACATACTTTGATCCATTTGACTGTATCCTATAAAAACCCGTTGCGGTTGAGTCGATTCCTACTCATAACGACCCTATAGGACAGAGTAGAACTGCCCCATAGAGTTTCCAAGGAGCACCTGGTGGATTCGAACTGCTGACCCTTTGGTTAGCAGCCGTAGCACTTAACTACTACGCCACCAGTGTTTCCATTGTATCCTATGAGAATCATAATTAGAATATGTGACTTCCTGAAATCTAATTCTGGAAAAGTTGCTTCAGGAACATGGAAATTTAATTTTTGGTCTTATATGTACTGACAGTAGTTGCTATTTGAACTAATCAGTGGTGATATCTTTGGTGAGGTGAATTATCATGCCCTAATTTACTTGAGTTTGCATAAATGAACTTTATCTGGCTATGCAATGACATTGTGGGGAAAAAAAAATATTTCTATCTTAGTGTACAGTGGGGAGCAACAGCTTATTTAAACAATGACTTTCTTTTGAACAGGTCTGTTCTGTATGCAAGGCACCCTGGTGGTACAGTGTTTAAAGCAGTCGCCTGCTAACCAAAAGGTTGGTGGTGGTTTGAACCCACTAGCTGCTCCCCAGGAGAAAGATGTGGCAATCTGCTTCCATAAAGATTTACAGCCTTGGAAACCCTGTGAGGACAGTTCTACTCTGTCCTATAGGGTCCTTATGAGTCAGGATTGACTGGATGGCAGTGGGAGTTTTTGGATGCTATATTCAAATGAATTAGGGCCCTAGTTTTTAAGATAAAAATCAGGTCACATTTATCAAGTGCTTACCTTATGCCAAGCATTATCCCTCATTGCAATTACAGTGCTTTGAAAGAGTCCTGTATTGTTATTTTTTGTCACTACCTTCCCAAGTCAGGAGTGGGTAATTTGTGCGCCTGCTGCCTTCCTTGGCTGTGGTAGCCATTTCTCAGGCTCCCTCTCTGAAATCAAACCCTGATTCACTGTCACCTGTGGCCACCATGGCAGGCAAGTAGAAGAAAAGTCAGTGACCAAAGGGACCATAACTGGTTTAATGAGCCATTTGCAGTTTCACTAAATGGCTGTGTGTACTTAGACATGCATGGCTTAATCTTTGAGGCAAGCATATGCTACTGGCAGGATCGATCAGGTAGAATGCTTAACATGCATTTGATTTTTATAACAACATGAGATGGGTGCAGCAATGCCTATTTTACAACTGGAGAAATCCAGAAAGAGAAAGGAGAGGACTTGCCAAAATCAGAGATTTGGGAGTTGGTAGAACAGCGTTCTGGTCTATTGTTGCCTCTGTGGTGTCACAAAAATATTTGTTTGCCTTTTCATGGAGACCTTTTTCTTTGTAAATGAAATTCATCTTTAATATTTTATACCCGGGTTTAAGTTGATAAACAGCAGACATGAACAAAGTAGATTATAAAATTTTAGAAAGACAGGGACAATGTATGCCTTATCTGTTGTGCCCTGCATAGATCACAAAGGCCTAATACAACATGGTAGGCCATTCAGTTTGTTTCTGTGAATGAAATCAATTAAAAATAGGTTTTTTTGTAATAACAATACGGAAAAAATGCTATAAATAATATTTCCATTTTGTCTGTAAAAGAAAACTTTCCAGATTGAAAGGCATTCAACAGTTTTTGACTGACTTATTGTTTTAAGTAATACAGCAAGCCTCAGAAATTAAAATGGTTTTGTTGTATTTTGTTTATGATGTTGGATTATGGTGAAAATAGCATAAGTCAATATCTTTCAGGAGTCGTGGTGTTAGAATAAAATAGTTTTTCAGAGCTTCATTTCAAAATGAGTTGTCATGACTTCTACAGATTTGCGTCATTAATCAAGAGGTTGGCTCATAAGAAATCAAGAATATGCTCCAGGTATTTTAGTTTTACAGTAAAACCAAATATTTCTTGACATTTCACTACTATAAGAGTTGTTGAACCTCAACAAAACTGCTACCACAAAGGATTATGAATTTAGGCTGATAGTTGTGTGTAAATGCTTCCAGAGTTTGATGTGGAGAATATAAATATTTTTCAGAAATTTATGGGAACTATTGCACAGGTTCTTAAGTTATTCTTAGTTTTAACTTTGGTGACAGAAATTTGGTTGTACTTTTTGTGCGTGTGCCATTTTTTCCACTATCTCTTAACTATTCCATCCTTAATGCCTTTCAAATAGGGATCCTCCCCCCCACCCCACCCCACTAGGTAACAGCTTTTTCTGGGAGTCAGGATACCTTTTTAAAATCAGTAGATATAGAGCCAAGAAAATCTTTGAAAGACAAACTAATGCAAAACGTTTACATTCCACGACCAACTCAATATAGAATGCTGGAGTTTTAGCCATAAATAGTGCCAGTTTTAGATATCCTATAGTTCATTGAATCTACAATTCCATTAAATGTTAGATTCACTGAACTTTACCCTTAAAAGAAAAAAAAAATATTGCCAATTAAACTGATACAATGCTTCTAAAATTTTCATTAAGGCATAATTTATATATGGTAAAATTGATCTGTTTTTGTGATCTAGTTCTGCAAAATTTGACAAACACATGCAGTCATATAACCACCATCACAATCAAGATAGATCAATTCCGTACACAAGGCATTACCACTTAGTTTTTATATTATGTTTAAATTGAGAGAAGTTTTAAGTTAATTTGATGTATTTTCATCATGTCACCCTTGTGCATTCATAAGAAGGAACATACAAAGTAAGGAACAAAATGAATTGTTTTAAGGTATTTCTTAAGCTTCTTTACATTCAGAGGCTGACTCTTCTTTTGAACTCAGTTGTGGATGACTCAGTCTTGTCCTCTATGCTATCAAGGATGTGGATGATAGAGCACTTCTGAAAATCACGTGCTCTACTATTGTGCCTAGGAGTTCTTTTAAGTTGGTGATATGTCCAAGTTTTGATGCTAGCGGTTTATCTGATTAACTCTAGGCTTTTTTCTTCGGTTGAGTAACATGACATTGGAAGTTATGTTAAGCAGATTCTTTTCAAAGTCAGCAGCAACTTTTCTGAGAAATTGATGCTTGAAGCCTTAGTGATAGCTCTTCTAGAAGCATGAATGGATTGGGCTCATCAGCTGTTTCTTGCTTTGCAAATATCTTCATCTTCTCCAACAGACATGGCAGTTTCTTTGGCTTATTTTGCTGGGTGGGTAGTACAAACCCGTGTAGCAGCAATAATGCAAGTAACTCCATTAGAGTAATGACAGTATGTATAACTGGGGCCACCTTTGGGTATGTGTTGGCAATGACAGCTGCATCATGACAGTTACCTGGTCAACAGCAATTATAAGATGCCATTGATTGGAAGGCCCATCTGGATTTCACACTTCTTAAAATGTGAAAAAAGTATGGCTTAGAATGGTAATAGTATTTAGGTCCACCACTGCACATTTTATGCATGAGGAGGTTGAAGTGCACGTGGATTAGTATAGGGTCATAGAGCTCTTTGGGGCAAAGCTGGGACTAGACACTGGGTGAATGAATGCCCATTAGTTTGAAGTTCTTTTCATAATACTTCTGTTTGGAGGGATTTTGAGCTAGTAGAAGATGTGTATAACAAAAAGCAATGGATCTGTGATCAGACAGACTGGCACGTGCATTCTGGCTCTGTGCTTACAGCCAGACTCTGAAAGTTGTGACTCTGAAAGTTATTTACATTCTGTCATTTTTTTAATATGAGAAATGGGATGATGATACCTATTTCAAAGGATTGTTACAGTGATTAAATTACTACTTACAATAAGAACATTAGCACATTACCTCTCTTTTAGTCAGTATTGAAAAAAAAGTTATTCTGTTTTCCTCCACACTTTCCTTATCTGCTTTTCACCTGAATTTCTTTTTTTAAGCCAAATTAAATCTATTGCCCAAAGATTTGTAACTCTTAAAACCTTGTAACTCTTAAAACCTTTAAGCTTCTCTCTTATCATCTGAAATTGTGTGGTCCCTGCATGTGTAATGATAAGTGTCCAGGTGTGACAGAAATGTCTAACATGAACTTGACCACTGAAGTGAAATACACACATGGTATTTCTTCCTCCAGTCAAGGCAGCTCCATGAGTCAATAAGTGGACTTTAGCATAATATTGCTCAAACATTTAAAGGATTTGTTTATACATTATTAGGATTTTTATATTTTGTTTTGAAAAAGTTAAATACAGATAAATTAAAAAAATTATGAAACACATTCAAATTTCCACCACCCAGAAATCCTTTAACACTTTAGTTATATCTTTTTCTCATCTTTAAGAAATGAAACATTTACAGCAAAGATAACGTCCCCTTTATCCACCACCCCAATCCATTCACATTCTGGAAGTGACCAATATCACTAGTTGGTGTGCATCTTTCTGACCTAATTTTTATACTTACATAAGTGGAAACCCTAGTGGTGCAGTTGTTAAGTGCTACAGCTGCTAACCAAAGGTCGGCAGTTTGAATTCACCAGGCGCTCCTTGGAAACTCTATGGGGCAGTTCTACTCTCTCCTGTAGGGTCACTATGCGTTTGAATCAACCCGGGGACAATGGGTTTTACATAAGTATAAGCAATATATGGTACTGAATCCTTTTATATTTTACTTAATTGGTATGTTGCTTTTCATGTGTTAGTTCATTTTCCATTGCGTTTCTTTTCAAAGTGCAAGCTTTGATTTTTTTTTAAGCTTGTACTGCAAACCAGTTCTCTGGCATTTGAAATTCCTTTTAGGGAACAGAATAAAATTCATTAAGAATTTTGAACTTGGTAACTTGGATAATTAAAAATGTTTAAAATCTATTCATGGCACGAATATAATAAGCAACTTCAGTCCTAACATCCAAATAAATCAACCATTTTGATTTCAGGGCGTTATAATTCTGTAATTGTTTTAAAATGTTTGGTTCTGCAATTTTTATTTTATGACAATCGTAAATACTTCCATACTACTATAATCTTCATCAAAAATGTAATGTCTGCATCATATTTCATTGCATTGATATGTCATAGTTCATGTGATTCTCTTATATTGGGCATGCTTATATTATATAATTATTTTGGATTATTTTCTGATAACTTGGATTTTTAGAAATGCACCCATCCCTTAAAAAAAAAAAAATTTTTTTTTTCTTACTTATGGACATGGTTAAGTTCCAAAGATGAGGTCATTATTGTGAAAATCGGCATTATGCAAAAATGGAGGATTTTTTTTGTTTGTTTTCAGACTATACTTTTGTCCAATTTTTTTTTTTTTATTTAGAAAATATGATCAAAGAAATAACAGCTAAGATTTACTGATGTGCTCATCACTGTGACAAGTCCAGTTATGGATTATTCCTCTGCAGAGGAGGAGGCTTGGAGGAGACAAAGCTAGATAAAGCCAGACCGTGTGACTGGAGGGCCCATGGCTTAACCACTTCACCATCTTCCCGTGCTGGGTCAGAGCTTCCCCAGGGAGTCACCTGCAGGGCTCTACTCTCACCCCTACGAGCCCTGCATTGTGTTCATGATCCGAGTCTCCTCCTGCCCTCTGGGCCTGACGAGTCACCAAGGCTCAGGGCTTCCTGCAATTTCAGGCCCAGTTCTGCTCACTTTGGGATGTCATTATATTTGCAGCATTTCTTCCAAACACCATCTCTGATGCCTCTTTCTTTCCTCCCTTCCCAGCTCACAGAAATTTTGAACTGCAGGGCCTTAGTCTGCATAGGAGCTGGGAACCCAGAACAGGCGCCTGCTGGCTTGGTGCTGCCTGCTTGTCTGGCTGAGTCTGTGGCCATGGAGGAGGCTGCCCTGTGGCAGCTGGACGTGGCATCATCACCACCACCACCGCAGGCAGGAAGGAAGCACTGGGCAGCAGGTCCAGCTTCCTGGAGGCCACCCAGAGACCCTTCCCAAGGGAGGGGATGCTTTGCAGCCATTACCGCCATGCCCGCCACCTCGTCAATGTGCAAAATAGTCAGAAAGTAGATTTTTTGCTCTTGCAGTAAATGTGAAACGTTGGATAACAAGATAGTCGGTAAGTGAGGAGTAGGTAGAAAACATTTAAGAACAAAATGTTCTGATGAATATTTACCTGACATTGAATATTAAAACAACTTTGTATCTTTAGAATATAAACCCCACCACCACCCATAATCCAATGTTTAAATCTATTCTTAAAAAAAAAAAAACACACAAAACTTTTTGAGTACATTTCAAATATCAGAAAAGAACAATCCTTCCTAGGCAAGTATCCAGAAATAAGCTTCTTTTCATTAGAAAAAGGTAATGAAAAGCTTATGATTATATGTTATATCCATTTAGGTTGAGATGTATATGAGTGAATGATTCGTTTTTTCTTTTTATCCAACTATACTTCTCTTTCATTCATATGAAAATATATCTAGTAATATTAATTTGATGTTTTACTTTTTTCTAAGGTAAGTAAAATTTTCTGCTCAAAGTAAAATGAGATAGATGATTTTTTAATGTGTTATTTGGCATTATTTTAAAGGCTTGATTTTTTGGGGGGGGGTTTAAATTGTTTACCCCCCAAATTAAAATAGAATTACAAAAATTTCAATGGATGGTACTAGACTTACATGGTTCTTTAAATATAAAACCCTAGTTTTATTTTTTGATATTGTTGTCATATGAATATATTTTTTGCATAAGTTAAGATACTTACATTTGAAATGGTGCGTATCATGATCAGGGTAATTCACAATACTAGAAAAATGATGATTCTGGGTATTTCAAAAGTAAGAGCTACTTTTTGGAATATTTAATAAAAACTGAGTTTTACTTAATGATGTATTCAGATACTTCAGAAAAGGGTATTTGCGTGTAACATTGAAGAAAATTATGTAACGGTCCAAGAATATGCACAGTTTTATTGTAGGTACTTTAGTACTTTTCTGTTTTAAATTGATAAGTGACTGATTCCTAAATGAAAGTTTTGCCACTATTTATGTTACTTAGAACCAAGAACCTGAAATACACAAAATGGTAACTATCTTTTTGTCCTTGTTACCTTTGGAATGTCATAATACTCTGAGACTTGTTTACTGCTTTTCGAAGGACCATTTCTGTAATTTTGAACTATTTCACAATAAGCTTAGGTAACTAACCCTATGAAATTTTAGACCGCAAATTGATTTTTTATGTATTCATCTCTTGATTTTACAGATGTAGAATAGGGACCCCCTAAATATCTAAAGATATTATATAATGCAGAAGTAAGAATTCATTGTAAGGTTTGATATGTAATAGTTTGGCAATTTTTTAAAAATGGCTCATATAAATGGTGTTAAACATACTGATCAGAATATTAGAATATATAAACTACAAGATATCTTTCAAGTTTGTGACTTCTACAGAATGTGGCAATAGATTGTTGAAGTTAATTTGTTTCTTAAAATTCATCAAACTTAAATTCATCTACTTTAAATGAAGGGAGCCCTGGTGGCACAGTGGTTAAGTATGTAGCTGCTAATCAAAAGATGGGTGGTTCAGCCCACCAGCTGCTCGGGGGAGAAAGTGTGGCAGTCTGCTTCTATCAAGATTTACTGCCTTGAAAACCCTATGGGGCAGTTCTGCTGTGTCCCACGGGATCGCTATAAGCCAGTATCGACTGAATGGCTGCATTTTTTTTGTTTTTTAATTTAAATGGTGTAATTTATTCTCTTAAGTTAATAAAATACTGTTTTACATAAGATAGGAATACTTAAGCTACTTCATGTATTGGTAGTTTTTGAAAATTACATAGACTGGTAGCTAAAGACTTAGGAGTGTTGGCCTAGTGCTCTTCTCTAATGTACATTAAGACTATTTAGTGAATGTTGTAAATACCACATTGTTTAGTTCTATAAAGAAACATTGTTCTTACTTTTTAAGACTATGTGAATGGGGCAACAAACTATTTTTAGTTGAAACAACTTTACTCCATTTTACTTAGTGATTGTCTTTTTCAAGTGTGGTGATACAGAAAAGGCTAAAATATTTTGTGCTTTTGTTATTAAACGAACTTTAATAAAATGCAGTAGTATAGTTTTCTTGTTTTTTCAGAGTATTCTAATACCTTGAAAAATCTTAAAAAAAAATACTAAGGTTACACTGGACCTTGAAAAACTGAACTGAGAAAAAGTAAGAAAGTAAATAATATAAGAGTGATTAAAACAGGCTTCCTAGAGTTCAAACATTTTTTTCAAAGGATACTGGCCAGTTCCTTCTTAAGCCTTGTCAGATTTTAGTTAAACATTTAATTGTATCAGATGTGGCTATTTAGTTTTCAAACTAAAGGCAGATGCTAGGATTTGGAATAGTGGACAATTATTGTAGGAGCCCTGATGGTGCAGTGGTTAAGTGCTTGGCTACTAACCGAAAGGTCAATGGTTCAAACCCATCCGGGGGCTCCATGGAAGAAAAGATTTAGTGATCTGCTCCTGTAAAGATTACAGCCTAGGAAACCCTATCGGGGCAGTTCTACTCTGTCATACAGAATTGTTATAAGTCAGAATCAACTCGGCAGTATTTAGCAACAACAGCTATAAATGTGACACAATAACAGCAAGTAGTGAGTACTTAAAAAAGAGAAGATACGGAAGCATTATTAGAGATTCAAGAGCTCCACAATCAATAGATCCCTAAGGTGTTATTTAATTCTTGCAAGAACCTAGGATTAAAAAATAATATTTACCAAGTAAAAGAGACTGTAAGCCATCCTCTTTTATGAGCATAGCTGTAAAAACCTGTGGTGTGATGGATTGCTTTTATATGGCCTTTCTCACCATGGTCTTGTGACTCCCACCAAATGAGTGGGTGGGACTGTGTAAATAGGGTATAGCCCAACAAGGAAATTGGAACTTACTAATAATACAAATAAGGTGTATGGCACCCTTGTGGGGGTGGAACCATGCAAATAAGGTGTATGGAACCCTAACAAGGGGGTTGGTCAGTTTTGCCATCCTGCTAAGCTTAAAATGAGCCATCCTGGAGGTGGAAAGGGAGAACCTGGAGGTGGAAAGGGAGAACCTGACTACCTGACTACCACCAAGAAAGAAGAGATGGGAACGGATCATGTCCTTTGGACGTGGGGTCCCTGCAGTGACAACCTCCTAGACCCAGAAGACAGAGAGGTGTAACACTACAGATGGTGAGAAGCAGAGGCAGCAGAACAGGAGACCAGCAGGAAATGGTGCCATGGGCTTCCTGGACCATGGTGCAAGAAAGCCAGTACCTTTGGACAGGAGACTTGCTGATAGAGTGGGGTAACTCTGGGAACTTGGCTGAGCTGGGCTTGCCAAGCCATGGAGTGAGAGAGCCGAATATCTTTGGGGTGCCTCCGGGCACTTATTGGTGGAGCTAAAGAGCTTTGTAACACTTGCTCAAGCAGGGCAGAGACTAGGACAGTCCAAGAGGCCAGAGAGAGGCCTGCCTGTGGGCGTGTGGCAGCGAAGAGGTTGTCCTGATTGAAGAACTGTATCCTGAATTGTAACTTGTCACTTCCCTAATAAACCCCATAATTGTGAATATCGTCTGTGAGTTCTGTGTGACCATTGCAATGAATTATCAAGCTCAGCAGAGAGGTGGAGAGTGCTGGGGGAGGGACGGCTGGTGTCTGAACTGGTAAAAGGTTGGAGAGAGGAAGTATGTCACACATCTGCTTCATAGGAATCAGCCTTGTGCTAATGCTGATGGTGATTCTCTTTCCCCCTTGAGATGTTAGAGAAGGCCAGATGCCTCCACCATGCCATTATTACAAACCAAACCAAAATTAAATTGAGCAGCATGTTATTCTATGGATTACTGCAGGAATTCAAGAATGGCTTAGTAGTAGAAAATCTATTCATATGTTACATTAATAAATAAAAGGAAAAGTCATGCTCAAGGTTACTTAGTTTGTAAGTGGTGGAACCAGGGGTCAAACTCATTTTTGTAGTATTCGAGTTAGTTACTGTCTTTCCCTGGGAATTCACAGTTACTTCCCCTTGCAAATTAAAATACTCACCCTAGACTTCTTGCAGGTTACCTCCCCAGTCCTCCTAGTTTTATCAAATGCTTATCTCACTCATGTTGAAATGACTCAAGGCAAGGAGCTCACAACCTTCCCAGACAGTCTAGGTCAATGACTAGATGATAGTCTGTTCACCCTGAGAACTTTTTGCTGAGCATCTTCTTAGGGCCAGCCTTTGTGCCAGTATCAGGGGAGACAAAGGTCAATGAGAGAAGGTTTCTGCCCTGGTAGTCAGTTCTTCTCAATACTGTAATAAACTGGGGTACTTGAGAGAATGTATGTACTCTTTTCAAGTGTCATTTTTATTTTAATATATTAGCAAACAACATAATATTTATCAGTTTAAGGGTTTAATATGTCATTGCTTAAAACAAACCAGTGAATGGGTTAAAATACAGTAAAACCTGTGAAAGCCGGAACCTGCGTAAGGTGGAAACCTGTCAGAGAAGGAAAACTCAAATATTTTCCACTAAAACAAGTGATAGAAAAGTGGTAAGACTGCACTCTGTCAAAACCGGAAAACTTGCGAGACCCAGAAAAACAAGGCAGTCCAAGTGAATTTTGATTCTCACCGGTTTCATTGTATTTAAATAAAACAATAATAGTAAGTTAATATGACAAAACCCTTGAAACAAAATTTGGGAAAGATCATATGGTACAGGACACCACTGATGGTGAGAACTTTTTTTTTTTTTTAAATAATTTTTATTGTGCTTTAAGTGAAAGTTTACAAATCAAGTCAGTCTCTCACACAAAAACCCATATACACCTTGCTACACACTAAAAGGAAAAAACCAGCCTGCTCTCTCCCTCCACTCTCTGTTTTCATGTCCTTTTCACCAACTTCTAACCCCCTCCACTCTCTCATCTCCCCTCCAGGTAGGAGATGCCAATATAGTCTCAAGTGTCCACCTAATCCAAGAAGCTCACACTCCTCACCAGCATCCTTCTCCTACCCATTGTCCAGTCCAATCCATGTCTGAAGAGTTGGCTTCGGGAATGGTTCCTGTCCTGGGCCAACAGAAGGTCTGGGGGCCATGACCACTGGGGTCCTTCCAGTCTCAGACCATTAAGTCTGGTCTTATGAGAATTTGGGGTCTGCATCCCACTGCTCTCCTGCTCCCTCAGGGGTTCCCTGTTGAGTTCCCTGTCAGGGCAGTCATCGGTTGTAGCCAGGCACCATCTAGTTCTTCTGGTCTCAGGATGATGTAGTCGCTGGTTCATGTGGCCCTTTCTGTCTCTTGGGCTTGTAATCACCTTGTGTCCTTGGTGTTCTTCATTCTCCTTTGATCCAGGTGGGTTGAGACCAATTGATGCATCTTAGATGGCTGCTTGCTAGCGTTTAAGACCCCAGACGCCACTCTTCAAGGTGGGATGCAGAGTGTTTTCTTAATAGATTTTATTACGCCAATTGACTTAGATGTCCCCTGAAACCATGGTCCCCAGACCCCTGCCCCTGCCACGCTGGCCTTCGAAGCATTCAGTTTATTCAGGAAACTTCTTTGCTTTTGGTTTAGTCCAATTGTGCTGACCTCCTCTGTATTGTGTGCTGTCTTTCCCTTCACCTAAAGTAGTTCTTATCTACTATCTAATTAGTGAGTACCCCTCTCCCACCCTCCCTCCCTCCCCCTCTCGTAACCACAAAAGAATGTTTTCTTCTCAGTTTAAACTATTTCTCAAGTTCTTATAATAGTGGTCTTATCCAATTTTTGTCCTTTTGCAAGTGACTAATGTTATGAAATGTTTCACAGATTCCTCACTGTTCTTTATTGATGCGTAGTATTCCATTCTGTGAATGTACCGTAATTTATCCATTCATTTGTTGATGGGCACCTTGGTTGTTTCCATGTTTTTGCTATTGTAAACAGTGCCATATTGAACATGGGTGTGCATATATCTGTTCGTGTAAAGGCTCTTATTTCTCTAGGATATATTCTGAGGAGTGGGATTGCTGGATCACATGGTAGTTCTATTTCTAGCTTTTTAAAGGAAGCGCGAAATCGATTTCCAAAGTGGTTGTACCATTTGACATTCCCACCAGCAGTGTAGAAGTGTTCAATCTCTCCACAGCCTCTGCAACATTTATTATTTTGTGTTTTTTGGATTAATGCCAGCCTTGTTGGAGTGAGATGAAATCTCATTGTAGTTTTGATCTGCATTTTTCTAATGGCTAATGATTGTGAACATTTCCTCATATATCTGTTACCTACCTGAATGTCTTCTTTAGTGAAGTGTCTGTATTCATATCTTTTGGCCATTTTTTAATTGGGTTATTTGTCTTTTTGCAGTTGCGTTTCCATTTGTAGATTTTAGAGATCAGACGCTGATCAGAAATGTCATAGCTAAAAACTTTTTCCCAGTCTGTAGGTAGTATTTTTACTCTTTTGGTGAAGTCTTTGGATGAGAATAAGTGTTTGATTTTTAGGAGCTCCCAGTTATCTACTTTTTCTTCTATGTTCTTTATAATGTTTTCTGTACTGTACGGCAGCAGGTTTTATACAGCTTATGCCATGTATTAGGGCTCTTAACGTTGTCCGTATTTTTTCTTCCATGATCTTTATCGTTTTAGATTTTATATTTAGGTCTTTGATCCATTTTGAGTTAGTTTGGTGTATGGAGTGAGGTATGGGTCTTGTTTCATTTATTTTTTTGCCGATGGATATCCAGTTATGCCAGCACCATTTGTTCAAAAGACTGTCTTTTCCCCATTTAACTGTTTTGGGGCCTTTGTCAAACATCAGCTCCTCATATGTGGATGGATTTATGTCTGGATTCGCCATTCTGTTCCATTGGTCCATGTTTCTTTTGTACTGGTACCAGGCTGTTTTGACTACTGTGGCAGTATAATAGAAGAACGTTTCTTTTTATGAGCTGAGATATGTGCCCTCATAACTTCTGCTTTACAGTTATATGGAATTTTATAGAGAGAGAGCTAAAAATAGTTCTGTCCTCTAGAGAGAGAAAGCATTAAGTCTGGTACTTCTGCCACTGGATAACTCTTATCAAAAGATGATGAAAATTAAAAAAATTAGAAATCTAGAAGCAGAAGTATATTGATTACACCAGATTAAACAATATGTGTATTAAGCCAATAGAAAGCGTTATAGTTAACATTGAAATATTAGTAGCTTTATCATTGAAATTTGGAATGAGTCAAAGGTGACAGCCGTCACTGTTACTATATAAGTTTTTTCCTGCTTGTTCTGGGTAGTGCAGTTAGATAAGAAATGGCATCAAGAGTTATGCAGATTTCAAAGAAGTATCTTTTTTGTTTGTTTTTAAGATATGCTATGGAACGTAAGTTAAAAGAATCAAGGAATAACATTTAAAATCAATGAGAAGATTTAGGAAGTTGTTGGGATATAAAAATTAAAACGGGAAAATCTGCAGCTTTGCTGCTTACCCTACTTTCGATCATTACCATCTTTCTTCCAGATCACTGGACTCTAAGGGAGAAGGGGGGGGAGGGTAATAAAAAGTGACTCACTGATATGAGAAAGAAAATACCAGGACTCCTGTATATATCTTCTTCAAAACTGAAAAAAGTTAAGCTTTATTGATATTTAAAATGTGAACAGGCATCTGGGACCTCACTCAGTTTGTAGGTCAGATAGTCCACATACGGTGTTGGAGCCATGCAATGGGAAGAGAGGAGGTGTGTGGTACACTGGGGTTCATCTTGCAAGCCTCACGTGGCTATCTTTCAGCATATTTCAGTTTACATGTGCCTGGTAACGGTTTATTTATAAACTAAGCTTCATGATGGACAGGTGGTTTAAACATGCCTTTAAAGAAAGCACATGTTGAATGTATTAAAAATACAAGCACAAGTTAACTGTAAGAAAATAGCAAAGCTGACAGTTACTGTTTTAGTATAAGCTTTCTGCCAACCATATTTTAAGAAAAAATCAGATCTGACAAGCGGACCCTCAAAAGACAAAGAATCAGACTATTTGAAATATAGGTTTACATCCACTTTTATTAACAATTTACAATTAGTAAAATATATTCGTTCCATTTTATCATATTTTCTATTCCATTTTGTAAAAATGTTACCGTGAATACAGTAGCACATGTTATTCATAATTATGAGTTATTGAACTCGGTTTTTTTCTTTCGCTGATAAAAGTTGCATGATGAAATAAATTTGGAGATTGTTAGTCTGGATTATTCCAACAGTTTCTCAGCTGGTTTTTCTTCCCCCAGGCTTGCATTCTTCCATTCCATTCTCCACGTTGAAGCCAGGGAAGACACTTTAAAAGGAACTCTGATTCTGTCACTTTCTTGCTTAAAACATAATTTCTTCCTTTTTTTTTTTTATGATAAGGGCCAATATCAGTCCTGTAATATACTGTGATGGAAGTCCTGCCTCCCTTTCCAGCCTTATCCCTGTCCCTAAAGAATCTTTCTATCTCTTACCTCTGCCTAGAAGACTTCTATTTCTTCCTTCGCTGGTCTGGGTGTTACTTTTTATGTCTGCCGAGCTCTGTCACTTCTTTCAGAAAACCTTTTCTGCCTCTAATCTAGTGGCATCAAACCTCACCTACATCCATGAGGGAGGACGAGAATCGCCGTCAGAGCAAAGCTGATTCCTATGAGATGGAGGTCACACATACCTCCACTCTCCAACTTTTTCACCATTTCTGACACGAGCTGTCTTCCCCCCAGCACTCTCTACTTCCTTGCTGGGTTCAGTAATTCATTACCATGACCACACAGAACTCACAGACCATACTCAGATTATGTGGTTTATTAGGGAAATAACAAGCTACAACTCAGGATCAGGATCAACTTGGAAGTAACAGCATACAACTCAGGAGAAAGGATATAGTTTGTCAATCAGGACAGCTCCCAACCAAGACACCTCTCAGCTGTGCCCTACTGAAGCAAGTGTTACAGCTCTTTAGTGCCGACAAGTGCCAGGAGGCACCCCACTATTCCGGTAAGCCTTCTGCCCGAAGGTGCTCAGCTCCCTCTTGCTCTGTAGGTGTCGCTCTGTGGGTCAGTTGCTGCCTTGCACCAATCTCATGGTTCCTGCCGCACCCTCTTTCACTGTCTCTCACCGTTACAGCTCTCTCTCTCCTGTGTCTAGGACATTCTCAGTGCAAGGATCCAGGTCCAAAGAATGTGCTCCGCTCCAGGCTCTTCTTGTTGGTGGTGAAGTCCCCCTCAACATCTGTGTAGTTGGCCTTTATGTAAGCCTACTTCTTGTCAATTTCTATTCATGGTCTTCCCATCAGACCACAAACTGACCAGTTCCCTTAGTAGGCCACAGTTGCTTAGTTTGCATAGTAATCGACCAATTCTCACAAAGTCACATAATCTTGAGTGGTTTTATGCACCCTATTTGCATAATGAATTGACCAATCCCTTGAAAGATTGTGACCCATCCAGTCATTTTTTTGGCAGAATTATAAATCCAAGGCCAGAAACACCACATATAGAGAGAAACCCATTGTGCTGCAAGGGTGAGATACGTTGTTACATAGCCCATGGGCCACCCTCCCTGGCTTGACTGTTGCTGTTTGCTTGTCTCCATATGACATCCTTCAGCAGTTACCACCATGACTGTACTATTGTGTGTAATACATATTTGTGATTAGATGCACTGATTAAAACCATGTTTTAGAAGGAAAGTAATAGGGAAAAGAAACAACATGCAATGTTAATTGATAAACCTACTTATTACAAAATAGATAAAAGATTATAAGTAATGTTAGTTTTGTTTGCCAAACTGTTTCTTAAAAATTTTATGATTGGTTTAACATATTTTAAGGAAGATGTCACATATTGCTACTAATAATTTATTGAATGACAGAGAAATATGCACTAACTTAAAAAGTTATTGAAAGCAGTTTAAATAAAAGTTACTTTCTAATTTACTCTAAATATTTTGGTCTTCATTCTCTGACAAAGTTTGCTGTCCATAATGATAAGAACATCAAGGCATTAGATAGTAGGAAAAAAACTAATTTTTTTTTTTTTTTGGTATTCAGGGAAGAATTTACTCCATAAAAACTGACTTAAAAAACTATCCACACCTATAATCCTTGTCTTAAGTGGCAATTACAGTTCTTCAGAAAAACCAGAACCAGTTAGCACTGATACTGTGTTGCCTGATTATTATTTAGTTTTGGACAACTTTTAATCATGTTCTTGTTAGTTGCCATTGAGCGGGCTCCAACTTACGGTAACCTTATATGCAGAAGAACAAAACATTGCCTGGTCCTGTGCCGCCATCTTTATAGTTGTTGGTATGTTTGCACCCATTGTTCCAGCCACCGTCAATCCATCGTATGGAGGGCTTCCCCTTGTTCTCTCTGACCCTCTGCTTTACCAAACATGATGTCCTTTTCTAGTGATTGCCTTTCCTGATGATGTGTCCAAAGTAAGCAAGTCAGCATCTCACCATCTTTGCTTCTAAGGTGCATTCTGGCTGTACTTCCTAATTATTCATTTCGGTGCCCGCCCCCCCCTTTCCTTTTTTCCCTCCCTGCCTTTCTTTCTCACTCCTTCCCTCTCTTCTTTCCTTTTACTTATAACCCAGAGAGTTTAGGGAGAGGCAGTTTATTTCAAGTTTGAGATTTATTTTAATGTGTTCTTACCAACTTGTTAGGAGTAAATCTAATTAGATGTTTCTTAGGGAATTGTATAGACAAGGGAAAAAAAAATTATGTATCAAAATATTGGTATTTCAAAGAATAAAATATCTTATTAAAATAAATGATCTCAAAATTCAACTTTGTCCCAAATTTCCTATGTCTTACAGTCTTGTGCATATTTATATTCTCACTTCCTTTTTACATCATCCAGTGCACCCTACTTGGAAAGCTCATAGTAAACACTGTCTGATGAACAACCTACTAGAAGCTGGAAACACAAACTTTCTCCTGACTTTAGTATACTAACCACCCGCCCCTGTTTTTTTTCTGCTGTACTGGCCCAAGTGACCTCAGTTTTTATACTTTTAAATCATCCTCTGCCCCCTAGACAGATGTGTGTGCATGTTTGCGTGCGAAAATTCTTGACCATTAGCCTACATTATAGAGATACATGTTTGACCTATGGGTCTTATATTGGATATGTTTTAGGCTATTATCAGATGATACCTTATGGAATTACGATGTCTCCTTATTATGTGCCGGGTACTGGGCCAAATGTTTTCTCTGAATGTAACGTGTTTATTTTGAGCTTTGCAAAAATAGAAATCTTCTAATTTTTTTGTAGATGATTAACAATATCCTCCAAAATATTTTTTACTTGCATTCATTTGTGAATATTAAAATACATAAATATGAATTATCTTAAATATTCTATGTCTAGTTTTTTTTTTTGGCATTAATTTTGCTTTAGCTGGTAAACTGTATTTCCAGGTTCTAAGCTAAAATGAACTTTCACATTTCCTTCAATTGTAACTATAATCAGGAAATTGCGTCATTATTATTTATTTATTTTTTCTTTTGAAGTTCAAGGTATAAAACATGTGATTCAAGTAGCTAGATGTCTCTTAGGAATTTGTAGTGTAGCTCAATCTGCCTGAAATATACAAGATGTTCACAGATAATGGAAATAAATGTGTTATTCTACAATTTCTTTCTGCTTTCATAGATATCTTTACTTTAAAATGGAGTCGGGGCGGTAACTAACAGGAGATCATGTGGCAGTCCAGAGACCAATAAAGGTCTTTCTACTTTTTAAATTTTATTTATTGAATTAAGATAGAATAAAACTGACTTTTTTGGGGTATATAGTTCAATGAAATTTAACACATGTACTGATTCCTGAAAGTACCACTACAATCAGGACAAAGAACTGTTCCATCACCCCCCAAAACTCCTTCTTGTTATCCCTTTCTAGTCACACTCTTCTCCATTACTAATATCTGGCAGCCGCTGATCTATTCTGTGTCAGTATAGTTTGGCTTTTTGAGAATGTCATAAAAATAGAATGATGCTATGTTACTGTTTGAGACTTCTTCACTTAATGTAATGCCTTGAAATTCATCCAACTTTTTGTGTGTGTCAAGAGTTCTTTTTTATTGTTGATTAGTGTCCCGTGGTATGGGTATACCACAGTTTATCAGTTCACCCATTGAATGACATTTGAGTTGTTTCTACTTTTGGGTGATTTTTAATAGAACATTCATATACAAGTTTTTGTGTGAACATAAGTTTTCATTTCTCTATGTAAATAGCTAGGAATGGAATTTCTGAGTCATATAATAAGTATATGTTTAACTTTATAAAAAATTCCCATGTTTTTTTTCCAGAGTGCCTGTACCATTTTGCATTCCACCTGCAATGCATGAGAGTTTGGTTTGCTCCATATTCTCATCAGCACTTAGTATTATCAGTATTTTTGCCATTGTAATAACTGTGTAATGGTATCTTGACAAACTGACAGACACGTGGTGGCATTGATAAAAAACAAGGCTTCAGGAATTGATGGAATACGAGTTGAGATGTTTTAACAAATGGATGCAGCACTAGCGTATGCCAACAAATTTGGAAAACAGCTACCTGGCCAACCTACTGGAAGAGATCCATATTTGTGCCCATTCCAAAGAAAGGTGACCCAATAGAATGTGGAAATCATCAAACAATGTTGTTGATATCACATACACATAAAATTTTGCTGAAGCTAATTCAAAAACAATTCTAGTAGTACTTTGAGGAAACTGCCAGAAATACAAGCCAGATTCAGAAGAGGGTATGGAAGGAAGGATATCATTGCTGATGTCACATGAATCTTAGCTGAAAGCAGAGAATATCAGAAAGATGTTTACCTATGTTTTATCGGCTATGCAAAGGCATTCAACTATGTGGATCATAGCAAATTATGGATGACATTGCAAAGAATGAGAATTCCAGAACACTTAATTGTGCTCATGTGGCACCTGTGCACTGACCAAGAGGCAGTTGTTTGAACAGAACAAGAGGTTACTACATGATATAAAGTCAGAAAAGGTGTGTGTCAGGGTTGTATCTTTTCGCCACGCTTATCCAGTCTGTATGCTGAGCTAATAATGCAAGAAACTGGACCATATGAAGAAGAATGAAGCACCAGGATTGGAGGAAGACTCATTAACAACCTGCAATATGTAGATGACACAGCCTGGCTTGTTGAAAGCAAAGATGATCTTTGATCTTGCTGATGAAGATCAAAGACCACAGCCTTCAGTATGGATTACACCTCAACATAAAGAAAACAAAAATCCTCACAACTGGACCAATAAGCACATCAGTAAATGGAGAAAAAATTGAAGTTGTAAAGGATTTCATTTCATTTGGATCCACAGTCAACACCCATGGAAGCAACAGTCAGGAAATCAAGCGACATATTGTGTTGGGCAAATCTGCTGCAAAAGATTTGAAGTGTAGAAAAGCAGATATGTCATTTTTAGGACTAAGGTGCTCCTGACCCAAGCCTTGGTATTTTCACTTGCCTCATATGCATGCAAAAGGTGGTCAACACATAAGGAAGACCAAAGAAGAACTGATGCCTTTGAATTATGATGTTTGTTAAGAATGTTAAATATACCATGGACTGCCAGAAGAATGAACAAATCTGTCTTGGAAGAAGTACAGCCTGAGTGCTTCTTGGAAGTGAGGATGGCGAGACTTAGTCTAACATACTTCGGACGTGTTATCAGGAGGGACCAATCCCTGGAGAAGGACATCATGCTTGGTAAAGTAGAGGGTCAGTGAAAAAGAGGAAGACCCTCAACGAGATGGATTGGGCAATGATGGGCTCAAGCATAGCAACGATTGTGAGGATGTCACAAGACTGGGCAGTGTTTTCGTTCTGTTGTACATTGGGTTGCTGTGAGTTGGAACCAACTTGATGGCACCTAACAACAACAGTGGTATCTCGTTTTGGTTTTAATCTACATTTGTCTAATGGCTAATGATGTTGAACAGTTTTTCATTTGTTTATTTGCCATTTGTACATCCTCTTTAGTGAGCTACTTTGCCAATTTTGAAATTGTTTTTCTTGTCTGGTATGTGATTTGCAATCATTTTCTCCCAGTTTGTGGGTTGATTTTTAATTCTCTTATGAGCAAACGTTTTCAGTTTTGATGAAGTACACCGAAAAACCAAACCCACTGCTGCCAAGTCAGTTCCGACTCTTAGTAACCTTATGGGACTGCCCTTTGGGGTTTCCAGTGCTGTAAATCCTTACAGAAGCAGACTGACACATCTTTCTCCTGCAGAGCAGCTGGTAGGTTCAAACTGGTGACTTTTGGTTAGCAGCTGAGTGCTTTAACCACTGCATCACCAAGCTCCTTGAGGAAATTCAGTTTATCCATTTTTTCTTTTGTGGATCGATCATGCTTTGGTGTCTTGTCTATGTATCTTTGCCTAACCCTAGTTTATGAATATTTTTTCCTGTGTCTTGTTCTAAATGTTTTACAGTTTATCATTTTATATTTAGATCTGTTATCTATTTTGAGTTAATTTTTGTTATAGGTGTAAGGTTTAGACCTAAATTATTTTTATGAGCATAAGATATTCACTTATTCCAATATCATTTATTGAAAAGACTATCTTTTCTCTGTTGAATTGTCTTGAAACCTTTGTCAGAAATCAGTTGTTCATGTTTGTGTAGCCTCTTTCTGGACTCACTATTCTGCTTCATTGATCTATATGTTTATCCTTTTGTCAAAAATATACTGTCTTGATTACTGTAATTTATAAAACCCATTGCCCTCAAGTTGATTCAGACTCATAGTGACCCTATAGGACAGAGTAGAACTGCCCCATAGGGTTTCCAAGGAATGACTCGTAGATTTGAACTGCTGGCCTTTTGGTTATCAGCCAAGCTCTTAATCACTGGGCCACCCAGGGCTCTTAAATCAAGGATCATGAGTCTTCCAACTTGTTATTCTCTTTCAGAATTAAATTGTTTTGGTTATTCTAGTTTCTTTGTCTTACTTCTTAATTTTTAGAACCAGCTTATCAATATCTGCAAAAACTCTACTGAGATTTTGACAGGAATTGTGTTCATTAATTCAGTAGATCAATTTGGGAAAAATTAATATGAGCTGTACTATCCATGACCATGATATGCCTCTCCATTCATTAGCTTTCAGAATACAGATCCAGTATACATTTTGGTAGAGTTATACGTATTTCATTTTATTGTATTTTTTTATTTGGTCATTGCTAGTACCGTGTTTTTTACACAGATAAGACACACTGTCTGCGTTTGCTTGCTGTTTGTACCCTCCTCACTGTGCCTTCCCCCTGCAAGGCACTCTCACAAGCACTGCCCTGCCAGTCCTCTTCCACATGTTGCTGGAAAAAAAAAAATTAGCATAGTGCCCTTATGAAAATACCACAAGGAGGAGAGAGCAGCCAAACAAATGGAGAAGGTGTCTGTTATTTGTGTAAAAATATGGAATATAGAAATAGTATTGATTTTTGCAAGAAATTGGAAAAAAATAGAGCAAAAAGGGGGATTTTTCCTCTTTGTATGTTAGGATACTGCTTTCCTCCTCCTTGACCCTTAACTAGAAAGCTTCTTGAGCTCTCCCTTTTTGTTTGTTGCTCACTCCTGAGTTTTGGGTTACCTTGAGTCCAGAATGGGATATACTGGAGGGGAAAATGTTAAACTCACTGCCAGTTCAGAGGTGCTCTGAATTCTGGTATTCTTTTTTCTTCTCCAATCCACATGCTCCAGTTTACTTTCCAGAGTCCTCAAGTTGTTCCTGTGTGGATTCTGACCAGGTTTTATATCTGTATTCTGTTGGAAAGACAGAGTGGAGTATGCTTACTGAGACCAATTTCTGTTCCTGTGCCTGAAATTAAGTAATTTTAATCATATCTCAAATTTGTTTTGCTATTAGCAGTCTGCCTACATATTGAGATCTTATTCCTCTCTTATCTACTCACTGTCAGGAAAATTATAGTACAACTATTTTCCCAGCTCTGATTACTCAGCTCTCATTTATAGTCTTAATGTATTTATTAGTATAATTTTATTTGCTTGTATAGTTGTAATTGAATATGAGATGTCAGATAATGTATGTCTTAGTCATCTAGTGCTACTATAACAGAAATACCACAAGTGAATGGCTTTAACAAAGAGAAACTTATTTATTCACAGTAAAGTAGGCTAGTTGGAAACCCTGGTGGCGTAGTGGTTAAGAGCTATGGCTGCTAACCAAAAGGTCAGCAGTTCAAACCCACCAGGTGCTCCTTGGAAACTCTATGGGGCAGTTCTACTCTGTCCTGTACAGTCGCTATGAGTCAGAATTGACTTGATGGCAATGGGTTTGGTTTTTTTTTTTTTTTTTAAAGTAGGCTAAAAGTCCAAATTCAGGGTGTCAGCTCCAGGGGGAGGCTTTTTCTCTCTCTATTTCCTTTCTCATCAGTCTTCCCTGGACTAGGAACTTTGTCATGCAGGAACCCCAGGTCCAAAGAACACGCTGTGCTCCCAGCACTGCTTTCTTGGTGGTATGAGGTCCCCCTGTCTCTCTGTTCGCTTCTATCTTTTATATCTAAAGAGATTGCCTCAAGACACAGTCCAATCCTGTAGATTGAGTCCTGCCTCACTAACAGGACTGCAACCCATCCTCCCTCATTAACATTATAAAGGTAGGATTTACAACATATAGGAAAATCACACAATACCTGGAATCATGGCCCAGCCCAATTGATACACATATTTTTTGGGGGGACATAATTCATGACAATATATTTTTGCTATTATCTGTTAAAGAAGAGAAGTCACAGTAGTATCTTAAAAATTAGGTTTGAGCTTTTTAAGACTATTTCTGCTGACAGTGTTGGCAAATTTTAGAGAGAGGATTGATATTTAAAAAAACAGTTCCTGTGTGTGAAATTTGATGTTAAATATTAAAAAATTTATATTACAAAGTAAATAGTAAAATAATAGAAAGAAGGAACAGATTCCCTTAATTTACCTAGCAGTCTCAGAGTTTATTTAATTTTTTATTCACTCTTTTAAAAACTGACCTATCTAGTCAGTGAGAGCATTGGCAATTTTTATGTTGAAATTAGGGAAAATACATTTTCTTCGTAATTGGTCATTTCTGTGTTTCAGGTATGTTTTTGATTTCTGACCCAATTTCTAGTAATAATTGATCTTTTCAACCTAAGTTTTAATAATGCTCTACACAAGATTAATAATTTAGAGAGAGAGTTATATAGTTTCACTTCCTGGTTTCCGTTAAACTGAAAATATTTAGCAACATTTGTATCTGTTCTTGCGTGGGGAGGGGGAAGAAAACAAAGAAATATCAGTTCAGCGATGGAGTAAGAAAGCATTCACCTGCTTTTTCAAAAGTGGGCCACAAAGATTCTTTATTCCCTTTAGTTTTTCTCTGAAGAAAAATGTACTATGTTTAACTAATGTTAAAAAATATATATATATATAATGAGAACTTGTTAAAAAGACTAGCTGATAAAATATTTCAGTTATGCCTCATTTTGATGAAGGATAGGAGTCTGAAGAGAGAAATGGAAATATCATCATGATAAAATGAATGATCATGGACTTTGGGACCAGAGAGATCTGGGTTTGCATCCAAGCACTGTCACTAAAATGGTTATGTTGCCTAATAACTTTTGATTCTCCTCTCTTCAGTTAAGTACAGTTGATTTACTTACTTAATTCATACACTTGTTAGGTGAATTCAACAAGAACGTTTATAAAGATATGCTCATTAAGAAGTAGCACCTTTATTGCACAAGAGCTAGAGCAAAGGAGTAAGCAGTTTAATAGCTCAGAACTTTCTGGAAGATCACTTGCTGAATAGCAAAGAAAATGATTAGCTTATGTATGAGGGTGCGTAGCAGCCCAGGAAACCCTGGTGGCGTAGTGGTTAAGTGCTACAGCTGCTAACCAAGAGGTTGGCAGTTAGGATCCTCCAGGCGCTCCTTGGAAACTCTATGGGACAGTTCTACTCTGTCCTTTAGCGTCGCTATGAGTCAGAATCAACTCGATGGCAGTGGGTTTGGTTTGGTTTGGGTAGCAGCCCAGGGTGCCCATTCTTTGCTTACGTTTCCTTAAAGCTGACACACAGAAGAGTAATGGATTGAAAGTAATGGTTTGGCAGGTGCTTTTTTTTCCATCTGCTTTTGCCTTTTTCTCTTTTGATGTACACGAATGCCATTTCAGACTGACAAAAATATTTTAGCTTCCAACTCATCTCAATCACATCGTAGTGTCATAATAGGCTCACATAGGACTTCTATTCTAGTCTACAAGGTGACCCTGTATTAGCCTGGTGAGAGGAAAAGTGGTGGAATAAAAATAAATAGGTCAAGTGGTGATTGCTATGTGTGCCTGAGAAAACTGATCATATCATTTGATATCAGCAGCAGTCTAGGTCCAATGAGGAGATGGAAACCATGCAGTAGATTCAATATACCAATGTATTGAATCTAGAAACTATGCAAAATGTTGGACTTGCTCCTCATTTTGTATTGCATGCAACTTTATGTTCTGAAAAATGATATGTAAAACTTTTGAGAACTTAAATCATGTTTATAGTACAAGAAAGATGGTTTAACTTTAATGGTAATACCTCTTACATCTGTTGGAAACTGATTGGGTTTGCAACATCTGATTCAGGTTATTAATGATCTTCTTGATGGCAGTGTTTCTGGATGCAGTTTAAGGAGAGAACTGTAGCCCCATCTTTCCTTTTCCCATATCCCTTATCTCCTCCTCCGTCATCTTGTCTGCCAGATTCCAGCCAGCAGGGAAACCTGATATTACCTAGATTGGATGCTTGTGCATGAAAAGGACTTTTAATTACATTAATATTTTACCCATAAGACATGAAGTTTCCTAGAAGTAATGCCTCATTTTCCTTTTAGCCTCATTAATAGTATTGACTTTTAGAATCTTTATGGGCAGTATTAGATGTGAAATGATTTCAATTAAAATTTTTCCCATAATTTTATGAATTCAAACTTCTTCCTTTGGGAAGGCTAGCAACTCCAGCTGTCATCATACACCTTAAAATTATATAAGAGATTGGTTGCCTGGCCAGCAACTCAATCACTTTTTAATGTTCTTATTTATTATAATAAATTTATGCTAATAATTTAGCATAAATACCATATGTCCATTGTAAAAAGTTAAGATATTAATAAGCAAAAGAAAAAGTGGCATTCTCTTATCCAGAGAGTATCCATGTTTATACCTCAATGTGTAGAATTCTAGATCTATTTATTTCCACATAAATATATTTTGACCAAAATAAAATGCTGTTTTGGTCAAGTTGTTTTATAAACTGCTTTCTTCTGTTAATGCTTTTCACTTTTCTGTGTCAATACATTTTTACCTTATGTAACACCCAGTCTATTTTCACATTGGCTCAGTTGTTCCCAAAACATTTACAAGTGCTTTGTCCTAACACTGGTGGTGTAGTGGTTAAGAGCTATGGCTGCCAACCAAAAGGTCAGCAGTTTGAATCCACCAGGTGCTTCTTGGAAACTCTATGGGGCAGCTGTATTCTGCCCTACGTACAGTACAGGGTTGCTATGAGTCAGAAACGACTCCACGGTAACGGGTTTTTTTTTTTTGGTTTGTCTTAATTAGGATCTAATCTGGGACTTTGATTTGTGTCTGGTAACATCCTATAAACTTCCTCAAGTAATGTCTACCATGACACTGACTTTTTGAAGAGACCAGGCCAGTTACCCTATAAGACATTGCACTTTCTGGATTTTTCTGGTAGTTTCTTTGTGGTGTCATTAGCTTGTTCTTGAATCCCCATATATCAGAAAGCTAGATCTAGGTGATAATGGATTCAAGTCAAACGGTTTTTGGCTATAAGGGGTGTCATGTATTTCACATCATTTTGTATCAGGAGGCACAAGATCTCGAAGGGCCACCGTTAACATGGCAGATTCTTTAGAACACAACATCAATGCTGTTTTCTAAGTGTGCCAAACTTCTAGTTCTTACATTTGGTATCACAACATATTGAAGAGTCATAGTTTATTCAGAACCTGATAACTTTCTTTTAAAAGTTGGTTTTAAGTATCTTTGAGTAAAACTTTGACTTAATTTTTAAAGGAAATGTACATTTTAAAGTTGTCAATACACTGTTTATCAGGGCTTTCTTTAAGATTAACCAAAACCAAACCAAATCTGTTGCCGTCGAGTCAATTCTGACTCATGGCTTCTTAATATGGGGTCTTTGGTCTCAAGAAAATGGTAAAACATCTCAGATGTTTTTGATGTACATTGTGTATGATTAAAAAAAAAAAGTATAGCAATTTAAAGCCTGTAAGAGTGTAATACGTTGTTATGAAAATGTTGCATACAATCCTAGAGAGAATTTAACTAGGAGGTGATTATTGTTCAGTCTAGCTACTCCAGGGGGATGAAGGGTTTAAAAGATATTTGCAATGGTAAGTTTAATGAAAGTTAATGAATAAATGGAAATGGTTAGTAGTAACATTATGAAAAATATTTTAAATAAATTTAATTCATAAGACCTTGAGGAAATTGCATATTTTTATTAAAAATAAAAATCCTTACTAAAGTGTTGTACAGAAGGTAATGCATGTAGATATACTTGGTGAAGATAAAAATCTCTCTATACATACATACACACACATAAATACACATATTTATATATATGCATAATTTTTTTGTTAAAGAATTTTCAGTTTATATCCTTTTACTCTTGTGAGTGCTTGAAATAGTGTTGCTTTTTTTTTTTTAATTTTAAAGGCTCTCCTTTTAGAATGTTATTATAAACGAGTAACTTTACAGAAATATTTAGGGTAGTTTCCCTTTTAAAATAAACATATCTGATTGCTTGATATGTGGGACCAACTTTTCCCTAGAGATGAAGATGAGAAGACTCCTAGAAGGAAGTGGGGTTAGAGAAGAACTGGTAACTGTGATAAGTATTTCTCACAATTCATTTTTGTTTTGATTGGCTCCTGCTGTTGGCATAGATTTAGAAGGTTTAAGAATTCGTATTCTTTGCTTTTCTTTTCTTAACAATACTAAGTCTTAAATCCTAGTACTTGGTGGGTGGGGAAAAGATTTGTGAGTTTAACAATGTCTTTTGGTCTTATATATAAGTGGCATTGACCTAATAGGAGAACACTAGAACACCCCAGGGCAAGGGGGTGTATGTCTTTGAACCATCATCTTTCGTGTTGGGGGTTGAGATTGCTTTTCGATTCCTGTGGACTTCAGCTTGTGCTGCACGCCTACTGAGCCCCAGTTAGTTCTTTCTCCTCCCTCCCTGTCTCATGGCATCATTCAGTAGGGTGTACCTGACTGAACAGTGGAATTTCCCAAATGGTATGAATTTTCTGTGTCATCACTGTACCCCAGTAAAGGTTCACCAAAATGTCAGAATTCTAAAGATGGTATTGTATAATTCTTTAAGGGTGTGCCTGCATTTTCCACTCACCTGATTTTCATACCTTCTCTCCCATGTAGCCTGAAATGAACTTTTATTTTGTGTAAACACCAAAACCAAACCCACTACCCTGGAGTCGATTCCAACTCATAGCGACCCTATAGGACAGAATAGAACTGCCCCATAGAGTTTCCAAGGAGTGCCTGGTGAATACAAACTGCCGACCTTTTGGTGAGCAACCACTTAACCACTTTGCCACCAGGGTTTCCTTATTTTGTATACTTCTGAAAATTTTGAGCAGGGACTCCCCCCGGTATATGATAGCTCTCAAACTCAAGGGCGTTCTTTTTACACTTGATAAGTAGCAGTTTTCTTTTATCTTCCATCTGTGGAATTATTTACGGTATGCATAATTTAAGCCTTACAATAAGGTTGTGAGAATAGGTACTGCTATCTCCAGGAAACAGATGAGAACACTGCTGCTCAACTTCTACTGCTGCAGTTTTGAGGTTTGGAGTTTTCCTTTCAAAAGAAATTGGCACTTTGAAAAGGCAGATAATTCTTTTGCTTAACAAAGAAAGCTCTGCTGTTACCTACTTCAAATTCATTCTGCCTTTCCTAAGTATGTATGATCTTGTGCTTGTAAATAGGAAACCATGGGAACCCTAATCATGATTCATTAACTAATCTTTGAAATAACTCAGGAAATAACTGAACTATCTGGCAAAACTTGCCATAATATGAATTTTAAGACACACACACACACAAACCTCTAATATGATGTTGAAAATTGCTTTTTTGGTAAATGACCTGAATGATTTTCATACTACATAATAGTTTATGAAGGAATACAGTTTTGGTCTTAATAGTTTTCCAGATAAGCAAAATGGTACTGATTTCAGCCTACCATAAAGTAGGCACTTATGCGTGATTTTGAATCATTGAATGTCCTGCCATGCAAATGTCTCTCTTCCTCTATGACATAGGATGATTTTTTCCCCATTTTATTTTTGTCACATGTGGACCCATTGATAATAGAAAGGAATTGTACACAGAAGTTAACATGGAAGCTATAACAATAGGAGGCTCCCGAAGTAGAACATGTTTCCAGATCCCTAGTCACTTCAGTCATTTAGCTTTCAGAAGATGGTAATAACAAAGATAAAATAGGGCCAAACACTGTAATAATAGAATTTCATTTGTATTCTCTCTGGTATTTTTCAGCAAAATAAAATGTACCACAGTTAAACGTGATATACTTGAAAATTAAGTTTGAAAATACTTGAGATTAAGATTTATTGAAAAGCTCAATATATCAAATTTATAAAAAGGTTAGTTTTTGTTAGTGCTGGAAATCTAAATGGTATGAAATCACCTCTTTATTTTTTTAATGGCCTGAAACATGTCTTTTAAAAGGTTTATAAGACACTCTCATGTAAAAAAAAAAAAAAAAAAAATTATTTTTCATGTAGCAGAGTTTTATTCCAGCTGAAATAAAGTTCAATTTGCTTCTAACCTCTAAATAGTGTAGAAGTCACCTAGAAGGAGTAAATTGGGTGTTTCAGAGTTGTGAATCATATTCTTTTGGAGGGTAGATCTGGTTCAAAGAGATAAACTGAAGAGTTTCTCCATTTTGGTGGGGGCTCTTTTTTTTTTTTTTTTAGGGGATGGTTATCTCAGGAATGCTTTTTTGGATGTAAGAAGGCTGGGTAGTGATTCCTGATTAGTTCAGTGGATTTGGGGGTAGGAATGTATATGGGTAGGAATTGTAGGGTGTGTCTTCCAATGGAATGTCCATTCCAAAGAAAGATTCCAGGATACTTTGGGCCAAGAAAGGGGATTAATCCAGGGTGGAGCAGCAGTAGGTCACTTAATCTTGCTAAATATTGATTTTAGGGCAAGGTCTCCACAGAGAAAGAATATACCCTGAAAAGTGTTCTCTCTAGATGCAAAGCATTTAAATATTGCCAGAAGTTTTATGGAGCCAAAAATCTTTTAAGTAACTTGAAAAGGGAAAAATGTTTTTTTTCTCACGACATCTTATGCTTGTTAAGGTACTTTACATATGTACTTTAATACAAACGCTGTGTGATTATCACTATTCAATTGATAGTTGAGGAAATTGAGTCTTACTGAGGTTAAGTAATTTCCCAAGGTCACATAGTGAGTAATAGAGTCTGAATTTGGCCCCGGGCCTTTTGTACCTGGGTTGTTTCTTAATCATGATCCTACTATGGAAAGTTGGCCAATTCTAATTATGTAATAGCTGAAACCCTAACTTTGTTCTCCTAGGAGCCAATAGGAATTGGTTCAGAAAGTGTATCTACTCTTTAGTTAAAAAATAAAATAATTGAGCATTTATCTGTTCCTTTTTGATATTTTAATATAAATGCCATGTGTATCATGAGACAGTTTTCACTTTTTTTAAACAGGAAAGCATTTAATACCGGGAATTTGATGCTTAAAAGATGTTGGCAGTTTGGAGCAGCAGGACCTAGGCTAGACCTGCAGGTGTTACCGCCACATATCTGGCATGCCAGAGGTGCCACTGCCTCTGCCACCCTCGGGAAGTTAGTGAGGCTTCCCCTAGAGCTTAGTTTTGATCCAGAAATCATGAAAATATCACCATCACAAATAATGGCTCAGAAGCCACCCTGTGCGTGATGGATTTATCACAGCAAAAAATGAGTGTCTCATGCCTTGCTTTTTTTACTCCCATGAAATGAGTGACTGGATAGTGGAGTGCTGCTGCAGCAAAACCCAGTGCCTCCCTGACCTGCCAGTCTCACCTTCTCCTTCCTAATCTCTTGCCCATGTAGCTAGTTGCAAGGGGGCCTAGAAAGAGTATTATTTAGGATTTTGGCTTCTACCATACAGGAAGGCACACAAGAAGGAATTGGCATGGAGGTTGAGTGCCCATCAGCTACACCCACCATACCATTCAAAAACAAAAAATTAAAGGTATGTTGCATTGTTTTACATGGACCTCCCTCACCCTCACGCCTCATTGAAATGTCGCCTTTCATCTTTCTGGCCATGTGTCATGTGGAAGATTTTTTTGAATTTTCCGCTTCAGTGTTCTGAGTGAGTAGATATACAGGTGATGAGTTTTTTTTTTTTTTTTTCTTTTTTTTAACCATGCCAATAGAGACTGTCAGTGAATAAATGCTTATATAATAAATATTTGATTAAACTATGCAGTTATACTTTTTTTCTTATTTTAGCATTTGGAATAGCAAGTGGAGCAAGGGATGCTAGAGTTCTTAACATCTAGCTCTTAATCCTAAAAGACCAGAAACAAGTAGTTAACAGATATAATCCTGGGAGAATGTTCTAGGGTCTAGTATATAACTGGGAAAGTACTCTGCAGAGTGCGTTTTTAAAGATAAGCTGCAGAGAATCAAATGTGTGTATACAATATATACTCACGTATATATTTGTGTGTGTGCTTTTTCTAAATGCAAAGTAATTTAGATATAAGTTTCACTAGAGATTTCTGATGGGAGTCATCTTTGGAGAGCATGCTATAAGGTGATATGTCAAGTTATGCAGAAGTATGCAAAGGAAAGAAGTTATTTGTAAGTTGGAATTGTGTCTTTTGGCATTGTTTTTAGGTCAGGTGCCTAAAACTGTCAAAAGTTTAGTTGGTTTCAAGAGAGAAGTACAAAGTCCTCCAAAATGTTTTCCCTCGGTAATCGATGTATTGCATAAACCGTGTTTTCTTCTCTAGAGTTCTTTCTGTAGTCTATCCATTTTCTTTCTTGTTTTCTTAAAAGCTTTGATATTTAGTGAGCAGGTATAAGATGCCATTGTAGAAGTTAGGGGAAAAGATTAAGAGAATCTTTGTTCATATTTAATTACAAAGAGTATTTGTATTTCATATTTTTGTGTTGATATTTATATTGTTTTTAATTCCCTCATCTGTTTCCTCTCAATGCATTTGGGTATAGAGGAAAAAAAAAAAAAAAAAAGCTGTTTTGGAGGTATTTGCAGTTATATAATTAGCCCAATATGTGTAAAACATCCATCAACTTAGGTGTAGAAAAGAAGTAGCCTTAGCTAAGAATTCTCTAATTACATCCGTGATTACTCTTACTTGAAGATGTTTTACAAAGGAATGATGGAGTGATTGCAGAGAGAATATCTGCAATTATAATCTAGATTTTGATACAAGAAATAGGCTTGTTGTTTATAGGTTTTTATGTAGATATTTAAGTAGTAATTAACTAACCTTATTTTCTCACCTATTCTAAGGTCTGAATAGAAATCATCCAAATGCCAAAATATAGACTTTTTGTAATTAATGAATTAACTGAGTGTTCAGCTGTACACTCTGAACCCCATTCCATGACAAATACAACCTCCATTAGTCACCTCCCTCTTCTTCCCCATGTTATTCTTGCTCTTCGGGAACATTGCTTTTTCTTCGGAAGATATTCATTCTCCTAAGCACAAAGATGATATTGGCGTTTCCACATGCCCTGTGTGTTGGCTTCCAATTTTTCTATCACTCATGTAAGAGAGGAAATAATCCAAAATCCTTCTACCTTGGAGATTGCTGCTATTTGGCCAAACACTCTTGACTATCCTCTTAGCTGCCATTTGCTAGCTTTTTTTCAGTTCCTTCCAACTTTATGCCATCACAGTCTCATTTAGGATAGGGTATTTGACTTATTCAATAGCCTACCTTATTTATTTATTTTTTTTCTTTGTACCTCCATCGTTTTCCTGCAAACTGTGTCCCTTGTTATTAACTGGAATTACCATACCTCTGACTAAAATAATAAGCTCAGAAATTCTATTCACTCTACAAATTCTTATCCTCCTAGCTTTCCTACTAAATCTACTACCTTCTATGTCTCTTGAACCTTACTTATGTTCCCAGTTATCTGGCATCTCATGCATTTATTTCTCTGTTGTGTCAAAATTCTGGAGTCAGTCATTTAAACTTCTCTCAACAGCTGACTCCATTTCAGGTTTTCCCGTATCCCTAGCCCAAATATTTGCCCAACATACTACCAACTGCCTAAATTATGGTATTTCTGTTTCTGCTCTCCATGTATGCAGCTGGAGGGAGAAAGTGGGCTTTTGTATAACCATGTGGCAGACTCATACCATATATCTCGTGCAATTTTCATGAACTCCATGGAAACTATTGTTATTACCTTCTTCTAGATTAAAAAAAAAATTTTTTTTTAAACAAGGTGCAACGTTATGTTTGAACCCAGATCTCCTGATGCTTGGTAGCGTGATGGCTACAGCAATTCCAGATGTCACAGCTACACATCAGTCTTTGAAAAGAATGTCTTTTCCCCTCAATGTCAAAATGCCTGGGTTTCACTCTGGATCAACTTTAAGCCAGACCGAAGTAATTCCTATGGCTAGACGCTGCCTTTGGTTGACATAGTAACGCTACCCTCTAATAGGCTTGGGCTCGTGTTACTGCCGGTTGTGGTAGTGAAGTTGTGAGATTTTGCTGCTTGTTTTAGGCCACTCACAGCCCACGTGTGGCTAGGGATGGGAATCAATCCCATCTAGTTCCCAGGACTGCTAAACCGTAAAAGATGTATGAAGCGGATGCTAGAGAAGGGAATAACAAGTGCTTGTCTTAGTGACTAATGTTTTTATTCAAAATAAAGGGTTTCTTGTATTTTCAAATTCTAATAGCTTATTTCAGATTTGGCTACAGAAGTATTAGGAAAACAAGCCATAAGAGAAGACAAAATGAAATCAATAGTGGAAAAATTTTGCAGGGTTTATTTTCTTCAGAAGCCTCATGTGGGAATGGGAAGTTATAGGAACAGCGAGTTGCAGCTTTAAGGGCCATATAAGCTGGAAGATCATGATACAAAGTAATTGAAGTTTTAGATGAAAGGGTAGCTCAGGTGATCCACCAAGTAGTCTTTAAAGGCATACCTTGGAGATATTGCGGTTTTGGTTCCAGACCACCGCAATAAAGCAAATTTCACAATAAAGTGGATCTCACAAATTTTTTGGTTTCCCAGTGTACATAAAAGTTATGTTTACACTATACTGTAGCCTACTAAGTATGCAGTATCATTATGTGTAAAAAAAAAAAAAAAGGTAGACACCTTAATTAAAAAATATTGGTAAAAAATGCTAACCATTATCTGAGCCTTCAGTGAGTTGTAATCTTTTTTCTGGTGGAGGGTCTTGCCTAATGTTAATGGCTGGTGACTGATCAGGGTGCTGGTTGCTAAAGGTTGGGGTAGCTGTGGCAATTTCTTAAAATAAGACAACAATGAAGTTTGCTGCATCTATTGACTCTTGCTTTCATGAAAGATTTCTCTGTAGCATGCGATGCTGTTGGATAGCGTTTTACCCACAGTAGAACTTCTTTGAAAATTGGAGTCAGTTCTCTCAAACCATACTGCTGCTTTGTCAACTTAAGTTTATGTAATGTTCTAAATCCTTTTTTCTCATTTCAGTATGTTCACATCATATTCACCAGGAGTAGATTCCATCTCAAGAAACCACTTTCTTTGCTCATCCATAAAAGAATCAAGTCCTCATCCATTAACGTTTTATCATGAGATTACAGCAATTCAGGCACATCATCAGGCTCCACTTATAATTCTAGTTCTCTTACTATTTCCACCACATCTGCAGTCACTTCCTCTACTGAACTCTTGAATCCCTCAGAGTCATCTATGAGTGTTGCAATCAGCTTCTTCCAGGCTCCTGTTAATGTTGATATTTTGACCTCCTCCCGTGAATCATGAATGTTCTTAATGGCATCTAGAATGGTGAATCCTTTCCAGAAGGTTTTCAATTTACTTTGCCCACGTCCATCAGAGGAGTCACTCTCTAGGGCAGCTATGGCCATACAAAATGTATTTCTTAAATAATAAAACTTGAAAGTTGAGATTACTCCTTGATTCACAGACTGCAGAATGAATGTTGTGCTAGCAGACATGAAAACAACATGAATCTCCTTGTTCATCTCCATCAGAGCTGCTGGGTGATCAGATGCATTGTCAGTGAGTGGTAATATTTTGAAAGGAATCTTTTTCTGAGTAGTAGGTCTCAACAGTGGGCTTAAAATATTCAGTAACCCATGCTGTAAACAGATGTGCTGTTACCCAGGCAGAGTAGATTTAGCATAATTCATAAGGGCCCTAGGATTTTCAGAATGGTAAATGACCATTGGCTTCAACGTAAAGTCACCAGCTACCTGAGCCCCTGATGAGAAGTTGGAAGTCAGGCGGTGGCTCCTCTGTAGCCCTGAAGGCCCTAGACGGCCCCTTCTTCCAGTAGACAGCTGTCCCGTCTGCACTGAAGATCTGCTGTCCAGCGCAGCCCCTTCCTCAGTCACGTCAGCCAGATCTCCTGGAGAACTTGCTGCAGCTTCTACATCAGCACTTGCTGCTTCACCTTGTCCTCTTCTGTTACGGAGTCAGTTTCTTTCCATAAACCTCACGAGCCAACCTCTCCTTGCTTCAGATTTTCTTCTGCAACTTCCTCATCTCTCTCAGCCGTCATAGAATTGAAGGGAGTTAGGCCTTTGCTCTGGTTAGGCTTTGGCTGAAGCGAACGTTGTGGCTAGTTTGATCTTCTATCCAGACCGCTAAAACTTTCTCTGTATCAGCAAGAAGGCTGTTACCACTTTTCTTATCCTTCGTGTGTTCACCGGAGTAGCACTTCTAATTTCCTTCAAGAACTTTCCCTTCGCATTCACAATCTTGGTTAAAAGAGGCCTAGCTTCAGCCTTTCTTGCCTTTTGGCATAGCTTCCTTCTTAAGCATAATCATATCTAGCTTTTGATTTAAAGTGAGAGACATTTGACTCTTCCTTTCACCTGAACACTTAGAGACCATTGTAGGGTTATTAACTGGCCGAATTTCAATATCGCTGTGTTGCAGAGAAAAGGGAGGCCTGAGGAGAGGGAGGGAGACGGGGGAACAGCTGGTCGGTGGAGCAGTCAGAACACACAATGTTTATCGATTAAGCTCTCCACCTTATATGGGCGTGGTTCATGGCACCCCAGAACAAGTACAATAATAACATCACTGATGACAGATCACCATAACAAATATAATAATGAAAGAGTTTGAAATATTATGAGAATTACTAAAATGTGACACAGACATGAAGTGAGCACATGCTATCGGAAAAATGGTGCCAGTAGACTTGTTCAATGCAAGGTTACCACAAACCTTCAATCTGTTAAAAAAAAAAAAAAAATGCAGTATCTGTGAAGCATAATAAAGTGAGGTACAATAAAATGTAATCAATAGCTAGTAAGTGAAGCTAGTGAATTTGAGGGTTCAAGGTCAAAGGGCAAGGGATTCAAGAGTAAAAAGGAATAAGAAGCTATAATTAGAGGATGGGGTGATAAATTTGATATATCTGCTGTGCAGACATTTTAGCAATGACAAGGTCCCTGTAGTATGGAGTTCAGGTGTGAAGAGGTTAGAGAACTAGGTAGAATGTTGAATGGACTATCAATATGGGGACTGACGTTTACAGAGTAGTGAAAGCAGTAAAGAAAAGTACGTTTACTTTGAGCCAGATGTCAAGTTCCTCAGTGTTTGTGGAAGGTGATGTGGAGTTCAGTGATTAAGATGGATAAAGTGGTAATATACCTGGATGATGAGCCTCATGGAGGAGGAGTGGTTGTTAATGAACTACAGTAATACTTTGTGTGGAAGGCACAGAAGGGACTTAGGAAAATGCTGATAGTGCTGCCTATCCCTGATCTGCAGAGGCAAGGTGGGAATTCACAGACTCCATTTGAGAAGTTTATGATGAAGATGGCATAATCGAGGGAAAAGGCAAGATTAGATGAAGGCAAAGAAGTAAAGGGAATTTTTGTAGAATATGTTAAGAATTATATAGAAAGCTTCTTGGAAATTGGATAGTGGTTCCAGAAAGTACCATGGAAATTGCTGGAAAGGGGAGTTAGGTATGGGTTTGGTGAAAAAGAACCTTAGAAAGTAATATTTAAGCTACTCTAGGCAGTAATTATGGGTCATGGGTCTGAAGGAGACAGGAGACAGGAGTTGCAAGATAAAGACCCTTTGTCCAGGATCTCTGTGGTGTGATTCCAGCCATTTTTTGTTTGTTTGTTTTGTCATTAATGCAGAAAATAGATAGATTTTTTTACTATCGTCATAAATGGGAAATGTCAGATAATGAGATAGTAGTTGATAAGCAAGAAGTATGTGTATTAGATTTACCTGAAATTAGATTTACTTTTTTTGAATATCACTGCTTCATGTCAGTCCCTTTATTACCTTCAGCTGCCTGTTTTATACCTGTCTGATGTAAAAATCCCCCCTATTATTTGGGGGTAGGGAGTTTCTCTTTTTATTTATTTTTTTCAATGGAGGCATCAGTTGTAGCCCATGTCCCTGAATCAGCTTTCTATTTTCTTCTTGGAGAATAAGCTTCAGATGTTTGAGTTTTCTTTTTTTCCTTTCTTGGACTCCAACTCTGTTGAAAACCCCCAGCAAGTATAAAGAATAGTGAAATGATGGCTGGAATATCTGTACAAGGTTTATTTTTGCTACCATAGCAACTGCAAATAGCTAGATTCTCTCACTTTTGGAACTCCTGGCTCCTATGAAACTGTTTGGTACAATTCATGTATTAACCCCAGCTGGAAGATGTGGGCTCTGTTCCTGGCTCATCATGAAAGGCTTTGCCTATTGTTTTTCTTTTCTTTAAAAAACAAAATGAAACAAAGCAAAAAAAAAAAAAAAAAAAATCTATGACTTCTAT
This sequence comes from Elephas maximus indicus, assembly GCF_024166365.1. Taxonomy (NCBI): domain Eukaryota; kingdom Metazoa; phylum Chordata; class Mammalia; order Proboscidea; family Elephantidae; genus Elephas; species Elephas maximus. The sequence continues at coordinate 62,778,791 of NC_064824.1, read as the reverse complement.
TCATTCATAGGGTTATCTAGGAGTATTCTTGTGAATATCCATAGTACCCTTCATTTTATAGTAATTTCTTCTTTATGATCATTGTTTTAAAAAAAATCATTTATTGACTCCCCTACTATCAGTGACTCCAAGATGAAAGTGACAGCATTCCTGCCCTAAAGGAATCCACATTGTACAAAAGGAAATAGATAAATGCATTTAAGTATAATACAGAGCTTTTGCACCCTATTGTTGTTAGCTGCTGTTGAGACAGATCCAACTCATGGCAACCCATGTATGACAGAACTAAACTTTTCGTGGTCCTGCACCATGTTCATGACTGTTCATATGTTTGAGTCCATTGTTCTGGTCATTGTGTCAGTCCCTCTCACTGAGGGTTCCTCTCACTTTTGCTAGCCCTCCACTACCAAACATGATGTCGTTCTCCAGCAATCTATCCCTTCTGATGATGTGTACAAAGTAAGCAAGTCAAGGTCTCAGACAATATTCTGTGATCCACAGGGTTTTCTTTGGTGAATTTTCAGTAGATCTCAAGGCTTTTCTCCTCCTCTGTTTTAGTCTGGAGCTCTGCTAAAACCTGTCTAAAGTCACCGTGACTTGAGAAGAGGAGAAGCCTAGAGATATTATAGTGGCCCACCTGGACCTGCTTCTTCTCCTAGCTGATCTCAGGTCTCGACATCTCCCTCTCATGATGGCCTACTCCTAAAGCCTGGCTTAGCAACTCTAGGGAGAGTGTGACAATATCCACTCCCATCAGTAGTGTGTGATGGTTTTAACTTCATTCTTTTTTTTAATTAATTTTTATTGGGCTTTAAGTGAAAGTTTACAAATCAGGTCAGTCTCATATAAAAATGTACATAACCTTGCTATACACACCTAATTGCTCTCCCCATAATGAGATAGCACAGTCCTTCCCTCCACTCTCTCTCCTTGTGTCCATTTGGGCAGCTTCTGGCCCCCTCTGCCCTCTCATCTCTCCTCCAGACAGGAGATGCCAACATAGTCTCATGTGTCTTACTTGATTCAAAAAGCTCCTTTTTCACCAATATCATTTTCCATCCCATATTCCAGTCCAATCCCTATCTGAAGAGTTGGCTCTGGAAATGGTTCCTGTCTTGGGCTAACAGAAGGTCTGGGAACTATGGCCTCTGGGGTCCTTCTAGTCCCAGTCTGACCGTTAAGTCTGGTCTTTTCGTGAGAATTTGGGGTCTGCATCCCACTGCTCTCCTGCTCCCTCAGGGGTTCTTTGTTGTGTTCTCTGTCAGGGCAGTCATTGGTTGTGGCCGGGCACCATTTAACTTCATTGTTATTTTTGTTTACAATATTAAATGTCTGAAGCCATTATTGCTAAATCTTGGATATGTTTGGAAGGAGGAGGAGTTTCTTTTGGAGTTCAGTTTTTGATCTGGCCAGCCCAGCCAAGACATGTGCTCCGTACACTACTGATTCACAGGACAGCCTTTGTAAGGGCCTCAGCCCACATACTGGCTCAGCCTGAGAGGCCCACACCCTGCCGTTCTGAAAAACTTGTGGTATTTTGACACTTCTGTTGGATTATTGCTGTGGAAGTGGAAAAAAATGTAGTCTTCCTAATCACATACTGAAAGAGTAATCATTCCTTTAATAGATGAAAAAATACTTATAAAACTAAGAAAACTACTGAATTGTTGATATATTTTAAACATGAACCGCTTTATTTTAAATACTTCTTTCCTTAAGGAGATTATAATTTTTAGGAGATAAACTTAGATTGGTAATAAATTTTCTTAATATTTCAATCATGTTAATACTTTAAGCTTTTGTTAAGCACCATTTAACGTACATTAATAAACCTGCTATTTTATGTCCTAATTGCTATTATGATGCATAAATCTTTGCCCAGAAATCTTCTTGCTATATTAATAGCAGTCTTAAAATATCTGGCTTAAAAAAAAAAAAATGTGGTAAGACATAAAAACTACCATTGGAGCAATTTTAATGTGTATAATTCAGTGACGTTTCCACATTAACAGTGTTGTTGCAACCATCACCACCGTTTAGTTCCAGAACATTTTCATTCCAAAAAGGAAATCCTATACCCATTAAGCAGTCACTCCCTACTCTTCTGAGCTGCTTTCTGGCTGGTTTTTGATGTAAATAGTAGTAGTGATTGGTTTCAGAATAATGGAAATAAGCTGGTTTTATCTTTATTGCTCAGTTTATCTAGTGGTATGACAATGCTCTTCCACTGAGGGTGTTAGACTAATTTTCTGGCCACGTAAGCATTTTTTTCCCCCTTTTTAAAATAAATTAACTGACATAGAGGGTTGACATAGTGGATCTACTGTAGAAATTTTTAAATTTCGTATTAAAACATTAATGATGTTATTAATGGAGTAAATGAAACTCAGAAAACTAAAAACAAGTGATAATAGAATAAAGGTCAGGCATTTTCTTAAGCTTTCATACTACTGAGAATTAACTGCTAAACTCAAGCTAGCCCTCATGATTATTCACACTTTTGCAATCCATGGAAACCTGAAATTGCAAAACGTAAAAGTAAATGACAGTTCAAAGTAACGGGGAATTGACAGTATTGTCTAAATGAAAAATGTCCTAAATTACTAGGAAATTATAGGAGAGGCTAAAGAAGACAAAAACATCAACAACAAAAAAACTTAAAAAAAAAAATCACACATGGCTTTGCTCAATTTTAATAATTAAGGGCATTGATAATGTTAATAATTATTAAGAGTAATTATTAGGAAAGCATGTGTACAACTGCCCAAAAAAAGCAGTAGTGAAGTTGGAATACCTCGATGTGCTCTTGAGAACTGTTGAAAATAGGTTTATTTTGTTTTCATTTTTTTCCTTTGCAGGTAGTTCCCTTATGCTTTTTTTCTCCCTTAACCTGTTTTGAATACAGAGTACTTTATAAGATCAGCACTTTCACAGACAGCACTTAGAAACAGAATTGGGTGGGTGGTTGAATATGGAGCACATTTGGAATTAAATTTGGCTTTTAGTTTCATGGACAAGGAGGTAGGTTCTAGAAGCAGACTAAAAAACTGGGTTCAAATCCTGTCAACCCCCTTAACTGACCTTTGACTCTCTAAATAGTTCTTGACTGTCTTGCAAATAAGCAGAATACCTGTTGTGTAGGGTTTTTGTGAGAAGGAACAAAAGAATACCTGTGAAGTGCTTTACATAGTATCTGTCCTGCAGAAAATACACAGTGACAGTTAGGCTGCTTATGACCAAAATGATACCAATCCATTCTTTTATCTAAAAAATAAAATGTTAGTCCTACACTTCTACAACTTAGTAGTAACAATATGATTTTTAGGCACCCCTCACACACAAAAAAAATAAAAAAAAAATTTTTTTCCACAAAACAGTTCCAGCCTCTCACTGTAAGTATTTTCCATACATTTTTCTTTGGTCATGGACCATTAGTGTACTCTTTTTGTCCTGTGGATATGGGGCACCTAAAAAAAAACCTAATAATTTAAAGTAATGTAAAGGAAATAAATGTTTTCTCTATATGGTATTCGTTGTGATCTATGTATAAGGTGCTGAGTCCTTTTTTTTTTTTTTGTGCCCATGATTTTGAATTTGTGAAAAAACACTTCTGATTAAAATACATTATGAAATTCAGACTATTGCAGAGTGAAACATATTACTCACTGCTGATGAAATTCTGGAGGGGTGTGTGTGTATTTAAGGTTCTTCCAAGATTAAGGAAACGCCCAGGGGGAAATAGGCACATTACAGGCAAGCTATTCTTAAAGGTTGTCTGTTCTAGAGTTTGCCTGAATGGAAGAGCAAATTATTGACTGAGAATTATAGTTACCTCTTGCCCAGAGACCTCACAAGGAGACACACGGTGTCTCTTGAAAACACAGCATCTCCACTGTGTCTCTTGCTTACTCTGTCTTTTGAACTTCCACTCAGCCCAGCAGAAGACACTGGCAGCACCTCCCAGGGCAAACATCATTTGGTTTCTAAACAAGGCTCAAAGCTGAAACTACACAAAACTGGAGTGGTTGCTGAATAAATAGGAGTACTGCAGCTCCTGTCCATACCTTGTGATGATTATTATGTCTGTATCTTTATGAAGCTCGTAACCTAGTATTCTGAGAGCCAAGGAAAATAATATTTACATCTTCAACAGATATTTAATTATTCATTATTTTCCAAGAGGATATCACCCTAAAAATTCGGTCTAGAAAAAGCCCTCATAAAAAAATCTCACTACTTTTTCATGTGATGTACAAGCATTAAAAAAAATAATAATAGTTGTCGTAGAGTAAGAACACTCACTTCTGTTAAAGCAAGGAGATTTATTGAGGGTAATACAGCTCACAGATTGGGGAAACATAGGGCAGAGAGGAAGCTACCAAGTGCTCCTACCTTCCAAGGGAGAGGTGAGCCTTTTATGTGGTAAGATGGAGTGGGTAAAATGGGGTGGAGTAGCAAGAGACCATCAACACTGTAATCTTAACAATAGCAAACCAGGGAGACCACCAACATCATAATCAACAAACCCTTCCTAGAACAGACACATTCTCACCCCCACCTTTATTTGCTAAGAGTTGTTAAAGTTTAGGAAGGTCTCTGGCTACATTCTCAGGAATGCAGAGGCAGAGGCTTTGGTCAAACTAAAGTCTGATTCAAAATGGAGTCTAGTTAACAACATGCAGTGTGATTTAAACCAGGGTTAGCTAACAGCCAGGTGCCTCAATTTGGAGTATTCCTACACATTTTGTCCTTATGATCATCAGTCTCTGCAGAGATTCCTTAATCATTATAGTAAGAGTGATTTGTTGACTGAAGTTTGTATGGGAAAAAACCACATTAAGAGGAACAAGTTGGCAAGAACTAGGAGAGCTAGCCTGTGGTATGAAATTATTTTCATCTAAAGATTTAGTGTCTGAAAAATACGTAATTGTTTGCATAGCTAGAAAGTTTCAGGAATAAAAAATAAAAGCTACCAAAAAAATAGGTCTAAGTTGGTAGAATAAGACTATTTCAACTGTAGTAAGTATTAAACAAGGTAAAAGGACTTTACCAAGTAATGAGACCAACTCTGTGAAGAGCAGCTAACAACATGAGAGTATTTATAATGATGAAGCAAGTCCAAAAATTTCAACAGCTTGCATGGGATCTTATTCTGTGATCTTGAAATTAGCTGTCTGCTTCTGGCCACTGGGGTGGCTCAGCTTCAATTTTAAGTCTCCAGATGATTGGCAATTCCAAACAAATGCTCTAGCTCTTTTAAGCTGTGACAAACATATCTAAGGTTTAACACCTTCCAGTTTGGCTGCACACGGTTCCTTCCAGTAGGGTTCCAATAAGTCCTTTAGGTGATGTCTCTTCCAATATCAGCCCTGATGAGTTTAGTTTCTGTCATCAAAGACCTCCCTCGCCTGTAAAAAATAGCCTTTTGAATATTGGATTAAGAATTGACAGTACTTATTGGTGCAGTATTAAGAATGTCAAGGGCCTTTCGGTTTTGAAGAACTACTTCTCTATCATATTCATTTCAGTATCCATTTAATCATTTAAAACACTCTGCTGATTTCAGTCCTATATCGTTGATTTTGGTTCCATTCAATTCTGAATCAGCAGCAGTCTGAAAATTCCATCATCTTCTACTTAAGAGTTTTAGAAATCTTGATTTCGTCCAATGGTAATCAGTAAAGTTAAAACTATCTGCAGATGACAAACTTAAAAATGGCTGTGGTTAGCATATAACTCTTAAAAGGGATAGACTTGATGGGAATTAACTATAAAAGTAATGGAAAGCCAAATAAAATCAAATAAAACATTTTAGACAAAAATATCTCTAAAGTGATTAACTTTATCTTCAGATATAACACATAACAATCTTGAGACATGGTGCCATATAGTCAGGATGTATCAAGAATATGCTAAGATTATTAGTCTCTAAACATCTAAAAAAAAAAAAAACAAAAAACAAAACCAAACCCAGTGCCGTCGAGTCGATTCCTGGTCGTCTGAAAGTTGTCAGGAGTTTATCGTAGGTCCTGAGAAAAAATATTTGAGTTATTAAAAAAAAAAAAAAAGATCTTAAAGGTAAAAAATCTTAGGTTTTTTTTTTTTTTCCTTCAAAGCTATGCATCTGTGTTTTTGGCTCAGGAATCTTATTTTAATGAAAGGCTGAAACTCATCTTTGAGGCAGATTACACAAAGAATAAATTAACTCTTCAACCAGTAATCAAAGAAAATTTGTTATTTTAACACTGAGAAACCCAATTCTTTGCTTTCTATGTTATTTGTTACTAAAAGTTCTTTTAAAATGTCATCAGTTAACCCACCAAACTTTAGCCAGATGGGTAAAAACTTAGAACATATCAAATAAATTTCCTTTTAAACATTGTCTCTGTCGCATATCTCTTATAGTATAACCCTTTTACATGGCAAAAAAAAGAACACACTTGTTAGCAGACCTGAATATATACACACACATATATATGTATATATATAAAAAATATATATATGTATATATTGTTTCTCTGTGGCATAAAAATCAAAACAAATATCTATTATTATCCTAAACATCTTGGAAATTATTTTAAGCCTATATACCATAAGACATAATTACCATTGAAATTTTATTCCCCAATCTAACTTTAGCCTTTTAAGATTTTATCAACTGGTTTTTAGAAATCACAAAGTCTCCCCTCAACCCAGCCAGTTCATTGATGTGGATATAACCTTAAGTATCTGACTAGGGGTGGAAACATTTTCCCAGGACATTTCAAGTGTGTCTCATTGTGATTTCTATCTTTTGGCTTCTTAGAATTCCTCAACAGACAGGACTTACTTACAGTTCTTTTATGATGGGGATCTACCCAATTTCTGATTACTGTAGTAAGATAACTTGTTTCTTATTTTCTTTTGTCTTAAAAGGTCTCTATCTAGTTGAGAGGGGTCCCTCAAAAACTTCTCTTGAGCTACATAGCCTCAAAGGCTGGGGCCAAGGAGGCCTGATCCTGCCCTGCCGTCCTTATTTGTGGTTCCTGGTCAAAAACAAGAATTAGGCATCCCAATACATTTACATATGTTTAAATTGGACTAAATATTTTCAAAGACAAAAAATAACCAAATTCTTTCCTTTAACTATTCTCATGATAAGCAGTTTTGCCTTCTCTTTATTACAACTTTTTATCTACCAAGTAAATCCCAAAGCTCTTTAGCAGTTTTGCAAATGAACCCATCAATTCTTTGCTAGCCATTTTTTTTTTCTAGGCCTGTCCTATGCCTTTTTTTTTTTTTTTTTACAATTAAAGTTATATAAATACTTATTTATCATTAACCAATGAAAACAGAGAATACCATAAAGTTGTTTACCTGTGTTTTATTAACTATACTAAGGCATTCGACTGTGTGGCTTGTAACAAATTATGGATAACATTGTGGAGAGTGGGAATTCTGGAATACTTAATTGTGCTCATGAGGAATCTGTACATGGATCAAGAGGCAGTCATTCAAACAGAACAAGGGAATACTGCATGGTTTAAAGTCAGGAAAGGTGTGCATCAGGCTTGTGTCTTCTCATCATACTCATTCAGTTTGTTTGCTGAACAGATAATCTGAGAAACTGGACTATATGAAGAAGAACAGGGATATCAGGATTGGAGGAAGATTCGTTAACAACCTGCATTATGCCGATGACACAACCTCACTTGCTGAAAGTGAAGAGAACTTGAAGCACTTACTAATGAAGATCAAAGACCTCAGCCTTCAGTGTGTATTACACCTCAGTGTAAAACAAAAATGCTCACAACTGGACCAATAAGCAACATCATGATAAATGGAGAAAAGATTGAGGTTGTCAAGGATTTCAGTTTACTTGGATTCACAATCAACACTCCTGAAAGCAGCAGTCAAGAAATCAAAAGATACATTGGGCAATCTGCTACAAAAGACCTCTTTAAAGTGTTGAAAAGCAAAGATGTCACTTTAAGGACTAAGGTGTGCCTGACCCATGTCATGATGTTTTCAGTTGGTTCATACGCATGTGAAAGCTGGACAATGAATAAGGAAGTCAGAAGAATTGACGCCTTTGAATTGTGGTGTTGGTGAATATTGAATATACCTTGGACTGCCAAAAGAATGAGCAAACCTGTCTTGGAAGAAATACAACCTTAGAAGCAAGGATGGCGAGACTATGTCTCACATACTTTGGACATGTTATCAGGAGGAATCAGTCCCTGGAGAAGGACATCCTCCTTGGTAAAGTAGAGGGTCAGTGAAAAAGAGGCAGACCCTAAATGAGATAGGTTGACACAGTGGCTGCAACAATGGGCTCAAGCATAGCAAAAATTGTGAGGATGGCGCAGGACTGGCCAATGCTTCATTCTATAGTGCAGAAGGTCACTATGAGTTGGAACTAACTTGATGTCACCTAACAACAACGATTTACTAATACTACCTGGAGATAGGAAATTATTAAATCTTAATAATCCTGTCTCGTGTTATAGAACCTTTAGAGAATAAATTTAGAATAATTTATCTTTTTGAGGCCTTGTTAGACCAATCAATGGAACCCTGGTGGTATAGTGGTTAAGAGCTATGAGTTGGAATAGACTTGATGGCAATGGGTTTGTTTGTTTTTTAAATATATATACCAATCAAAACGAACAATCCACTCTTCTTTTCCAGTGTACTTTTCAATGAAGTAATTTGTATCAAAGTTTCTCAGAGTAGTCATTGCAAGCCCAGGTGCAAAAAGCACTTTTTCTTGGAAGAGAAAAGAATTGAGATTTTGGACAGCTCTATGAAAAACACCAATCGTGGCTTTCTACATTATACAAGACAAAAACTAAGACATTACTGTCTAGACCAGTGGCAAACTCTCAGAGCAAAAGAAGAGAGAAAACCACAAAACTCAGCCCTCTGTGAGACCAGCCAAAGACTAAACCAAAACCAAAACTAAACTCCGTTGGTGTCGAATCTATTCTGACTCATAGAGACCCTGTAGGACAGACTAGAACTGCCGCATAGGATTTCTAAGGAGCGGCTGGTGGATTTGAATTCCTGACCTTTTGGTTAGCAGCTGAGCTCTTAACTATTGCTCCTAGGTTTACACAATTCCACATAACATGAATAACCCAGTTTCTTAAAATGTGTACAGCAATTCTTTGGTATGATCGACCCATTTCAACAGAAAATCAGTTTCTAGATAAAACTTATTAATTCACCAGCACCTCAGGTGGAGGGATCTCATACTTTCTGACAACCTCAGCACCAAACAAAATTCCCCAAAGAGGAAGGAAAAGACAACACAAATGGGAGCTCATTTTCCCAAAATGAAAGGAAAAAAGAGTAGATGGGAACTCATTTTCCCAAAGTGATCACTGAAATTCCAAATTATTTCAGCTTATAGTGTTTTTTAACACAAACCCCAAACCAGCGTCCTGGTAGGGGGGAGGTCCAGGCTCATTTATCAAGGATGTTAACAATAGGTTGAAACTTTGGTCTCCCAGAGTCAAATAAAATTCCTAGCAGGGATTGGGAACAATTTCCCAATCCAGCCTGTGGTGTTGGACTAGCTCAGGTAATTCAGGGTGAAGTCCATTTGGGAATATGGAGTTGAAAGTTATTTCAGCTCCAGGATCTGTTGGATTTAAGCCCAAGTGTTCAGCAAAAAGTTTGCTCAGGCAGTCTCTATAATTATAAACAGTTTCATCTTTCTCTTGCTTACAACCTTGGACTTTGGCCCGATCTATTTTCCTAGGAAAAACTTTGAGGATAGAATCTATGAGTAATTTAACAATGGCTTTGGTTTGGTCTAGTAATTCTATACTGGGACCATTAGATCTTATAGTTAAAGCTTTTCTGGATTTTTCCAAGTGGTCTCTTCCACCTTTGAGCTTCCACTGGTCCTACCAATATATTTTTTAATTGATACAAGTCTGATGAACCAGGTTCATAAGTTTCTACTAAAATCCTAAATTTCTGGGTGAACTTATGGGGATCTTTGTAAGGATTAGGAAAGTCCTTTATAATTGCACGAAGTTCTGCTTTAGACCAACAGGCAAAGGTAACCTGGGTAGGTTTATTTCCTTCTTCTGGATACCTTATCTTAAAAGGGATCTCCAGTTTCTCTTAATTTTTCTTTAGCAGATACTTTAGGGTAGAAAGGGAGTTCATAGATGGTGTTAATAGGGGAAAAAGAGGGTGAAGAAGGATGCAAAGAGGAACTAGCTGGTGCAGGGGACGGGTGCCTGACATTGCATCTCCTTTTATTGCCTAGTTATTTTAGAAGTATTACTTTTTTAGGAATTCATTTTGCCTTCCTGACGTCTTTTAAGGCTTCCAAGTATCAATCAAAGTAGGCATCCCATCATGGCTACCGAATTTGGGGAGCCTTTCTTTTCTGTTCTACTGCTCAAAAAACTAGTTTATTCAGCTCGAAAGAGCCCCACAAAAAAAAATTTCTGAATTGTCTTTAGTAAAAGCATGCCAGTGATCAAAAAACAAGCATGTACAAAGGGTAAGTGGCTGTGATATCTAAAGGTGACCCTGCTGAGTCCCTGAAACTGGCATTCCTCATTCTGCTAAAACAGTGAACAGCTCATGCTATGACTTAATATGTACCCAAAACTTAATAGTGAACTGAGACCTGAACGTGTGCCTTTAAAAGATGAATTCAAACTTAATGGGCTGAAATCTTGATTCTCCCAAAGTCTGCTAGAAGTCTTATCAGGGGTTCTTGCCACAGGCTTGGGACTCAGTTTTGCTTACACCAATGTGTGCCTTCTCTTGCATGAGGATTTGCTTGTGGCTGGTGAGCAGCCTGGTGCTTTGGGCTGTCTTGTGACCCAGCTTATCTGGTCCTGGGAGACTTTAACTGCCTCGCAGCCAAACCACTCAGCAGCAGGTGACCACTGTTATCAGCTCTTATTGGTTGACTCATGCCCTGGGTTTTTGTGGCTTGTTACAGTGGGAGAACCATGATGACAGCCTCACTAAACTCAATTTGGCAACAAACTTGTCAAAATGTTTAGAACATAAACTGAAAATGAAAGTAAAGAAGAAATCCAACAATAAATCTTAAAGAATGTCACTCAAAGAGAGCAGAGCTTGGATTCAAGAGACTGTTTACCTGGGATGACTCCAGGGAATCTAGAGAAGTGGTGTGCCCAAGTGGCTCTGTTGGTACCAGAAGCCTGAGTCCTTGATGTCCTAAGGGCCACCAAAGGCAATGTGTCTTTGAAATCCCGTTGTTTGACACCAAGAAATATTATAGAGTATGAATGCTGACTTCTGTTAAAGTAAAAGTAAAGAGATTTATTGAGGGTAATAACAATTTGCAAATTGGGGAAACATAGGGCAGAGAGGACTCTATCAAGTGTTCCTACCTTGCAAGGGAGAGACGAGCCTTTTGTATGGTAAGATGGGGAGGGTAAACGTGTGACAGCACATGACTAATAGTAAAATGGGGCTGAATGGCAGGAGACCATCAACACCATAATCTTCTCTTAACGTCAGCAAACCAGGGAGGGGCATCAAGAGACCACCAACATCATAATCAACAAACCCCTCCCAGAATAGCCACATCCTCAGCCCTACCCTTATTTGCTAAAAGTGGTTGAAGTTTAGGGAGGTCTTGGGCTACATTCTCAGGAATGCTATTTTTTAAGAGAGATATTACATAGAATTAATTTCATTTTCAAAAATGTTAATCACAAGATACTGCTTGTGTGCTCTTTTGGAGCATTAGAAGATTCAGTAAGTGTTAGCTACTTCTATATTGCAGGTACTGTGACGAGAACTTTCTCTGTATTAATTCATTAAATTCTCCCGATAATCCCCTGAAGCAGATTTTATTTCTACCCCATTTTACAGATGAGAATGTGAAATAGAACAAGATTAAGTAACTTATCCTAGGTTGCATAGTCATTTAATGACCAAGCTGCCAATCAGACCCAGGTAGTAGGATTCCATCTTAAATAGACTTGCTCACATTTCGCAAAATGGTGCTTTTCTTAGGTCCCTGAGTGGTGCAAACAGTTTGTGCTCAACTACTAACAAGATTGGCATTTGAACCCACTCAGCAAGGCCATAGAGGAAAGGCCTGGCCATCTGCTTCTGCAAAGATTACAGCCAAGAAAACCCTGTGGAGCAGTTCTACTGTGTAACGTATGGGGTCGCCATGAGTTGGAATTGACTCTATGACAACTGGTTTGGTTTTTGGTTTAGTGTGTTTCTTAATTGTAGAATAGAGGAGAGATGCTGAAATTATTTATCTAAAATACAAAAGAAATAAACTATCATATTTTTACCTTTTAAAATATAAAAAATGCGTGAGGCAAATTTTCTTCCATTGCAAGTGTGGCCAAAATGCCATATGAAATTGTTCGCACAATTCATAGCCTAAGCCACATGGCATGCTTTCACATCTCTTACTCTTCCTTTAATTTTACATCTAAGCTTGTGGAGCCCTATCATATTAACCCTTCTTCTTAACTCCTAGACTGTGTTGGGACAGTGGCTGGGGAAGAAAGATCTTAGGAAAGCCCTAGTCTGTGAGGTCTCTGTGGCAGGAACTGAGGGGCCTTAGTTTGTAGAGAAGCTCACAGAGGATTTTCCTGCTTTAATGAGCCAGTCCTGCCTGGGCATGAGCACCTGTGTGAGGCTGTGACCTGTCCTGCAGTAATAGGCTTAGTGCCTGTGGGACGACAGGGCCAGAGGTAGATGGGGTGGCTCATTAAGATTTGAGGCAGAACTTTACATCCTCTGTAAACTTGGATGCAATTCTCTGTGGGATTCAAGATTTTAGTCTTTTAATTTTATTTTCTTCATGTTATTTATGCCAAGCCAGTAATTAAATCAGTTTTGGTACAGACTCTTTAATATTATTCCTGAGGCTGAAGGGAGCAGGAAACCTCTTTGACTTATCTGCTCAGGAAAATAGAAGACTGAAATAGCTAGCTTCGTTCGGCGTATGAACAGAAAGCAGGATAGTTCTGATGAGGGAATATTTCAGAGGTGAAAATAGTGACTTTGTCAAGATTTGTACTGTTTGTCCTGTCTCATTAGAGCCTATGTGACCTAGGGTAGTAGAGTTACACGTTTAGATCATATTCCCTACTCGGAATATAATGAATGAACAATTTCTCTGACTTAGGAATACTGAATAGGAAAGAACTAACAGCAATCTATCAGACTGGAAAGAGCAAAGTTTAGAGACTATGTTTCCAGTAAACAAACAAAAAAAAAACCAAACTCACTGTCGTTGACTGGATTCTGACTCGTAGCGACTCTATAGAACAGGGTAGAACTGCCCCTGGGGTTTCCAAGGCTGTAAATCTTTATGGAAGCCAGCTGCCACATCTTTCTCCCTTGGAGTGGCTGATGGGTTCAAACAGCCAACCTTTCTGTTAGCAGGTGAGTGCTTAACTACTGTGCCACCAGGGCTTTTGTACATTTCTAGTACCCGGTACCCACATTTCTAGTAGGCCTCCCAAATTCGAAAGTTCAGAATGAACTCATTTTCCATGAAATCTCCTTCTGTAATTTCCAGTCTAGTTGAGTGTGATTTCTTCTGGTTTTCTCCATCCCCCTTCACTAACAGACAATTTAATCACTAAATTTTGTTGCTTCTATCACTTAATGGTCTTTCAACACATTTTTTCTTCTCGCTTCCCAGTGCTGCCAGGTCTTGTTTTTTTTTTTTTTTTTTTAAACCTGGATCATTGATATCTTGATTGTTCTGCTGTTCCCCAGTCTTATCTCTTCCAATCAACCCTATCCATTGTCATCATGCTATTTCCAAATGCAAATATGATCCTTTTTACTGATTCCAAATCACTTGTAAAATAAAGTCTACATTCCTTAGCATGGCCTACATCCCTTCCTTCCTTCCATTTTCTTTGAAGCATTAAGACTTCTTTTCTCCCCTTGCATTTGTTTTTCCTCTGGTGTAACTTTTTCTGACATGCCCAGGAAGGGAATGGATCACTTCCGCCTTCTTCTGAGCTACCATTTTGTTTTTTCAGTGCCTATCATTGCCTCCTAGTGGTTAAGTGCTAGGGCTGCTAACCAAAGGGTCGGCAGTTCGAATCTGCCAGGCGCTCCTTGGAAACTCTAGGGGGCAGTTCTACTCTGTCCTATAGGGTCGCTATGAGTCGGAATTGACTCAAGGGCACTGGGTTTGGGTTTTTTTTGTTAATCATTACCTTGTAGTGGTTAAGCGCTATGGCTGCTAACCAGAAGGTTGGCGGTTCGAATCCACCAGGCACTGCTTGGAAACTCTGTGGGGCAGTTCTACTCTGTCCTATAGGGTTGCTATGAGTCGAAATCGACTCGATGGCAACAGGTTTGGTTTTTGGTTTTTTTATCATTGCCTCCGGTGTACTAAATGTTCAATTAATGTAGACTAATTTTTCCCTGATTGGTCTGTCAGCTTTTCTCATGCATCAGGGGCTATGCCTATTAGAAGCATTTGGAATTATCTTTTGGTGGCTGCTATTGCCAACTCCTGGTCACTGTGCATAGGAGGAAATGCCAACAGTGATAGATAGGATCCAGCCGTTGGCTTAGAATTTTCAGTGTTATTCTCCCAGCGCCACATATAATGCTGTGCCTATCAGGCTGAATTATTTGACAACATTGAAAATTTAGAAATTTTATCTAAAATTTGAGATTCCTTATTTCTCCTGAAAAACTGGAAAATTTGGTAACACTGATACTTAGCCCCCAAGGTAAGAGTTGGCTAAATCTGAGTGGCAGCTACCATGGCCTTCTCTCCTTCCCATTGGTTCCAGTACTCCTTATGCCTGTGTTGTTTACACCTGATCCATTTCATTTATACTGCTGTGCCTCAGTAACCCCTATGTTAAGGAAGTTGTACACTTTATAAAATTTGCTTTAGGAAACAGAGCGTTTATTAAGCTAATTCAGATGTAACTACCGTCCACCTCAGTTTAGAAGTGTGTGACCTCACATTTCCTAAGAGGGCCCATTTAAAGCATTGTTGCTGTTTTCTAAATTCCCATATCCCTCTCATTTGATTCTATCTGGATCCCTGGGGTGCATGTGCAACATGTCTCAGGAGCAACCTGGGGCATCTTCCTAATGAAGGCATGCAAGCAAAACTTAAAAATGATCTTAAGAGCTATGGCTGCTTACCAAAGGGTTGGCAGTTTGAATTCACCAGACGCTCCTTGGAAACGCTGTGGGGCAATTCTACTCTGTCCTATAGGGTAAATGTAAGTCAGAATCGACTCCATGGCAATGAGTTTTAGTGGCCTTTCAGGTGGATCTTTTTTTAACAGTATTTTGTGTGTGTCTGTGTATATAACTAAAGATTTGGTGACCTTTTTCTTTGTCCCAAGATATCATTTCTTTTATACTAGGTCAAATTACTTCTTTTTAAATAAATTAAAACCAATAAGAAAGGTTTTTATATACCAGAAGTAGACTGGAAAAGACATTTTACAATAAAAATGTCAATGTAAAATTCAAATTTAAATACATACTAAATGCCATGTGATATCCTGGACTGCATTCTGGAACATTAGTGGAAAAACCAGTGAAATATGAATAAAATCTGGAGTTTAGTTAATAATAATGTACCAGTTTTAATTTATTTTGACAAAGGTATACATTGCTATGTATGATGTTTAAACATTAGGGGAAACTGAGTAAAGGATATATGGGAACTATCTTTACTATTTTCCATAAATCTAAAATTATTCTAAAATGATAAGTTTATTTTAAAAGTTAGGTATATAGCATAATTATTGACTTTCTGTGTTTTCAAGGGTTAATAATGTCCCTTTTATATGTAAATTGTTTTCCCAAATGATACTTTGTCACAACTTATGTATTTAAGTTGTACAATTAACAAAAAATATATTCCTTATAGTTGATTCTTTCATCAACAACAAAGGATTGTTGATTGCTCGTCCAGTCCCAGCAATAGGCCTTCGGACAAAAGGTAGACAAGGTGTATCTGTTCTTGGGATATAGATTCTGACAGGGCAGGGGTTATTTGAGGCGGGCAGCCAAACTGAGAAGAAAAATCACAATGATAAATGCTTTGCAGAGAATTAAAATAAGGCAATGTACTAGAAAACAACAGGGTTGCTTCCTTAGACTTAATGGTCCCTGAACGTCTTTATGAGAAGGTATCATTTAAACTGAGATTTGAGTGATGAGGAAAGATCAAGTGGAAAAGAATTTCAGGTTTAACTGGGAGGGCTAATGATTAACAGACTTAAAACAAAGCCAGTGTTGCTGGAGCACAGTGAGCTACTAAAAAGGGTAGGAGTGCTAGATAGGGCTTATCTTGCTGGGCTTTGTTTACTAGAATAGGAGCTCATTCTAAGAGCCATGGGAAGCCTTTGGAGGATTTAAAAGAAGGACTGAATTGATAGACTTCACATTTAAAAATAATTACCATGGGAGTTGTATGGAAGAGATTGGACTGCAGAATTAGAGCAGAAGCAGGGAAACTATACTGGTGGTGTAGGTGCTAGGAGATGGCAGCTTGAGCTAGGTGATTTTAGCAGAGGTGAAGTGTATGGGTTCAGCATCTATTTTAGGTTGAATGTGGAAGTGAGGAAAAGAGAAGAATTAAGGTTAATCCTTAGATTTTTGGCTCTTTGGGGCTATCTATTGAGATGGAGACGACTAAGGGAGGAAGGGTATATAGTTCACTTTTGGCATTGTAGAGTTTGACATGCCTGCAGGTATAAAAAAAAATGGTTGCCATAAAATTGATTATCTAACCCTAGAAAACTTTGAGAGTAAAAGTGAAGAGAGGCTTTAAACATTAAAGTAGGGACAACAGATATAATTGGGGCTTTCTTGTGCAAACCAGGGTGTATTATACTTAGGAATATGGTTCCAGAGGGAAGGTTCAGGATTGGCAATGTCAAATGTGTAGAATGCTTCTAAGAAGTCTAGTGAGATGAGAACAAAGGAGAAACCTGTTCTTCAATATCCAGTGCAACATTAGGGTCATTGATGATAATGAAGATATAGGATAGTCTCAGTGAAATTAGAGGATGTATGGCACCCAGATTGGAGTGGGCTCCTGAGGGAATATGAGGTAAGGAAGTAGAAACTGTAGAAATGTTTAAGAGAAGTTTTATTTGGATGAGAATAGAGAGAGAGGGGGCAGGAACTCGAGAGGAACGTAGGTGGTAAAGAGGTAAAGCTAATGCTGTTTAAGAGACCATTGAGTGTCATCAAGGCTGGCAAGAAGTCCCAGTGGGAGTTCTTGTTTCATTTTAGGCTAGAGCTGTATGAGAGTCAATATTTCACGTGCAGAAGAAGAAATAGGCTTCTATTAGTGAAAGTGGTGGGGCATGTAATTTTGAATCAAGTTTTCTATTCCTCTTGTAAGAACAGCCTTTATTTGATTTTGAACATCTTGGAAAAATCTGAATTGTTGTTGAGATGAGTTTTGGTTTCTAAAAGAATTGAGTATAAAATCTGTCCACTCAGATTCCATTCTATTCGTATCAGGGCCCACATACTTCTGGACTAAGTAGGGGTGAAGCCACAGAACTCAAATACCAGTTTCCATTGTCTGTATTGGCTTTTCTCTAGTGGAAACTGATGTTTGCATTTGACTGATTGGGAGAAGTCACAGGGCATCTGCTAGAAAAATTACCTGTTTCCATTTTTGTTT
Source organism: Elephas maximus indicus (assembly GCF_024166365.1). Lineage (NCBI taxonomy): Eukaryota > Metazoa > Chordata > Mammalia > Proboscidea > Elephantidae > Elephas > Elephas maximus. Next base: position 62,761,135 of record NC_064824.1, on the reverse strand, counting down.
TTATAAAATTAAATCTTTTGATCTTATCTCTGATTCTTATTTTTGTATAAGCAGCTTTCTTCGATCTATTATTCTAGAAATAATTTTAAGATTTTTCTTTAATATTTTTCTGAAATTAGTGAGGTCTTGCTTAAAATGAGACCAGAAGAACTGGATGGCACCTGGTACCATTGCTGAGTATTTTGATCAAGGATTCTATGGAAGAATCCTTGATCAAAAGGAGGAAAATGCAGAACAGAATTTCAAATTCTTAACAGAGTCCAGATTTCTGTAGCCATGGAGGCTAGATGAACCCCTGAAACGATTGCTCTGAGATAATCTTTAAACCTTAAACCAAAAATATCCCCTGAAGTCTTCTTAAAACCAAACAACAATTAGCTGAACTAGTAAAGAATATCTGCCTTGAGGTTGTGGTCCTTTAAGAACTATCTATGTGGGGTCAAATTGACAACAGCAACTTGAAAGATTTGATTGGAAACATCGGAGGCAGTGAGTTTATGTTAATGGAGGTGGAACAATTTGGAAAAGGAGGATGAGAATGGTTACACAACTTGAAGAACGTAATGTCATTGAATTGTACATGTAGAAATTGTTAAATTGGCGTATGTTTTGCTGTGTATATTCTCAACAACACACACACAAAATTTAAGAAGACAAAATATTTTGTGTATGTTCAGAATATGTAAGCATTTATAACTTTATAGGAGAGACCTTAATAAGATAAACATTAAATCCTACCATTTTAAAATTACTTTAAATTACTGTATAAAACATTCTCTTCAGAAAACAGGCTTGTGAAGATGTTACAGGATCATTCCCGGAAAGATTTTGTAAGACCGGTGAATTCCTTCTTTTACATATTTGCCAGAGGTAAGAAGTGCCTGGCACTTACACACATGATAAATAGCAGAGTTAGTAACAGAACAGGACAGTCGATTTAGCATTCTCTAAAAGTAACTAGCCAAAGGAACAGTACCTTTTCATAAAGTCTTTTTGAAAGAATTGTAAGTATGTATAACTTGTAAAACTTTAAAAATAATTTAACATTTTCTAATTATCTGCTTAAAAAATTTCTAACATTTTCTTTTGAACTGTTATTACTCCTATTTTAATGAGTACTCTGTTTTTCTCAGCATTTTTGTAGAAAAAGCTCAACAATTTATGGTTTTGTGAATTGATATTTTGGAGAGTAAATTATATAATGTATTTTTCTTGACTCATTAAATGTATATATAATGACGTAATTTATGCTTGTTGGAGAAGAAAAAATATTTTAAAATAGAACACCTAATCCCTTAAACTCTGTGTATATATAAAATTAATTATTGCTTTTCATCATGTTCTTATTTGAAACACTTTCAAGCTTTAAGATGTGGCGATGTTCCTTTTAAATGATGGTGAACATTTTAATAAACAGTATGATAAATTTACTTAGGCCTTTAACTTTTATGAAGTACTGATCACTATGTTTTTCTAATACTCACAATAGCCCTATAAAGCAGGCTAGATGTTTTTTCTTCATTCAACATCAGTGAACAATTGAGATTCAGTGATGTTAAGTTACTTAACAGTGAAATTCACCTACCAAATTGTGGAGTCAAAATTGGAATTAGGCATTTTGATCCTTAGATCAGTGCTCTTTCACCTGTACCATCCTGGCATACGACCCCTTTGTATTAAGGCTCTTCTAGGTACTGAGTAAAAATAGAATTTAGTGAAATTTACCTGAATTTAATAAAAAAAATTAACAAATGACTCTTAGAGCAAACTCTGGCTGAAGTATTAACTGTCAGTGTGAACCTTGAATCAGAATTTTGGTAGTGAAAACGTGCTGGTACATGATTATATACTACTTTGCTAAACCAACTAACTTAACACAACCTGAGTCATCTCTTTGCTTATGGTGCTGTACTTCTTTTGTACAAATGTGTGTGCTAAAGCTTCATTCTCTTTTTAAAGACCACACTGACCCATACCTTAAATAACCCACTGCCGTCGGGTGGATTCTGACTCATAGCGACCCTGTAGGACAGAGTAGAAATGCACCATAGAGTTTTCAAGGAGCGCCTGGTGGATTCGAACTGCCGACCTCTTGGTTAATAGCCATAGCACTTAACCACTATGCCACCAGGGTTTCCAATACCTTACATAGTTCCTTAGATATGTATTAGATGAAATGTGAAAATGAGCCTTTTGTGTATGTTAAAATTTTGTTGTAAAATATTTGTGGGTGGTCAAAATGCTCCCATTAATTGAAACTCCAAATTGTTAGAGTTGGAGGTTTTGGGACTTCAAAAAGGACATAATAAGGTGAAGAAAAATGTGGGTTAACATTGTCTTGTGGTGTAACGTATTTCTTATAACATAGCTGGGTAGTATTTAAGGAAGTCTTCTTAAAAGTGATAAGATTATAAAAACCTTCCTACAGAGTTGAGCAGAAGCATCACTTGTTGGTACCTAGGATATATTCTAAATGTTCATATTATAAATCCACTTGCTATTATAAAATATATCTAAAACCTGGAAGATAATTAGTTCGATAGATTCAGATTGGTTGCATTTTTTTTTTTAACACAAGAATTGTAAATACCTTGCAGAAATCTGGCTTGCATAATTCAAATTGAGTTTTCTTATAGAAATAAGATTTTCATTTTTAAAGTTTTGTTCACCAAGAAATCTTACCATTTTTCAGGTTCATATAAATCAAAACAGAATGCAATCTCACCATATTGTATTTTAAAGATAATACAGATAATTTCAAGTTACTATCTGTCACAGGTTAATTGCTGCTAAGCACACACTGTGAAGATTAACAACTAACCAAATCCATTTATCCGGTTTAGCTAGGAGGTCAGATGGTTGAGACTATAAATAGGCAGACTTAATGATGTCATTAATAAAAAGGAGGAGGCTGTTCCTCTAGGGGGCCTTGTTTATTCCCACTAAGCGTATGTTCTTTAGAAAGCAAATTACTGAATTTGATGGAATAAGGAAAAAAGCTAAGGCAAGTAATAGAATTATTTAACATAAACTCATTATATATTCAATATTAAGGGCATAATTATATTCCATTTTCATCTTTGAAACAATTATATATTAATCTATAGAATAAAATTTGGCAGATTTTTTTTCACAGTGGAATCTTGGAATTATGTAGATTAGACTTTAAATGAAGTTTTCTATGTCTTCTTATCGCAATTTAACCTTGTCAAAGGAAAGACGGTAATTATTCATGAAAGACAAAATGCAATGGTTAGTCCATGTATATGGAGATACACAATTAGAAACTCATTCTTTCTAAACTTAACTATCGACTTCCATTCCAGCCTGGTACTAAATTCCCCCCTACCCTTTTTTTTTTTTTTTAAACTTCTACCTGTTGTCAATTATATCATAGAAATCTCAAGTCATATAGATAGTCCACTGATGATTCTGTTTGTTTAGGGCACCTTGCTTATTAAAGGTTTTTACTTTTTGCAAAAAATATACTTGGTTCAGGTTTGTTGCTTTTATATTTTGCCTGGTAAGTGTGCTCTAATCCTGCACTACTGTGGTGTCTAACTTGTAACAAAGTTCAGATTTATTTTTCTGAAGAAAAAAAGAAGAGGAGCTCTAAAATGATGTGAAACTGTTGTTTAAGTGATAAAATTAGGTTGGAAAATTAAATTGATCATCTATTACATTTTTTTGTGAAGTACTTATTGAATCATTTAAAGAAGATTTTTTAATTTTACATTGAGATGGAAAAAATTTGGTTGTTACTGGTCAAAGTTAACTGTCATTTCTGAAAGTGCTCATAAATTACAAGATAGCTCATCAAGTTCATGAAAATAAGCAAAGTTCATCAAAGAGGAATAGTTAGATTTAAGACGTGAAAATTTAGTTTGGTTTTGAGATAAAATATAAATCATTTGTTTATTCATTTTTGTTTTCCGTAAGAAAAGTGGTGGAAGGAGATTCAGAAAACTGTGAGAGTAACATGAATGGTGCTTATAACGTTTTGAGAACAAGTAAAATTTAGTGATCATTTTATGAAATCATAATAATCTCTGATCGGTTTCTATTTTAGGGTCAGGAGCAAATGTGTCAATTATGATTTTAGCTACTATATCTTGGAATCACTATTAATTGGACCACAACTATTACATCAGAATTCCTGTGCTTAAAAAAAAATTGCTCTAATGGCTTTGGTATCTGAGTGCTGTTTTTGAAGAAAGTCTTTGCTAGGATTTTGTGCTGTACTGACCACCAGTTCCTGGCATATTATATAGGCCTTTGTTTCTGGATCCACATATTTCCTTGGGGGAAGTTTGTATCAGTGAGGCTACTGTATATTGTGATTTCCTTCTGTTGTTTTTAAGGAGGAAAAATTACAATGGATTTTAGAGTATTTCTTTACTTTGTTAATTAACTTTCTATGAAACTAAAGTGTATTCGGGAGGGCTGGGGGCCAGTATTTTGGGTAGCTTAAACAAAACAGGTAGTGTGAAATTTAATTTTCAGAATGTGAATATAATTCTTTGTTGGAAAATATTTCATACGGCGTTATAGATAATGAAAGCATGAGTTTTAATGACTTAGTCTTTAACATGCACATGGCTAATAGTTTTCTTCTGGTGAGTCAGTGTTTCTTTTACATGTTGTTCCAGCGATAATAAAAATAAATTTCCTTTACTGGATAGATTCACACAATGTTTTCGTTTTATTTTTGGTCTGTTACTGCAGACAGTTTTAAGATCTTGGATTATTACTTCTCCAGAGTTTGGACACACAGGGTAGGTGATACACTATGGCATGTGGGAAAGAAAATGAGCTTTGGAATAGACTAAACTAGGTTTAAAACCTAGAGCTGCTTGTGATAAAGGGCAAGTTAACTCTTCTCTCTAAAATGTGTTCCTTATGCTATAACATACTAATTGTAGCAACCCACAGAGTTGTAGTAAGAATTAATTACAGCGCATACACAGCTTTCTGTCCATTGTAGTTTAATCAGTTGCATTATTGATGTTGTTAAGGAGTCCTGGTGGTACAGTGGTTAAGTGTTTGGCTGCTAACCTAAAGGTTGGCAGTTCAAACTCACTGTGGCTCTGTGGGAGAAAGACCTGGTGATCTGCTACTGTAAAGATTACAACAAAGAAAACCCTGTGGGTTAGTTCTACTGTGTTGGAATTGACTCTATGGCACAACAACAGCAACAATATTGATGTTGTTTTGAATGTTTCATGATTTCATTGATTGATCAAACTAAAAAGACACCTAAAGAGAAAGGGAGAACAAGTTAACTTTTGGGGCATTTTAATGGGCAGCTGAGTAAAATTGTGAAATAAAAAACTTTTCAGTACTATAAAGAGAAGTGTTAAATCTCATGTTGTGTGCCTTGCCTACACATCACATAGAACCAGGACTGAAGCGCCGTTTGTATTCTTTATGACATTTTAGATGAGTGTTTATATCCTGCCTAATAACAGCGACGACGACAACAATAGCTAGAACTTAACATTGCACTTAATACGTGCCACGAACTGTCTTAAGTGCTTTATGTAGATCATCATTTAATCTTCATGACAACTATTTATTGTGGGTGCTATTTTCCACAAATGAAGAAACAGGTACAGAGTGAAACTCTAAAGGTGACATCACTATTAAGTGGCAGAGATGAAAATTAAACCCAGGCTGTTGGTCACCAGGGTCCATGTGCTTTATTTCTACACTGTCCACCATCCTATGCTCTTATTCTTTGGGAGTAGGAACTGTTTTATTCATTCCTGTTTTATTCAAATGCTTGTTGTGTAGGAAAACTCATTTCTTCACCTCCTGGTTCAGAATACTTTCTCATTTATTATTACCTTTAGTTCTGCAAAATTATTAAATGAGCTCATTTTAATTAATCTATAATTTGACCTTTTTCACAACAGGAATATAAAATACATTCTTATTTGCTGATGATTGAGGAAGAGTATACATAAAAGTCATTTATTTGAAAGAGTTGTCAAATTGATTAGTGTGAAAGCATTAGTAAAAGATAAATGACACTTAAGACAGATGGGAAGAGGAAGAGAAAACTCTTTTAATGGGATATAAATGTGAGGAATTCTAATGGTTGGTTATTTTTATATATTCCTTAAAAGACAACTGGATTGTTGTATGGCTGAAAATAATTTATTCATTGTGTGAGTTCTCCCTTTTGCCTGGGAATTAGAGTCAAATGGTGAAAAGAAACTGCCATTCCAGAGAACCAGCATAAGTGCTATCCCACCAGTGTGCTTTTAAGGATTTATGCTTATTACTGAATTAGGAAAATATCTGAGTGCCCGACTGTTATTTATTTCTAATCTATCTATAGAATTCATTCATTCAGTCAACAGAAATTTATGGAGCATCTTCTTTGTGTTAAGAAAAAGTCTGGATGGTTCAGGATATAGCATTAAAACAGAGTTAAAGTACCCTGGATATGGAGAACTTTCATTCACTAATCAAAATTCACTAGTGTGAGCGAATCACTAGTCAGAATCATGAACTTTTACAGTAAGCCATTTGAACATTTTTGTTCTTTGTATAGAAAGTATATAGTATCTAAGCAGAGATTTCTTAGTATGCTATCATGCGTTAGCAATAAATATCTAAAAACAAGGAATTAGGAAGGCCCACTGTTCCATGGAGATCCTTTAGATAATATTCTTTGCCGATAAATATTATTTTATTTTTAATATCATTATGATTCTTCAGTTACGATGAAAAAATATATTTTTTACAGATGATTTTGATTCCTTTTTATTGAATTATTGATTTACTGTGGGATGGGCAGTAGTTATGAGCATTTAATTAATAGAAATTAGGTAGTTCTGGATGATTTCTTCCCAAGATACAATACTAGCACCTATAATATTTATATACTAAAAATCCTAGTGTTTTTTCCCCAAAATGAATTTATTTAAATCTGTAAGAAAAAATACTGAAAATACATATGCAGTTTTATGTGTGAATATAAAAAGTATAACTTGGAATTATGCATTAAGCAGCACTTAGAGTGGAATCCCATTTTTTTCTGGGGTCAGACAGTGAAGACAGAACATAATTTAAATGCAGTTATGTTGTGTCTTCTTTCTTTATTAAATATTAAATATTCACTGGTTGCTTTATGGAGTCCTGGTGGTGCAGTGGTTAAAGAGCATGGCTGCTAACCAGAAGGTTGGCAGTTCAGATCTACCAGCTGCTCCTTGGAAACCCTCTGGGCGGGCGCTACTCTGTTCAGTAGGGTTGCTATGAGTTGGAATTCACTTGATGGAAATGAGTTTGGTTTTTGGTTTGGGTTGCTTCTTCGTTATCTTAAAGCAAACCAAAAAAGCCCATTGCTGTCGAGTTGATGTCAAAACGAGGAAATTATCTTTATTCAGATTACATGCGTTTATTATAATTGTTATTTCAGTTTATGGTTTTGTGGATTTACACCACATGTGTAAATTCATGTAACTTCACCACAGTCAGAATACAGACCTGTTCTACCATCACGAAGAAACTTCCTCATGTTACCCCATAATAGTCACACCCTGCCTCCAACCCTGGCAGCCACTCATCTGTTTTCTGTGAAATTATGTTTGTCACTTTGAGACTATTAAATAAATGGAATCATACAGTATAAGACCTTTTAATTGGCTTTTTTCACTCAGCATAATACCCTTGAAGTCCATCCAAGTTGTCAAGTGTATCAATAGTCAGTTGCTTTTTATTGCTGAGTAGTGTTCCATTCCACCACCCGCCTGTCATTTTGTCATACTGTGGTGGCTGGCTTGTTACTGTGACGCTGGAAACTATGCCACCTGGTATTTCGTATTTCATATACTAGCAGGGTAACCCATGTTTGACAGGTTTTAGCAGAGCTTCCAGATTAAGACAGACTGGGAAGGAAGACTTGGCAATCTACTTTCAAAAATTAGCCAGTGAAAATCTTAAGGTCACAACAGAATACTGCCTGATATAGTGCTGGAAGATAAGCTCCTGAGAGTGGAAGGGGCACTACACAATAGCCATAACAATGAACTCAAACTTACCGACAAACGATCACGAAGATGGTATAGGACCAGGTGGTATTTTTTTGTGCTATACATGAGGTCGTCATGAGTTGAAGCCATCTCGACAGGAACTAACAACAACAGCATTTAATTGAATGGATGCACCACAGTTCCCCCCCCCCCAACCCCGCTATTTACCCGACATTTGGGCTGTTTCCAATTTGGGGTTATTATGAAGAGTTGCCATAAGCATTTATGTATAGGTTTTTGTATGAACGTAAGTTTCATTTATCTTCTGTAATTGCTGGGTTATATGGTAAGTATATGCTTAACTGTATGTGACATTGCCAAACGCTTTTTCAGAGTGGCTGTACCATTTCACATTAATTACTGTACTAGAAATACATGAAAGATCCAATTTCTCCACATTCTTGTCAGCACTTGATATTATCAGTATTTTTTATTTAGCTGTGCTTTAATTTGCAAGTCCAGTGGGTAATGATGTGGAACATGTTATCATGTGCCTATTTGCTGTTCATGTATCCTCTTTGGTAAAGTGCTGAAGTCTTATAATTGGATGATTTGATTTCTTACTGTTGAGTTTAGGGTATTCTCTACATATTCTGGATACACATCTTTTTTGTTGGATATATAACTTGTCAATATTTTCACCAAGTCTGTGGCTTGTCTTTTCATCCTCTTAGCAGCATCTCTTACAGGGCAAAAGTTTTTAATATTTGATGAAGTCTAGTTTAGAAATTAAAAAAAAAAAAAAAAAAAACTTTTATGGATTGTGCCGTTGGTTTCATGTAGAACAACCTTTTACTTAACCCTTAGTCCTGAAGATTTCCTCTAAATCCTTTATTGTTTTATGTTTTACATGTAGGTCCATTTTAAAGTTAGTTTTTATGTAAGGTGCTACTTTAGATTTCAGTATCTCTAAATTCTCTCTGAAACACTATTTCCAAGTAGTTTATCTAGCTAGTATTTGGCAAAACTTACAGCTACTGGGAAGTTAGTTTGGAAAATTCATTTCAAGGAATTTTCTTTATTAGTATGCAGTACTGTTATGCTTGAATATGATTTGCCTCCCCACTCTCCCCCCACACCACCCCCCAACACAGATTTAAAAATTTAGCAGAGGCCAAAGACTAAATGCTATTCAATATTAACCAAAGTTCATATTTGAAGAGTAGATTATTGAGATTGTGACTTGAAAGCAATATTTGTTTTCATTTTATGACTGGTTAATCTACCAATTGCTTTCATTTTATGTTTGTATTAATATATGCTTACTTGGCTGGCACACACATTCCTGCTGTTTAATATACGTAGGTGTAGATATCTTAATGTCTGTGTAATTTCTTACCTCGCATACTTTTGAAAACTGGAATAACATTTCAATTTAAGAACTGTTTAACTCTCTTTGGAAGTAAAAATTTCTTTCTTTACATTTATTTTTTTTTTCCTTTGGAGAATATAATGAAAGAAAGCAATCTGCGATTAATTTTTTTGTTTAAATTTAGTGTTTGAATTTTATGAATATTTACCCTCTTTTGAAAAAGACAGAAAAATATCTTTATAATAAGACTTTTATATTTAATTTTTATGTGCGGAGAAAGGAGAGGCCTAAGAAATTGTGTGCAGTTTTCTGTCTCATGTTTTTGTTAATCATTTCTGAATTCAATAATTGTAGTGCCAATTATATTTTTATTATTTTTTGGACTAATTTTCATAAGGTGGACTGACTCTCATATACATTGATTGCAAGGCAACAAACATAAAGTGAAAAGGAAGCTTTCAGTAGATGATGCCACACACCGGTGCTACTGCTGCTTCTTATTGGGTAGAAGGCTACATATAGGTTGAATGGAGTAACAGGTGGGCAGTGTGGCAGGATTTTGGGATGTTTGGTTTGTCATGGAGAGAAATGATTTGGTAATTTCTATAAAGGTTTGTGAATTATTTTAAGGCACTATAGGGTTGCTATGAGTTGGAATCGACTCGACGGCACTGGGTTTGTGGGTATTTGAACAAGGAAACCCTGGTGGTGTAGTGGTTAAGTGCTTCGGGTGCTAGCCAAAAGGTCAGCCATTTGAATCCACCAGATGCACCTTGGTAATTCTATGAGGCGGTTCTGCTGTGTCCTGTAGGGTCACTATGAGTTGGAATTGACTGCACAGCAACGGGTCTGGGTTTTTCGTTTGTTTGTTTGTTTAAATGAATAATAGTATTTGTTGGAGGATTACATAAGTAAAACATTTGCCACAGTTCCTGGAAATGGATAATCAGTCAGTTAATGTGTATTTTTTGTAGGGCCCATTAAGTGGGCCTTTGCCATTGTTTAGTTGGACTCATTTCATTTGTAAGTTAACAGTATCTGAGGACCACCTCATATGGTATTTAATCTGCCCACTCTTTATATAGATATAGCACTGAACACACAGAGGTGCCCAATAAATATTATCTTGCACCTCGTTTTATTGCTTTCAAGTTTGTTTTTTAAAGTTTTTTTCCATATATTTTTATTATTTTTCTATCTCCGTTGATATGTCCATTTCTATTGAGAGCTTTCTTCATCTTTCTTCTTATTGACATTTCACTTCTTAACTGTTTGTAAATAAACAGCCCCATTCAGATATTTAGGGAAACCCAGACATACAATGGAATAGCAGCGACATTCATGGCACCCAAGCAAAAAACCCACTGCCATCCAGTTAATTCTGACTCATAGTGACCCAGTAGGACAGAATAGAACTGCACCATAGAGTTTCCAAGCAGCGGCTGGTGTATTCAGTCTGCCAGCTTTTTGGTTAGCAGCTGAGCTCTTAACCACTGTGCCACCAGGGCTCCTACTGAGTGTATACATATGAAAATATCTGTTCATTTACACTTGTGTATTTTTCTATATATGGATTATATCCAAGTAAAAAAAATAATATTAGGGGAAAATAAGTTTTCCATTCTTAAATAAGTAATTCCCTTCTTTCATAAAATGAGGCAAAAAAAAAAAAAAAAGCAGGGGTGGGGGGAAGATTAACCCAAAGGACTAATGGACCAGAACTACCACGGCCTCCACCAGACTGAGTCTAGCACAACTAGATGGTGCCTGGCTACCACCACTGACTGCTCTGACAGGGATCACAACAGAGGGTCCTGGTCAGAGCTGGAGGACAAAATTCTAACTCACAAAAAAAGACCAGAATTACTGGCCTGACAGAGACTGAAGAGACTCGAGACACCCTTTTAGCTCAGTAATGAAGTCACTCTTGAGGTTCATCCTCATCCAAAGTTTAGACAGGCCCATAAAACAAAATGGGACTAAAGGGCCACATCAGCCCAGGGGCAAGGACTAGAATGCAGGAGGGGACAGGGAAGCTGGTAATAGGGAACGCAAGTTTGAAAAGGGAGAGTGTTGACATGTCGTGGGGTTGTTAACTAATGCCTTGAACAATATGTGTACTAACTGTTTAATGAGAAGCTAGTTTGTTCTGTAAACCTTCATCTGAAGTACAATAATAAAAAAATGGGGATTTAGATTTGGAAAAGTTTTTATTACTAAACTTACAGACTGCTTTTAAGATTTGTTATATTCAGTGATTCTGACACCTTGAATTTATGTGAACTTGGTTGACGTAAGTTACAGCCTTGAGGCAGTGTTTCAGAATTTACACAGTTTTCATGAGGGAATATCATTAACTCTAATTAAATACCAAAGGAGCCCTGGTGGCACAATGGTTAAGAGTTTGGCTGCTAACCGAAAGGTCGGTGTTCGAGTCCTCCCAGCCATACCACAGGAGAAAGATGTGGCAGTCTGCTCCTGTAAACATTACCGCCAAGGAAACCACATGGGGCAGTTCTGTTCTGTCACCTGGGGTTGCTATGAGTTGGAATCAGTTCGATGACAATTTAATCAGATATGTGTCAAGAATTATGCTAGATTAGTGGTTCTCAAACTTGGCTATACTTTAGAATCACTTGGTGAGTTTTAAAAAATCCCCACAAACCAATTAAATAAGAATATCTAGGAGTGGGATCTAGGGCTCAGTATTTTCTTAAGCTCGGCAGATAAGTCCATTGTGTAGCTAAGATTGGTGCTAGACAATGAGTATATACTACTTCCCTTAACCCTTCTGCAACCCTGTAAGGAGGATACGTTAAAAAATTCTGCAGTTGAAGAAATAGTTCCAGAGAATAAATGACCTAATAACTAATAAGTGTAGACTCAGGCACAAACCAAGATCTCTGACTTGAAATCCTGAGCTCTATCAATAACTCTTGATAATTAATAGGTAGACTTTTTTTCAACTACCACTGCATATTTTGTGTGTGTGTGTCGCCCAGTGCCTTTCTGGAATGTCTTAGTGTCATCACTGGAAGATTATATTGTAAGTATTTAGTAAGCTATTTTTGTTTCCCCTACTACACACCCTGGAAACCCTACCAAAAGGTCGGCAATTCAGATTCACCAGGTGCTCCTTGGAAACCCTATGGGGCAGTTCTGCTCTGACCTGTAGGGTCGCTATGAGTCAGAATCCACTCGACGGCAATGGGTTTTTTTAGTTTTGGCTTCACACCCTACCACCAAAAAAAGGATGAAAGCCAAATTATACATTTATCATATAAAGCATTTATTTAAGTATATATATGTATATATACATATATGGGTAAGTTTATTGATTCAGTTATTCAATCATAGAAATGCTTAGGAGTAGGCTATTATCCTGTTGACTTTTATTAAATGTGATATATCGTGTAGCTTTTTCAGCAATCTTAAATGTATAAACAAAGTGAAGAATGGAAGCCAGGTTTTGGGAATTGAGAATGTTATTGGGATATCACTACATGTTGAAGAAGTTTTCTCAAAAAATTACCTGGTGATGACTAGAGGGGAGAATGGAGTTTGTGAATTATGTTATCTAGCATTGACTGCTAACAGAAAGGTCTGCGGTTCGAAACCACCGGCGGCTCCATGGGAGAAAGATATGGCAGTCTGCCTCAGTAGATATTTACAGCCTGTTTAAGGCTATGAGTTGGAATTGACTCGACGGCAATGGGTTTGGTTTTTTTGGTTTAGCATCTTATTGGGTAGCTACCATACTGAATATTAAACTTACTCACCAGAATTATTTTTAGGAATTTTAATTTTTTCTATTGAAATGTATATCTGGTTAAAAAAATAGGAAAATAAGCCTTGCTTTATGATGTTACTTGACAAGTTACTTTGTAATATACCTCTTTAATTAACAAAATATATACATACAAAGAAAATAAGTGCTCAGTATTTATATATATTTATACCAAACACCTATATTTCTTTGTATGTATTTATGTGTGTGTATTTTTCTTTGTATGTATATGTAGATATATATACCTATACCTACATGTATATGTATACTCGTGCATATATATGTATGTAGTATATTAAAGTTAAGTAAACAAAAGCTGGCCTTATGTTTATTAAAGCTATCATGAAAAATATATTCAAGCATATGTTAGATGTAATTTGTAAGATGTATTTGCAAACTACTTGTGTGTGGCATAGTAATATTGTCCATTTGATTTTATGACTTGAGGAGACGATGTATTTAGAAGCAACTAATTATCTAATTAGATTTAACAAATATCAGCTTTCGAGTTAAAACTTAAATAAAGTTTAAAGACTCCTTCCATTACCTATATGACACATTTATTGCATGAATTAGAATACAGAGCATGTTGTGTCTTTCTGGGTATATGATAACTAAATCACAACAAAAGCTTCATTTATTCATGCTAACCTTATCTTTGAAAGTCTAGTGTTACAAAGAGATTCTGTTTTGTTCCTGTCCTCACTTTACATAATTGCAAAATTCCTAAAAGTAATAATAAACAAAGATTTCAGAGGGGTACCATCTAACAGGTAGACCTATATATAATAGACCTAATGAAAACTATATTTAAATAGATTCATTCTTTCAAAAATAATTGAGTGTACTCTGGAAGAGGTAATATATTAATCAAAAATACAGAAAAAATTATATTCATATTTCTGCCTCAAAAATTTTTGGCATACAAGATGGACGTGCATTGGAAACTACATATAAGACACAAGGTAGCCCTGGGTATTTTATTTCTACTTGGTATTATTTACTTCAATACTTGTTTTTTCCTTTTACCATTTTATTATGCTAGAGGAAAGGACCTGTCTCCTATCTTTGGATTTGCTCCTGCATCTTGATGGTACAGATCAGCAGAATGAGATAGATCATAATAGCTATTTATTGAACAAAAGGATCTACACAAGTGCCTTAACTATAAACAAGATACTGAAGGAATTTAAAGTATAAGGACTGCTATGTGTAAAACAAGAAAGGTTCTCCATGAGGCATCAAAAGAAAGAATTTTCACTGGTGAAATGCAAACATTGCCCTTTAAATGTAGGTAATGGCATGAGCAGGGGCACTTTAGAGTACAGCCATAGGCCATTTCTCCTGAAGCTGAAACTGAAGTCTAGTGCTCTGTAGAACAGTAGTTCTTCAGCTTCCTGATTAGGAGGGTGAGGCTGCAATCAAGTGTCAGCTGGGGTTCAAATCTCCTCTGTGAAAGATCTGTTTCCAAGCGCACTCTCATGGCTGTTGGCAGGCCTCCAGTCCTCTTGACTCTTGGCCTGAAACATCAGTTCCTCGCCACACAGGCTTCTCTGTAGGGCAGCTCACAACATGGCAGGTTGTTTCCATAGAGAGGACAAGCAAGAAAGAGGGAGTGCCCAAGTTGGAAGGCATGGTCTTCTTGTAACCTAATTTCAGAAGTGACATCCCGTCACCTTGCTGCATTCGCTTTACTAGAAATGTCACTAAATGCATCCCACATTCAAGGGGAGGAGATTACATAAGGAAATACGGATCACTGGGGCTCACTGCAGAGGGTGCCTACTACAGTATTATGTTTCACTTACCCCAATATATTGAAAGTATTACCATTTCAATATATAATCAATATATACAAATTATTAATGACTATTTAACTGTTTTATACTAAGGTCTACACAATACAGTATGAATTTTACACTTGCAGCACATCTCAAAGCGCGTGCCAGATTTTCACTGGAAGTGTTTTCAGTGAAGTAAGTACTTCATGAAATAAGTATTTTATAAAAATCTGTATTAAGATTTCATAAACTTTACATTTGGAAAAATAAATTCACATACCCAAGCTCTGGATATACTGCCATATTGGAAAGCAGAGTTCTAGAATTTTGGCTGACGAAGGAAAGAAATAAAATGACACTTAGCAGGAGCAGGGGAGTGGAAGTTTTATTAAGACAATAGAAATCTGTATGTGGTTTTTGTTTGTGGCTGGGGAAGAAGAGATTGAAGACGACAGAAACATGGGGTATGATTAATGAGGCTCTGGATTGTTGTTCTCGTTTGAATGGAGGTACCAAAAAAAAAAAAAAAACCCGTTGCCGTCCAGTCGATCCCCACTCATAGCGACCCTGTAGGACAGAGTAGAACTGCGCCATAGGGGGCTTCCAAGGAGCGCATGGTGGACTGGAACTGCTGACCTTTTGGTTAGCAGCCGTAGCTCTTAACCACGATGCCACGAGGGTTTCCGAATGGAGATTCAAGGAGGGCAAAAAACTGAAGCAATAAGAGGCTTGTGGAGGAGACCTGGTATTCAGAGTGGTAAAATATGAAAAAATTGAGCATGGCAGACTGAAATCAGAAGCTTTTCAAAATTTTCTTCTGAGTTTGTCACTCTGTTCGTCATTTTTTCCTAGTATGTATGCCAAGAGAGAGAAAGGCACTTGGAAATGTAACCCATTTTCCATGCTTTCATTTCCTGTGAGCCTCAGAGGAGACCCTTTCCTGACCTGGACTGAAGTGCTCTCAGGATAGGAAGAGCTCCCTGGGAAAGGGGTGTCCTGTCCATGTTAATTTACAAATAACATTTGGTTAAAAAAGTTACTTCAGCCATCATGCCCTGCCTCCATTCCTAAAATATCTAAGGTCTCCATTTTCAATCTCTAAACAAAATTTGCATGCACAGATCTTTGTACGTTAGAGACTGAAGGCACCTGGGATCATCTAATGCAATACCTGCATTTTGTAAATGAGCAAAATACTTTGTGATTTACTCAAAGTAACATAAGCAGCCATTTATGACACTGCCATGTTTTTGGATTCCCAATGCATTTTTTCTACAACTGCAGGTGGAGAAGTAGCAGCCTCTGTTGATGTGACTGAGGCATTTGGTTATCTTGTATTTACATTTTATTTAAATATCAAGCCTTATTTAGGTGGCCCTTGTCAAGAGTATGGAGCCCTGGTGGCGCAGTGGCTTAGAGCTATGGCTGCTAACTGAAAGGTCAGCAGTTTGAATCCACCAGCTCCTCCTTGGGGGTGGATTTCAATCATAGTTTTGCCACACTCTGTGTATGTTGGTGCCAATTTCTTAACCTTCCCTAGTTAAATGGGAGTGACAGTTGCCTCATCAGATTACATGTGGAAAGGTTTAAATTGCTTCTTTTTTTGTTAGTTGTGGCATAGGCTCTGACTCATACCGGCCCCATGTACAACAGAACAAAACATTGCCCAGTCCTGCACTATCTTCACAATTATTGGTATGCTGGAGTCCATTGTTGTGACCACTGTATATTTTGAATGCCTTCCAACCTAAGGGGCTCATCTTTCAGCACTATATTAGACAATATTCTGTTGTGATCTATAGAATTTTCATTAGCCAGTTTTCAGAAGTAGATTGCCATAAGTAGATTGCCAGGGCCTTTCTTCCTAGTCTGTCTTGGCCTGGAAATTCTGCTGAAACCTGTCCCCCATGGGTGACATTGCTGGTATTTGAAATACAAGTGGCATGAAGTTTTCCAGCATCATAAGAAGACTCAAACCACCACAATATGACAAACTTACAGACAGGGGGTGGTAACGGTGCTTAACCTAAAAGACCTGTTGCCATTGAGTCGATTCTGACTCACAGCGACCCTATAGGACAGAGTAGAACTGCCCCACATGGTTTCCAAGGAGTGCCTGGTGGAATCGAACTGCTGACCTTCTGGTTAGCAGCCATAGCCCTTAACCATTACGCCACCAGGGTGGTGCTTAGCAGTAGAGAGATTCAATAACTGGGCATTTCTTTCTTCTCTGTTACTTGGTTTTTGTTCATTAGTTTTATTGTTGTTATGTATTTTGTATGAATATTTCAGCTCTCAAAGAATGATGTGGTGTAGTTGTTAAGAGTAGTCCTAGCTTTAGAATCAGACAGCTGGATATAATCTCAGCTTCAACACTTTCTAGCCAAGTGACTTTAGGCAAGTTCCTTAATCTCTTTGAACATGAGGTCCCTTATCTAGAACTTAAAAATGTTAGCACTTACCTCAAGTAAAAGTTGTGAAGATGTGAGTTAATACACATGAAGCACTTAGAACAATATCTACCACATAGTCAACATGCAAGTGTTCACTACTGTTGATGTTAGTGTTGGATAAAGACTTTTTTCATTTGTATCCTTATTGGTGCTTACTGTTGGGACACGAAGACACCAGCACTTAATAAGCTCTTACCTGATGTGAAAAACCCCGGTTGCCACTTCATTTTAGTGCATTATGCCAAATGTAATGAAAGATAAGTTCTGGTAATGAGAATGAAAAGGTCACATAGAATTAGGTTATTCTTTTCTGATATTAATCATGATCTTCAGTGGTTAAGGGATGCCGAAGCCATGGTGTAGCGGAAAGAGCAGTTTATCATGAGTCAGTTCCTCTGGGTTCTGACCCACAGACCTGTTACCTGCCCTCAGGCAAGTTACTGAACATCTGTGCAAAATGAGGGAGGTTTCTTTCCGCTCTAGAATTCAGTCAGTACCAATTTATTCCTGCCCCCCTTTTTTTCCCCCCAAAGAAGCAGAAGATTTAGAAACTTTCTGAGGATTGAGTACTTTTACCTGCATGGGTCTCTGTGGACCCTGACTGACTTCTTATACCTCTGGCTGTTTATAATTTGACTACAAAGTAGGTTGTGTTGTGGATGACTGAATTATGTCTCCTAAAAATATCCTAACCCCTATACCTGTGGTTATAATACCATTTGAGAATGAGTTTTCTTTGTTATATTCATGAGGTAGTATTAGTGTAGGGTGTGTCTTAAATCAATCTCTTTTGAGATGTAAAAGAGCAGATTTTAGGCAAGTACGCAAGCAGAGATGGGGGAAGATAGATGCCATGCCACATGAAGATCACCAAGGAGCCAAGGAACGGAAGCTGAAAAGAGCAAGGATCTTCCCTCAGAGCTGACAGTAGAGGGCCTTCCTTCTAGAGCTGGTGCCCTGAATTTGGACTTCTAGCCTCTTAAACTGTGAAAATGAACTTCTGTTTGTTAAAGCCACCCACTTGTGGTATTTCTGTTATAGCAGCAGTAGATAACTAAGTTTGATTCCCAGCAATCCCCACCAAGTTCTTCCTCTTCTGTGAACTCAGGAAGCTAATGTAAGCCAAACTCCCTCCCTCCCTCCCTCAATTAAATCAACAAACGCAGAGCACCCTATCTTGTGCCACTTAAATTCTAGGGTACCAGTGGAAGTATAGCTCATGTAACAATTTAAAGCTTTTTTTTTTTCTTTCAAAACCAGTAAGAGGTATTTGAGTAAAATTCTGTTGTTTTGTTGAGCTACTTTTTGTTCTCTTTTTCATCTATTGATGGCTGAGGTAATCGTTAACAATAGACACACGATTTTGAAGTGCTTTGTAAATCAAAAATGACACACAAAAGATCGATAGGTAATAAGAGCGGAATATCAAGTGAATTCTGTGTTCAAATTAGGTTTTGATATTTTCAAAATATATTACTGAATATGTGGAATTATACCTTAATCCTCAGTATGAAAGTTGATTGTAATATTTTTTCTTAAAAAGAGATCATATTACTGAAGCAATAATTTACTTAAGCAGTAAATTATGGTTGCTTGTTCTTGTTAAGGTTTGATTAATGAATTTTTGCTGTGACCTGGGGAAGTTTTCTGCCTCAAATGTCTTTGCAGCTTACCCTCCTCTCCATCTACCCTTTGTGGAATTTTCTGTTGTTTACTGTTGAGCGAATGGTGGCAGCCTCTAAGGAGTAGTCGCTGATAGTCAAACTAGGCCACTGGTGGCGAAAGAAGAGCTTATTAGAAAATCCCCTGGGTAGGAAAACTGGTTCAACATGCCTATGAAAAAGAGGGGTGTGTGTGTGTGTGATTTTAAAATATTAATGAAAACTAGTATTCTTAAGCAGTAAATTTTAGTTGTTACTGAATGTTGATGTGTTACTTAAAATAATTTTTGCTTGTATTACCCCAACCAAAAACCAAACCTGTTGCCGTCAGGTCAATTCTGACTCATAGCGACCCTATAGGACAGAGTAGAACTGCCGCATAGGGTTTCCACGGAGCAGCTGGTGGGTTTGAACTGCTGACCTTTTGGTTAGCAGCCGTAGCTCTTAACCACTACACCACCAGGGTTTCCATTTATATTACCAGAATTTTCTATATTTCGATTAGATTATAGTTTTTTATTATTTTCACTATACTTTTGGCTTTGGATAACATTTGATTTAATTTTGTTATTACTTCAAAGCACCGCAACTAAAAAATTAAGAACTTTAGAAGAAATGTATAAGTTTGGTCTTTTTATGTGAATTTGAGTTCTATTCTACATTTTTCTCCTGCTGTGTCCAGGATTTTCTGTTGTGTTCTCTGTCACGGTGGTCATTGGTAGTAGCCAGGCATCATCTAGTTCTTCTGGTCTCAGGTTTGTGGAGTCTCTGGTTCATTTGGTCCTTTAGTCCTTTGGGCTAGTATATTCCTTGTGTCTTTAGTTTTTTTCAATCTCCTTTGCTCCGAGTGGGATGGAACCAATTGATTTATCTTAGATGGCTGCTTGCAAGCTTTTAAGACCCCAGATGCCACTCACCAAAATGGGATGTAGAACATTTTCTTAATAAACTATGTTATGCCAACTGACCTAGATGTCTCCCAAAACTGTGGTCCCCAGGCCCCAGCTGTAGCTATTCTGTCCCTCAAAGTGTTTGAATGTGTCCAGGAAACTTCTTTGCTTTTGCTTTGGTCCAGTTCTGCTGACTTCCCCAGTATTGTGTGTTGTCCTTCCCTTTACCGAAGGTGATTCTTGTCTACTACCTAGGTAGTGATTTCTCCTCCCCTTCCCTCCCCACCCTCATAACCATCAAAGAATGCTTTTTTCTGTATTTTAACCTTTTCTTGAGTTCTTATAATAGTGGTCTCATACAATATTTGTCCTTTTGTGACTGACTTAATTCACTAAGCATAATGCTGTCCAGATTCATCCGTGTTGTGAGATATTTCACAGATTCATCGTTCTTTATCCTTGCCTAGTATTTCGTTGTGTGTATGTACCATAATTTGTTTATCTGCTCTTCTGTTGTTGAACATTTAGGTTGTTTCCACCTTTTTGCTATTGTGAATAGTGCTGCAATGGACATGGGTGTGCATATGTCTATTCGTGTGACAGCTCTTATTTCTTTCAGGTGTATTTCTAGGAGTGGGATTGATGGATTGTATGGTGTTCCTATTTCTAGCTTTTTAAGGAAGCACCATATCATTTTCCAAAATGGTTGTACCATTTTACATTCCCACTAGTAGTGCATAAGAGTTCTAATCTCTTCACAACCTCTATAACATTTATTATTTTGTGTTTTTTGGATTAGTGCCAGTCTAAAAGGCTTTAAATTTTTGCTGATGAATAAAAGATCAGATAAGTTAACAAAGTCTTAAAGTTACTTGTGACTCAAGTCAAACCCAGCCTTCTACATGGTATTCTTTTCACTGGACTGGACTATATTCTAAGCAAGCTTTAACTATATAAACACATTGCTAGTTTTAATGTGAATGGATCAAGATTGGGAACCAATGCGTAATTGATTCTACAGGCTCTGCCTATCTGAATTATATTTTTCTTTTAAGAACTGAATCACATTTCTCTCCTTTTCAAAGCATACCTCAATAACTGCTTCCCTACCCATACAAAGCGAGTTTACCCAAAGCACACCTGTTGCTGTCCAGTCAATTCCAACTCATAATGACCCTATAGGACAGAGTAGAACTGCCCCACAGGGTTTCCAAGGCTCTAAATCTTTACAGAAGCAGATGACCAACCACATCTTTCTCCCGCAGAGCAGCAGCTGGTGGGCTCAACTGCCAACCGCTGATCTTTTGGTTAGCAGCTGAGCACTTTAACCAGTGTGCCACCAGGGCTCCTTAAGATGTTGTTAGTAGAAGTTTTATATAAATAATATTTCAACTAGTGCTTTGTTCTGCTTACCTGTTTTTTCTCAGTAAGCTTATTTAATTAAGAGATGGGTGTTCACCACAAAGTATGATAGGGAATAACATGTTCATACACACATAAATCATTTAAAACTGTGAGAGGAATTCATTGCAGGTTGCAGTAGACAGAGAAGCCTTCACGAGGGGTTGAGACTCAATGTGGACCTTGAAGAACAGATACTATATATGAAGACAGGATGAGGAGGACATTTAAATGGAGATCAGTGACAGCAACACAGGAAGATGAGATGGTGCCTGACATGGTCAAAATGGGTGATGGAAAGATAACTCTGCTAGCACGAGGTAGCTATTATACCTTGCTTCACAACTGCTCTTCTTGAAAGCCAAGTCCACAGTGTATGTAATTGTTTCTACTGCTTTACCTTCCTGCCTGTGGCAGTTAGCTTCTCTTCTTGCTTCTCCAATGAAATGCTTGTTAAGCCCTCAGGTTGCCAGTGACCTCTTACTAATAAATATAATGTATATTTTCAATATGATCTTTTCAAAAATAAAACATAGGCAATTAAAGAAACAAACACAAATAATTTTGATAAAAAACATTTTCTTTGGCTGTAAGAACTTTTTTTCTTAATAATTACATAATTAGATGCTTCATCTTTGTGGTAAGTATTCATTGAATTCATTCATTCAAAACATCTGAGTGCCTACTATGTAGCAGGCAATGTTTCAGAGATTCCATGAATTTATAAATGAGTGTGAACATGGAAGTGAAGACAAGTTCTGATTCTCATGGAATTACATAATCACCCTTTAATGAAAGTTGACATGATTAACAGTATGTTTTTGTTGCTGATAAGCCCTAAGGTGAAAACTAAATCAGGAAAAGAAGAGGTGCTGTTTTAGGCTTAGGAGCAGACTTCATAGAGGGCCCTGAGTAAGGATAATTGTAGGAGTATTCAAGGAAAAGACAAGCATCATAGGACTGGAATGCAGTAAGCTTAGGAAGAAAGTGGTAGAGAGGAGATGAGAGAGGATGGAGGTAAGGGAGAACAGATTATAGGACTCTGGATCTTATTATGGGTGAGATGGGGAACGACTGGAGGGTATGAGAAGTGTGATGATCTGACTTTTTTTTTTTTTTGAAGAATTGCTCATTGCTACATTTAGGATAGATTGTAAATGACAAATGTGGGAGCGGGGAGACTGGTTAGCATCTTGAACAGAGGTATTTGATGATCAAAATTGTTGGATTCTGGGTCTATTTATAACATGGACCTGGCAGAATTTCATTTACTGAGATGGAGACAATTTGGAGAGGAAAAGATTTGATTCAGAGGAGCAGGGGAGAGGAACCAAGGAGTTAAATTAGGATTGAGATTCCAATTAGTCATCTGAGTGGAGATGTCACATAGATGTTGGCTTAGCGAACCTAGAGGTAAAGGGAGAGATCCAAGCTGAATATTCAGCACTTTAGATTTTTCTTCATATGGATTTTGCAAGTTTGTGATATTTATTGTTAAATAAAATGCATTTTGTTGCTATTATAAAAGGTGTCTTTTATCATGCTTTCTGTCTAGTTTTTTGTTTGTTTATGTAGGCTACTGACTTTAGCATATTAACTTTGTACCAAGCCACTTTACTAATTTCTCTTATTTATAAGTTTTTCAAATGATTCACTGATTTCTCATCTCCTTTGATTTGTTTTTGGAATTTTGCAAGCTGTTCAATCCTAAAATGCACTATTTGCTTTCATGCCTCTGTGCTTTCTTCTGCCTGAAATACCAATTTTTTCTTGTCTATTCCTCTAAGTTTCTATTAATTCCCCAAAACTCAGCTCATGTTTCCCATCTGTGAAATATTTCCAGATTCCTAAAAAGTTTGTTTCTCTTTTATGAGCTTCAGCAGTACCATCTGCATACCAGTGTTAGAGTAATTGTCAAACTTTATTGTAATTTTGTATGTCTGCTATTCCTTTCGAGCTATGAAAACTTTAGGGATAAGGACTGGGTCTTTTTCATCTTTGCAACCCTACTACTTAGTTGAATTTGCTACATAATTGTCTGTTATAGGATAAATGTCTGTTGAATTAAAAAAAAAAAACACTAAACCCAGTGCCATCGAGTCAATTCCGACTCACAGGGACCCTATAGGACAGAGTAGAACTGCCCCATAGAGTTTCCAAGGAGCACCTGGTGGATTTGAACTGCCAACCCTCTGATTAGCAGCCATAGCACTTAACCACTACGCCACCAGGGTTTCCGTCTGTTGAATAAGAGTGGTCAATTTCTACACATAAAAAACTAAAACTTGAAATTGGATAAAATTTTTCTTCATATTAGACCCAGTGCCGTCGAGTCAATATTAGATTTTACAAAACATTAAAAATTTTTATTTTTGTAGCTATTATAAATGAGGTCTGTTCTACAGTATAATACAATTCTTTTAATCAAGAACTTCTTATTTTAGTAAATTAACATACAGTGTGGAAACCTTGCTTCTTTCTTTTCATGATACTGAGTACACAAAGGTGCTTGGATTTGTGGGACCTTAAATTTTGAAAACACTGATTAGGGGACTGTTACCTATTTACTTACAAAGAAATCCTTTGTTTTGTTTGGATTTTATTTTTGCCTAGCAAATGGGGACGAGGAATTAAAATTTATAGATTTTTAGTGAAAAGCAGTAGTACTTGTTCTTCCAAAAACAATTAGGTAAAATTTTCCAAAGCTCTAATTTGCAGTGCTTTGGAGGAAACAAACAAACAAAAAACGAAACCATAAATATATAATTATGGTTAGTTGTTGTTAGGTGCGGTCAAGCCAGTTCTGACTCATAGGGACCCTATGCACAACAGAACAAAACACTGCCCAGTCCTGTGCCAGCCTCACAGTTGATGTTATATTTGAGCCCAATGTTGCAGCCACTGTGTCAGTCCTTCTTTCTGAGTCTTCGTCTTTTTCACTGACCTTCTACTTTACCAAGCATGATGCCCTTCTCCAGGGACTGATTCCTGCTGATAACATGTCCAAGGTATGAGACATAGTCTTGCCATCCTTGCTTCTAAGGAGCATTCTGGTTGCACTTCTTCCAGGAGAGATTTGTTTGTTCTTTTGGCAGTCCACAGTATAGTCAATATTCTTCGCCAACACCACAATTCAAAGGTGTCAGTTTTTCTTCAGTCTTCCTTATTCATTGTCCAGCTTTTGCATGCATATGAGGTGATTGAAAACACCAAGGCTTGGGTTAGGCTCACTTAGTCCTCTAGGTGACATCTTTGCTTTTCAACACTGTAAAGAGGTCTTTTGTAGCAGATTTGCTCAATGCAATGTGTCTTTTGATTTCTTGACTGCTGCTTCCATGGGTGTTGATTGTGGATCCAAGTAAACTGAAATCCTTGATGACCTTAATCTTTTCTTCATTTATCGTGGTGTTGCTTATTGGTCCAGTAGTGAGGATTTTTGTTTTCTTTATGTTGAAGCGTAATCCACACTGGAGGCTGTGGTCTTTGATATTCATCACTAAGTGCTTCAAGTTCTTTTCACTTTCAGCAAGGAAGGTTGTGTCATCTGTATGATGCGGTTGTTAATGAGTCTTCCTCCAATTCTGATGTACCGTTCTTCTTTATATAGTCCACGTTTTGGGATTATTTGCTCAGCATACAGATTGAATAGGTATGGTGAAAGGATACAACCCTGATGCACACCTTTCCTGACTTTAAACCAAGCAATATTCTGTTGTTCTGTTTGAATGACTGCCTCTTGATGCGCGTACAGATTCCTCATGAGCACAATTAAGTGTTCCAGAATTCCCATTCTCCGCAATGTTATCCATAATTTGTTATGGTCCACCACGCAGCCAAATGCCTCAGCATAGTCGATAAAACACAGGTAAACATCTTTCTGGTATTCTTTGATTTCAGCCAAAGTCCATCTGACATCAGCAATGATATCCTTTGTTCCATGTCCTCTTCTGAATCCGGCTTGAATTTCTGGCAGTTTCCTGTTGAGATATTGCTGCAGCTGCTTTTTGAACAATCTTCAGCAAAATTTTACTTGCATGTGAAATTATAATTATATATAATTTCCACATTCGGTTGGATCACCTGTCTTGGGAATTGGCATTAATATGGATCTCTTCCAGTTGATTGGCCAGATAGCTAGCTGTCTTCCAAATTTCTTGGCATAGACAAGTAAGCAGTTCCAGCACTGCATCTGTTTGTTGAAACATCTCAATTGGTATCCCATCAATTCCCAGAGCATTGTTTTTCACCAGTGCATTCAGTGCAGCTTGGTCTTCTTCCTTCAGTATCATTGGTTGCTGATCATATGTTACCTCCTGAAATGGTTGAATGTCAACCAATTGTTTTTGGTATAGTAACTCTGAGTATTCCTTCCATCTTCTTTGATGCTTCCTGCTTTGTTAAATATTTTCCCTATAGAATCCTTGAGTATTGCAACTCGAGACTTGAATTTTTTCTTCAGTTCTTTCAGCTTGATAAATTCTGAGCGTGTTCCTCCCTTTCGGTTTTCTATCTCTAGGTCTTTGCACATGTCATAGACTTGAATTTTTTCTTCAGTTCTTTCAGCTTGATAAATGCTGAGCATATTTTTCCCTTTTGGTTTTCTATCTCTAGGTCTTTGCACATGTCATCATAATACTTTGTCTTCTTGAGCTGACCTTTGAAATCTTCTGTTCAGCTCTTTTACTTCATCATTTTTTCGTTTTGCTTTAGCTACTGGACATTCAAGAGAAAGTTTCAGAGTCACTTTTGACATCCAATTAGGTCTTTTCTTTCTCTCTGTTTTTTTAATGGCCTCTTGCTTTCTTCATGTATGATGTCCTTGATGTCATTCCACAAGTCATCTGGTCTTTGGCCCTTAGTGTTCAACACGTTTAATCTATTCTCGAGGTGGTCTCTAAATTCAGGTGGGATATACTCAAGGTCATTCTTTGGCTCTTGTAGACTTGTTTTAATTTTCTTCAGTTTCAAGGCATATGAGTAATTGATGGTTTGAGCCACAGTCGGCCCCGGCCTTGTTCTGACTGATGATATTGAGCTTTTCCATCATCTCTTTCCACAGATGTAGTCAGAATGATTCCTGTGTATTCCATGTGGTGAGGTCCATGTGTATAATTGTTGTTCATGTTGGTGAAAAGAGGTATTTGCAATGAAGAAGTTGTTGGTCTTGCAAAATTCAATCATGCGATCTCCAACATTGTTTCTATCACCAAGACCATATTTTCCAACTACTGATCCTTCTCGTTTCCAACTTTAGCGTTCCAATCACCAATAATTATCAGTGCCTCCTGATTGCATGTTCAATCAATTTCAGACTGCAGAAGTTGGTAAAAATCTTCAGTTTCTCCATCTTTGGCCTTAGTGGTTGGTGTGTAAATTTGAATAATAGTTGGTCTTCCTTGTAGGCATATAGATACTATCCTGTCACTGACAGCATTGTACTTCAGGATAGATCTTGAAATGTTCTTTTTGACAGTGAATGCAACATCATTCCTCTTCAAGTCGTCATCCCTGGCATAGTAGACCATATGATTGTCTGATTCAAAATGGTCAATACCAGTCCGTTTAAGCATTCCATTTCATTTTTGACAGTGCATACTTGGTACATTCCAGGTTCTGATTATTAATGGGTGTTTGCAGCCATTTCTTCTCATTTTGAGTCATGCCACATCAGCAGATGAAGGTCCTGAAAGCTTGACTCCATCCATGTCATTAAGGTTAACTGTACTTTGAGGAGGCAGCTCTTCCCCAGTTGTCTCTTGAGTGCCTTCCAACCTGAGGGGCTCATCTTCTGGCACTATATCAGACAATGTTCCGCTGCTATTCATAAGGTTTTCACTGGCTAATTCTTTTCAGAAGTAGGCCGCCGGGTCCTTCTTCCTAGTTTGTTGTAGTCTAGAAGCTCAGCTGAAACCTGTCCACCCTCGGTGACCCTGGGCTGGTGTTTGAATACCAGTGGCATACTTTCTAGAATCACAGCAACATACAAGCCCCCACCGTATGACAAATTGACAGACACGTGGGGGATTATATATAGTTATATAACTATAATTACAGTTCTTTTGTACCTATTTTTACATTTCATTTTTTTCAATCCATCAAATCATTGAATTAGCTTGTGTGAATTTTTTCAAGGTGTCTATTTTTTTAATAAATCATCAATTAAGGGGCTTGTAAGTGACATTGAAAAATATTAGGATAATTATTTGTAACAGTTTTCATTGAAGCAGAAATATAACTTATGAATAACTATTCACAACTCACTGTTATGTGCAGTTAGAAATATAACCTTCTTCAGCATGCTGCTTTTCTGCAGGGAGTTATAAATATAGACGGAGAGATAAGACTGGTACCCAGAAAAAAATTAGAAAAAAAAAAGTTACTATATAGGATCAGTTGTATATGCTACATTAATTCAAAGTAAGGAAACACTACATGTTGGGGGATGGGTGAGGGTAAGATGGATTCAAGGACACTTTGAAGGTTGGGTAGTGTTTATCTGAATAGAGAGACAGAACATACTAGATTGGAAACAAATAGAATGAAAGGTACAAAGGTAGGGGCTATTATGAGGTATGGAAGTAAGATGCCCGTCTCCATCCTGAAACATTAGGATTTTTATAATTTATCTAATCAAAGAAAATAAATCATACCTTTGCTTTGCTAAAGGATCCCTGGTGGCACAGTGGTTAAGCACTCAACAGCTAACCAACACGTCAGCAGTGTGAACCCACCAGCCACTCTGCAGGAAGAAGATGTGGCGGTCTACTTCCATAAAGATTTACAGCCTTGGTGTCTGGGGTTTTAAAAGCTTGCGAGTAGCCATCTAAGATGCATCAGCTGGTCCCAACCCACCCGGAGCAAAGGAGAATGAAGAACACGAAAGACGCAAGGGGAGTGTTAGCCCGAGAGACAAAAAGGTGCACGTAAACCAGGAATTCCATCAGCCTGAGAACAGAAGAACTAGATGGTGCCCAGCTGCCACCAATGACCACCCTGACAGGGAAAACAACAGGGTCCCTGACAGAGCAGGAGGAAAGTATGGTACAGAACTCATATTCACATAAAAAGACCAGACTTAATGGTCTGATTGTGAATAGAGGAACCCCGGAAGACATGGCCCCTGAACTCTCTGTTAACCCAGAAGGAAAACCACTCCTGAAGCCAGCTCTTCAAAGATTAGACTGGACTATAAAATGTAAAACAATACTCGTGAAGAATGTGCGTCTTAGTTCAGGTAGATACATGAGACTAAATGGGCAGCTCCTGTCTGGAGGCGGGATGAGAAGCCAGAAAGGGATAGGCAGAGAGCTGGCTGAATGAACACGGGAGATGTGGGTTGAAAAGGGGGAGTGTGCTGTTACATTGTAGGAATTCCAACTAGGGTCACATAACATATGTGTATAAATTTTTGTATTAGAAATTAACATGAGCTGTAAACTTTTACCTAAAGCACAATTAAAAAAAAAAAAAAAAGATTTACAGCCTTGGAAACCCTATGGGGCAGTTCTTCTCTGTCCTACAGGGTTGATATGAGTAGGAATCGACTTGATGGCAACAGGTTTGGTTTTTGTTTTAGTTTTCCTTTGCTGTACTGAACACATACTATTGAAATTAATGGAGGCAAATATCAAATCTCATTATGTTATAATATTTCTTTCTAATTCTGGTTAATTTAAGGCATATTCTTGAAAATAAAAAGGCTGTTTGGAGAAAGGGGGAAAAAATTACCTTAATTCCACTATCCCTAGTAAACTGCCAGTTAACATTTTGGTGCATTCTTTCCAAGATGATGAAAAACATATTCATTTTTTGTTTTATAATATTAGATCATATTATAAGGTTACTTTGAAAAAATATATTTTATTTTTCTGTTTTGTTTTCATTTTAGGAGAAAACCAAAAGCCAAGGCACCACCTCCACCAGCTGAGACCAAAGCAGTTGATGTCTCTTCAGTTGATGACTCTGTAGAATCTTCGGCTTTCATCATGGAACAGAAAGAAAACATGATAGATAAAGACGTTGAACTCTCAGTGGTTCTACCTGGGGATATTATCAAATCTACTACTGTTCATGGCAGGTACGCTGGAGTGAATGAAATACCAGGAGCTCCCTTTCTTTTTCTGCCATTAAAAAACCTCTTGATTTTTCTTCTGTAACAAAATAGTTCGTTTGTCACTCAGTTTAGTTATCTATTTTTTTAAATGCTACAGATTTTTTCCCACCTATTTTTTAATATCCAGCTGATGACTTTCACTAATCCCAGTTAAGTGACTCTAGAAATTTAGAACTATTTCATATTTTTAAATTCATTTAGTAAGTTTTTTTTACAAAAACCTTTCCCAGAGGAACGGCCATCAGTCATATCGATTTTGTAAATCAAAGCAAGCCAGCAACCAGCAAGAAAACCCTTTCCATTCCTACCCAAAGTATTCTTTTCATTTCAAGCTGCTGCTTTGAATTTGATTTTGTAGAAATTACTAATTACTCTTAAAATGTAATAACCTTTTGTGTCAAAGAAGCTAAATCTGTCTGTAAAAGAAGCGGGTTTTTTTGTTGGTTTTACTTCCTTGAATGATTTCATTAATTTAATAAAAATGTAGATGAGTTAAATAGAAATGTAAAATCAAACTTTAACCCAACAGGAAGT
The DNA here is from genome assembly GCF_024166365.1 of Elephas maximus indicus. Classification (NCBI taxonomy): domain Eukaryota; kingdom Metazoa; phylum Chordata; class Mammalia; order Proboscidea; family Elephantidae; genus Elephas; species Elephas maximus. Next base: position 62,731,164 of record NC_064824.1, on the reverse strand, counting down.
AAAGACGTGATTTAGGACACTGATACTTTTAATACCTGCATAAAAATTGGAAAAATGAGATAAAGCCAAGTGTAATTTTCCATTTCATTCTGAAGTGGAAAGTTACATGAATTGTACACTTGGTTTTGTTCTTTCACCTCCATTTGACCGTTTCTTATCAGAAGTCCTATTTTAGAAATTTAAGCTGTTTTGACCTAAGTATATTGTGTGTGTGTTTACATATATAATAAAATAAGTAAAGTATTTTAAAAGTATTATCTGGTTTTATCTAGAAAAAACTCATTTGAGATAACCTTAATTTTAAGATTTATAATCAAAATTACGTGCAACTACAAGTTATTAAAAGTAGATGAAAATAGAGAAGTTTAGCTTTAGCAAATAATACATAGCATTAAATTCTCATTAAATTTAAGTAAGTTGCATTTTGTCATTCATTTTATACTGAAAGTAATTTTAGAGATCACACACTGAGCCCTGTTTATGAGGTTGAGAGACCTGTGGCCGTCTTTGGTGGGCTTCTTACTAAAATGTAGGCAATTGCCTGCCTGGACTGTACCTCTTTTGGGTGAGAAGACATTATGATCAATTCTTGAAATAAAACTATTACTCTGGTTCTGAACTAATAATAGGTTGGGCAATTTCAAAAAAGGGGGAAAAAGTCAACATTTTTCTAGTTCCCCACTGATTTTGTTAACTCTGGTCACATATATCAGTATTCATCTTCCCCTGTCCACCAACACGGTGGGATCTCATCACTTTAAAATTGCCTCCATGCTTAAATCTGAAGTTTCTCGTTTTGTATGCAATGTTTTGCTTTGTTAAACCTTATAAATTTTTCTTTTTGATTTGCAATTTTCACATTGGTGTACCATTTTTAAATTGTTTTGTTGTAGTAACATACCTAACGAAACATTTGCCGATTCAGCATAGTTTATGTGTACAATTTAGTGGCATTGGATACTGTAAAAATGGCATGGTGGGTGTGTCTGACCTCCTCTAACTTCACAAAGGGGAGAGAGAATCAGCATCAAGATCAGCCCAAAGCTGATTCCTATGAAGCAGAGGTCAGGCATACCTCCTCTCTCCAAAACTTTTTACCAATTCTGAGAACAGCCATCCCTTCCGCTGCACTGTGTACTTCTTTGCTGAGTTCAGTAAGTCATTGCAAGGGCCACACAGAACTCACAGACAATACTTACGGTTATGGGGTTTATTAGGGAAGTAACAGAGTACAATCTTGGGATCAGAAACAACTCAGGATACAGTTAGAACAGCTCTTCAGCTGTACCCACAGGCAGGCCTCACTCTGGCCTTCGGCCTCTTGGCCTTGCCTCTACTCTGCTTAGGCAAGTGTTTCAAAGCTCCTAGCTCTGTGGGTCAGCAAGCCCCACTGCAGCCATCTCCCACCAGTCTTCTGATTCCTGCCCTCTTGCTCCACTATCACTCTTGCTACTGCTGTGCTGCCATCTCTCTCTGTCTTCTGTGCTACAGCTCTTTCTCTCTCTCTGTCTCTGTCTCCTGGGCGTAGGAAGTTCTCAGTGCAGAGATCCAGGGTCCAAAGGACACATTCCACTACTAGCTCTTCTTTCTCAGTAGTAGTGAGGTTCCCCCCCACCCCCCACACCCGTATCTCCCTTTAGCGTAGCAGGATGGCAAAATTGAACAGTCTCTTTGTTAGGGTTTCATACAATTTATTTGCATGATCCCACCCTACAAGGGTTCCATGCACCTTTTTTGCATTATTACCAAGCTCTCCAATCCCTTTGGTGGGCCACAAGCACCTTATTTGCATAGCCCCACCTAATCATTTGGTGGGAGTTATAAGACCATGGTGAGAAAGGCCATACAAAAGCAATCCAGTATACCATAAATACATTTATCATGTTATGCAGTCATCGCCACTGTTTCTAAATTATTCTACCTACCATCATCAACAGAAACTCAGTGACCCCTAAGCAAAAATTTTTCCTCCCCCCACCCCCCACTCCTGGTAAATCTAACCTAACTTAACCAGTTGCTGCAAGTTGATTCCAACTCATGGTGACCCCATGTGTGTCAGAGTAAAACCGTGCTCCACAGAGTTCTCAATGGCTGATTTTCGGAAGTAGATCCACTGCCAGGCCTTACTTCTGCAGTGCCTCTGGGTGGACTTGAACATCTAGACTTTCAGGTAGCAGCAGAGCAAGTTAATCATTTGTACCTCCCAGAGACTCTCTCACCCCTGGTAGCCACTAATAAAGTTTAGTCTCTATACATTTGCCTGTATCATTAAGTGAGATCACACAATGACTGTCCTTTTCTACACAATCTTTTAAAGTCTAGCTTATCTGCACACACTGTCTCTCAGTTCAATTTGTTCATCATCCTCATTATTAATCCTAATTCTGTCTGCCTTTAGGTTGCTTCTTTTCCGTATTTATCTTGGATTCTGCATCAGTCATTTCTATTACATTTGTACTTATAAAGACCCTCGACTTTTCTTGCCCTTTTGACTTTTCAGCGTGTATGCCTCTCTAGTCCCTAAATCTGAGTAATTTTCCATTGATCAGTTTTTTGTTCTTGGACTGCCAACTGTTGTTGAATTGTCTGCCTCCTTATCTATAAAAATATATCTCACACCTGAATTATTGTTAGGATTAAATAAAATAGCATATGTTGCTAGGATTAAATGAAATAATATCAGTGCCTGACACATGTTTGTTTCCTCCATTTTCTCTTGGGAACTTGAGATTAACCTGACTAAAGCACCTCTCTGTTTATGGCACTACCTTTGATGAAGACTGCACTCACAGCAATTCAATACCAGATTAAGGAAATTCAAATTACTAATCCTGAAGATCGAAACACCTTATTCTTATCTCCTAAATTAAGTAATTTTTCCTTCACTACTCCTCTTTGTATATCTTAAGTTTCAGCACATGACTCTTTGTCCTACTATAGGTTGTCTACTTTTTTTGTCTCCTCATGAGACAAAAGTTTGTCACCTGAAGTGCTATATACTACCCCCATTTTCTTGTTATCTTACATAGCTCAAGTGACACTTTTTATATAAAACCTCACTAATCACCCCAGAATCAACTGCTTTCTCTCTTTTCCAAACTCTTAGACCACTTTATATCATTCTATGGTTATTATATATTGTTGTGTGCTATGATTTATATGTAGATCTTATACATTTGAATAAAGCATAAAATCTATGAGACATATTTACTTTTCTTCAAAATATTCTTAGGATAGCTTCTTTCAATATAGTAGGTATTTAATACATTCATTACAATGAATGTTATCTAAAACCCTTATACGTAGAGGTAATAACATAAATGATATGCTTTGGAGTGGCATTTGGAATGAGCCCCAGTGGCTTTCCAGCATCTTTTGAATAAAGATACTTCCTCCAGGTCAGGAGCAAGGCAAGAATGCTTAGTATGGGAATGCTCTAGAAAAATTTTATTGCTTTTAAACAATTTTTGCTTAGGGCTGAAGAATTCTTCTGAGAGTAGAATTTGTTTTTACTAGGGTTTGGTATAGGGACTTTGTTTCTAATAGTTCCTATCATTCAGATATGGCTCCATTTTTTTTTATAATTATAGTACTTATGACTAAAAGTTGTTGTGTGATTCTGGATATCTTAGTTTAGGAATGTGGGTCTAGATATCTTAGGAGTATGATTAGGGATATTTTAAGAATGGAAAAGCTACTGCTGGCCCATTGTTTAAAAAAAAAAGTCAACAAAAAATGTTCAAATAGAAAAATATATTCTATTTCTAAAAAATGTTATCTCAACATGAAGACTCATAGTAACAAAGGTAACTTAAGTTTCTTCATGGCTATGTTAATATAAAAGAATAGAAAAAAATTTCAACAGAATGATATAAGAATTTGGTGGAGGACTAGGGAAGGGTAATTTTAAAGAAATTTAAGTACACAAAAGTTTTCTTAGATAAAGCATCACTCTGAAGGATTCCTAATATAATTTTTGAGACCATTTTCTCTTAATTTGTCTTAATATTCCTTATGTATTATATTTATTTTAATATATACTTTATATACATTTACTTTGGTGAAGAATAATGTTAATACTAGACAGACAAAAATTTAGAAAACTAATTTGTATGCTTCGTTGAACTTTTCCTAAATATACTTTTTCAAAATGTATTCTTGGAGAAGATGTTTAGAGAGTCCCCTTTCTGTCCTTTTAAACAACTAGGTCAGAGGTATGCTCAGAATGTTCCATTTGCCAGGATGTGAGCACATAGCATTATCTTCAGAAGAATGTGTTTGTTTGTACGTTGATTTTCATCAAAGAGCTTATTCAGATAAGGGAACACAATGAAATTGGAGGTGGTAACAGACTTTATGCTCAGGGAGAAACTAAAAACTTGTTATCTGGAATTAGACTGGTAGTCTTCTCTGGCTTAGCAAATCTTTCAGTAGAGAGCTTAGTGATGCTGCCTTTTTAATGACTGAAAGTCACCTTTCTCTACCGTCTTGCCTTTGTGAGCTTTTGTCTGAAGTCTTAGGCATTTCTGTATATCCTGATATCATGGGTGATTGTAGGAAAGGAAGAATTAAAAATATTTTTATTTATATATAACATACAGCTTACTGCAGTATAAGTATCTTTCTCTCTCTCTCTCTCTGTGTATGTAAAATACCGGTAGAATACGTTGCATTTTACAAAAGACAAAGCAGCAGTTGCCTTACTAAAAGTGAGTGTTAAGGATACGACTCTTAAAGACAGGCTGCCTAGGAGCTATTCTCCCCAGAAAATGTCAGACTGTACAATAGCCTAAGTGGTACTACCTATCAGTACTTGTGAAAAGTTAAGTTTTATAAAAACGAGCTTATAGACTAAACTGTTACAGATACTGCAGAGAATAAGGAAATTATTTACGTATGTTTGTGCATCACTCCTGGTCCTTGCCTTATACTCAGGTATCACTCACTCACTGAGTTTTAGTTCCCGATTCCTACTTTTCTCTAGGACACTCTTGAAAGCATAGTCTTCAATTTGGGCAGTTTGATCAAAAATTGACACAAAGTTTCTTGTAGTCCATAGCACTCTATGACAGTATCAGTACACTTCCTGTCCTGAAGAGAAGAAATGGAATCAACACCATTTATAACAGAGGAGGATTTTTTTCTATTTCTTTCTTTTATACCCCTCATATAAAGAGGGATTGGGTTTGATTTGAGCAGGTCTGAGAATGCCATCAATGAAAACACAAAGAAAGTACAGAACCAGAAGTTAAACGTTTCAGGCCCTAGATTTGGCTCCATCACTAGCTGTGTGATCTCAAACAAGCAACCTCCCCTCTCTGGACCTTACCTATAAATGACCCAGAGACATGCTGCACATGATTTGGGGCCCGATTTGCCTGTCCTGGTAGTGCCAGTTTATAGGAAGTTGAGAGGAAGCCCTCAGTTTTGACTGGCACATGGCGGGTCTCTAACTGTGCCTGTGTGTGTGAAATAAAGTGAACCAGGAACGTAGGACAAACCTAACCAGATTGAAAATGTTTATTAGGCCACAGGAAACATTTAAAAAAAAAAGTGACAAAAAGAATATGTGCAACATGTCTGTGGGTCATAATGAACTCAGGAGTATTTTACAGGGAAGACAGTGCCACCTATTGGGAAAAAGTAGACTATGGGAAATGACAAGATAGTACTGGTGTGGTTCATTTTCGTAAAAAGCAAGACAGTAACACAACACTATGGATCTCAGACAAATTTTAAAAGCTCACATTATACTATGTTTATTGAAAAGCATCAGATGATGACAACTGTGTTGTAAATACTTGTATATAATAGACTATTTGATTTCAAGAACACTGAAAAATCAATTTCATGGCATAAATCATGATGAACTCTGCAAAAACGCTTAAATTTTGGTTTAGATACTTGTACACCTATAGCTGCTTAAAACAGAAGTTGGAATTTTAACTTTAAAGTATTTAAATGTTACAGTGCTGTTGAGTTTTTAATTGGTGGGATTGAAAAAACCTCATCTAGACTGTTTACAGTACTGAGCAGGGAGCTTGTTGGCCTCTATTGGCCAACTGCTTCCCGGAGTGGGAAAGAGGGGGTGAACAAGCACTCACAAATGCTTTCTGTGTGCCATTTCTGGGAGTACCACCCACTTCCCTTTCCTCTCCTGCCCATCTATACCTTATAACAATGACCATTGTCAATTTTAATTAAAAACTTTTTATGATTACAAACTCAGTAATTGTACATTGTAAAAAGTTAGAAAATATAGATGAGCAAAAGATACAATTAAAGTATCATGGCATTATTATGCAGGCAGATTGCAACTGTTGACATCTTGATATACACCTTGTATACACATATAGATATGCACACCTTGGTATATAACCTTTTATACATACACACACATACACAGAATTTTATGTATGTGTGTATAAAAGGTTTTATACCAAGATGGCACTTTTTTTTTTTAACCAACCTTTATGTGCATTGTTTAGTTTGTTTTTTAACCAATACGACATTATTGTACATGTTGTCCTATAACCTTTTTTTTTTTTTTGTTAATGGTCTCTAACTTTCATGTCAATAAAATTTATACTTTATCCATATCTGAATTGCCCTAATTGTGATACAGTATATTTGTGGTGTGTGTGTGTATATATATATATATATATTTTTTAATGTGTATGTGTGTTTAGTATGGTGTGTTCTTAGATCACAATTTTTTTTAAAGGCCATTATAATTACCTCTGAATCTAATAACGAAGACAGATAACAGATGGAGCTCAGTGTAAAGTGGTGAATTAAAAAAAATTAATTTACATATAACAATTTCTGTCTTTAATTTTGATATTAGAACTTTTGTCAATTTAATACAGTTAACCTGACCTATTATTATTTTCAATCATAATGCTGTGTGTTAACATTTTCCAAAAAAATTTTTGTGACCTAAAAAGCATTTTCAATCTTGAAATGGTTAGGTGTGTCTTATGTACCTGGTGCACTTTATTTCACACACACAGGCACAGTTAGCAAGCATTGCTTCATTCTCGAGCTTCATACTGAGCTAGGCAGGCTAGCATAAGATGCATAAGCATCAGTAACAATAGAGAATGTTCTAAAAATTCTCATCTGCCTCTCAACACTATCCATTGGTAAGTTTAATTCGGTTGTTGGTATGCATTTATAAGGGACAGCTGGAACAATTTAACTCAACTCAGTTTTGAGGATTTCTTACAAATGTGTAAGTATGTTGTTAGATACTGGGCCAGATTTAAAGAATTGTAATAAGAAGATCTTAGTCACGTAGGTCAGCTGCTTATCAAATGCTTGAAACCTAGCTGTTCCTAATAAGTACTGACATCATACAAACCCATTTTCCTAGGCCAGTGCCTGTTTATACTTACTAAAAAAAAAAACTATCTAAGAGTAATTATTAATAGTGTCCTTTTGAATATCACATGTCCCAGTTGAATGATCAATTACAGTAACCCTATTTTAAGTAACTTTGTTTAAACACTTTTAGGGTTTGGAAATGCACCAAGGAAGTTACTGGGCAACTTAATAGTCTCAAAGCTCTTTAGTAAACCATGATGTGTTAGTCATCTAGTGCTGCTGTAATAGAAATACCACAAGTGGATGCCTTTAACAAAGAGAAGTTTATTCTCTTATATTTTAGTAGGCTGGAAGTCTGAATTCAGGGTGCTAGCTCCAGAGGAAGGCTTTCTCTTTCTGTAGGCTTTGGAGGAAGGTTCTTGTCATTAATCTTCCCTTGGTCTAGGAGCTTCTCTGTGTAGGAACCTCAGATCCAAAGGACACACTCTACTCCTGGCACTGCTTTCTTAGTGTTGTGAGGTCCCTCTGCTGGCTTCTCTGTTTTATATCTAAAAAGAGATTGACTTAAGACAAAATCTAATCTTGTAGATCTTATCAACATAACTGCCACTAATCCATCTCATTAACATCACGGTGATAGGATTTACAACACATAGGAAAATCACATCAGATGACAAAATGGTAGAAATCACACAATACTGGGAATCATGGCCTAGCCAAATTGATATGCATGTTTTTTGGGGGCACAATTCAATCCATGACACATGACCTGCATTTTTACTACCGAAATGGATCTTTAAAACACTTAAGAAATGGAAGTCTTCTCTTATACGTTGTTGTTGTTAGGTGCCGCTGAGTCAGTTCCAACTCATTGCGACTCTATGTACAATAGAATGAAATGCTGCCCAGTCCTGCATCATCTCCACAGTTGTTGCAGTGTTTGAGCTCATTGTCACAGCGATTGTGCCAGCTTATCTCATTGAGGGCCTTCCTCTTTTTTGCTGACCCTCTACCAAGCATGATGTCCTTCTCCAGGGACTGGTCCTCCTGATAAGTATGTCCAAGGTACTTGAGATGCAGTCTTGACATCCTTGCTTCTAAGGAGCATTCTGGCTGTGCTTCTTCCAAGGCAGATCTATTCGTTTTTCTAGCAGTCCATAGTATCTTTTTTTTTCCTTTCTTTTATAGTATAGTCAGTATTCTTCACCAACACCGTTAATTCGAAGGCGTCAATTCTTCTTCAGTTTTCCTTATTCATTGTCAGGCTTTCACATGCATATGAGGTGATTGAAAATGCCATGGTGTGGGTCAGGCGCACCTTAGTCCTCAAGGTGATATCTTTGCTTTTTAACACTTTAAAGAGGTCTTTTGCAGCCAATGTGCCCAATGCAATATGTCATTTCATTTCTTGACTGCTGCTTCGATGGGCATTGATTTTGGATCCAAGTAAAATGAGATCCTTGACAAATTCAATCTTTTCTCCATTTATCATGATTTTGCTTATTGGTCCAGCTGTGAGGACTTTTGTTTTCTTCATGTTAAGGTGTAATGCATGCTGAAGGCTGTAGTCTTTGATCTTCATCATTAAGTACTTCAAGTCCTCCTTGCTTTCAGCAAGCAAGGTTCTGCCGTCTGCACATTCAAGTTGTTAATGAGCCTTCCTTCAATCCTGACACTCAATTCTTCTTCATATAGTTCAGCTTCTCAGATTATTTGCTCAGCTTACATATTAAATAAGTATGGTGAAATGATACAACCCCAACGCACACCTTTCCTGATTTTAAACCGTGTAGTATCCCCTTGTTCTGTCCAAACAACTGCCCCTTGGTAGTATCCCCTTGGTCTATGTTCAGGTTTCACATTAGCACAATTAAATTGTTCTGGAATTCCCATTCTATGCAGTGCTATCCATAATTTGTTATGATCCACACAGTCAAATGCCTTTAGATAGTCAATAAAACACAGGTAACATCTTTCTGATATTCTCTGCTTTCAGCCAAGATCCATCTGACATAAGCAATAATATCCCTCATTCTACATCTTCTGAATCCATCTTGAAGTTCTGGCAGTTCCCTATGGATGTGCTGCTGCAACAATTTTTGAATTATCTTCAACATAATTTTACTTGCATGTGATATTAATGACATTTTTCAATAATTTCCGCATCCTGTAGGAGCACCTTTCTTTGGAATGAGCAGGAATATGAATCTTTTCCAGTCAGTTGGCCAGGTAGCTGTCTTCCAAATTTCGTGGCATAGACAAGTGAGCACTTCTAGTGTTGTATCCATTTGTTGAAACATCTCAATTGGTATTTCGTCAATTACTGGAGCCTTGTTTTTTGCCAGTGCTTTCAGTGCAGCATGGACTTCTTTCTTCAGTACCCTCAGTTCTTGATCACATGCTGCCTCCTGAAGTGGTTGAACATTGACCAATTCTTTTTGGTACAGTGACTCTGTATTCCTTCAATCTTCTTTTGATTCTTCCTGCATCATTCAATTTTTTGCCCATCTAATCCTTCAGTATTGCAACTTGAGTCTTGAATTTTTGTTCAGTTCGTTCAACTTGAGAAATGCCAAGCATGTTCTTCCCCTTTGGTTTTCTAACTCCAGGTCTTTGCATGTTTCATTATAATACTTTACTTTGACTTCTCAAGCTGCCCTTTGAAACCTTCTCTTCAGCTCTTTTACTTCATCATTTCTTCCTTTTGCTTTAACTATTCCATGTTCAGGTGCAAGTTTTAGAGTTTCTTCTGACATCTGCTTAGGTCTTTTCTTTCTTTCCTGACTTTTTAATGACCTCTTGCTTTCTTCGTGTATGATATCCTTGAAGTCATCCCACAACTTATCTTGTCTTTGGTCATTAGTGTTTAGTGTGTCAAATCTATTCTTGAGATGGTCTCTAAATTTAGGTGGGGTATACTCAAGGTCATATTTTTGCTCTTGTGGACTTGTTTTAATTTTCTTCACCTTCAACCTAAACTTGCATATGAGCAATTGATATTCTGTTCTCTAGTCGGCCCCTGGCCTTGTTCTGACTGATGATACTGAGCTTCTCCATCGTCTCTTTCCACAGATGTAGTTGATTTGATTCCTGTGTAGTCCATCCAGCAAGGTCCACATATATAGTTGCTGTTTGTTTTTGAAAGTATGAATACGTTGTTGGTTTTGCAAAATTCTATCATGTGATCTCCCAAGTCATTTCTGTCACCAAGACCATGTCTTCCAACTGCTGATCCTTCTTCTTTGTTTCCGGTTTTTGCATTCAGATCACCAGTAATTATCAGTGCATGCATCTCAATTACATGTTTGATCAATTTCAGAGTGCAGAAGTTGGTAAACATCTTCAATATCTTCATCTTTGGCATTAGTGGTTGGTCGTAAGTTTGAATATACTCACATTACGTGGTCTTCCCTGTAGTCGTGTGGATATTATCCTATTACTGACATCATTGTATTTCAGGATAGATCTTGAACTGTTCCTTTTGACAATAAGTGTGACTTCATTGCTCTTCAGTTTGTTGTTCTCAGCATAGTAGACCATATGATTGTCTGATTCAAAATGGCCAGTACTGGTCTGTTTAACTCAGTAATGGCTGGGATATCTATCTTCAAGTGTTCGTTTCATTTTTGACAACTTCTAATTCTCCTTGATTCATACTTTGTACATTTTATGTTCTGATTATTAATGGATGTTTACATCTGTTTTCTCATTTTGAATCATTCCATATCAACAAATGAAGGTCCCAAAAGGTTTACTTCATTGACATCATTAACGCTGACTCTACTTTAAGGAGGTAGCTCTTCCCCAGTTGTATTTTGAGTGCCTTCTGACTTGAGGGGCGCATCATCCAGCCCTATATCAGATAGTGTTCCTCTGCTATCCATAATGTTTTCACTGGCCATTTTTTTTTTCTGAAGTGGATCGCCAGGTCCTTCTTCCCAGACTTATTGTGGAAGCTCAGCTGAAACCTATCCACCGTGGGTGACCCTGCTAGTATTTGAAATACCCGTGGCATAGCTTCCAGCATCAGAGCAACACACAAGCTGCCACAGTATGACAAACTGACAGATAAGTAGTGGTTGTCTTATATAGCATGTAACAAAATTGGACATTACCCCTAAAGTGAGACATGAATGCAGAGATCTCCAGAGGACTCAAGGATGATTTAATGATGTCATTAAACTATGAAGTTAAAGGACAGCAGATACCTGTATCCTATTCCAAACGATATGCCCCCAACCTGAATTTTAATATATGATTCCCTGAGGCTAACATGTAGCTGTAGGAATACTAGATTAAGAGGCTATTCTAATCCTGACTGCTCCCTTAATTCTTATGTATGCTCAGCATAGTCCAGTCATGTTGCCTCTCTAGCATCAGTTTCTTCATAAAGTAGGATAGCTCTTGGAATGATTATAGGTTCAAATAATAGATGTGAAAGCAATATGAAGAATTATTTCAAAAAAGACATGGGAAATCTCATAAGGATGTCTTTGTTTAAAGAAATTCCTTTAAAAAAAAAATCTCTGCTCTCCAGAAAATCTCTATCTTACAAAAGAAAAATAAATCTGTAAATAATAATCGAAGCAGGTTCTAAGTAATACAATAAAAAATATATATTGTGATTTGGTAGTTGAGGAGGAAGAAAGAAATTCTCATTTGAATGAGAAATGGATAATCAAGTTAAACCAATCCTTTTCAACTTTTAATGATCTGCTTTGGGTTTCAGGTGGTGTGTGTGTGCCCCACCTTAGCAGACAGGAAGACGAGCATCCTTCCTGTGGGGATCTCGTGGTCAAACCTGCTAGCCAACTGGTCTCAGGTTTATCAGCTCAGAATAATTAATCTCTAGACCAAAATTGTTTTTTTTTTTTTTTTTTTGGCAGAAGTAATTTGGCATTCAGATAGATAATTCTTTACCAACTGTATTTTAGAGACAATTTCATTCTCCATTAGTGCACTTTGTGATTAATCTCTGCAGCAGACCCATTGTATACTGGATTTGCTTACTAGTTAATGCCCTACTTTCATAGTGTAATGGCTCCATTATGGGAGAGCCAGACAGTAAGGAATTCCCATCCTCAAAATCTTCTAGGTAGGATCATCTGTTCAATGCTTTTAATGCTGAATACTGAGGCTGCAATTAAGTATTTTAAGCATTCATACTGGTCTGAGGTTGGTTTTGAAGAAGCCTTGCATGTATCTACCACTTCTCATGTACCACTTCTGGGGAAGGATGGCATGACTAGAATCAGAACATGGCTACCTTACTATACTCCCTGTGGAAATTCCCTTTGTAATATTTTTACAAATTCCCAAGGTTTTTATACTCTTGGGGCCACCTCTGACTCTGACTATATCTTACCACCTCCGAATTCTTTTTAGTGTCAACCTTGTGAAATTTTCTTCATTTCCTTGATTTAACCCCTTCCAAAGCTACCAGAACCTTAGTGATGGATTGTGGTTTACCAGGGGGAGGTTAGCAAGCATATCACATGGAAAACAATTGGTATTTGCATTTGAGGGCTTCCTGATTAGCCCTTTGGGCAACTTGCCACCTTGCATTTCTCCATGTCCTTGCAACTTGCAATGCTGCTCTCTTTCCACTGGCTCACTCCTCCTTCTGTATTTTGTGTCTTCTCACCCATTTCTTCCTGCATTGGCTTTAGACACTGAAGTATTTCTGCTTGCTGTACACAATAATTCTCCTGTGTCCAAATTTAAGCCCAGGTCCATCTTTGCATATCCCACATCCCTCCACGTTACAAGTGAACCAAGGTGTTTGCAGAGCCCCTGAGATTTGGGTCTCTCCTCAGTCTGAAATGCTCCATCCACCCTGTTTGAAGACAGTTGTTGTTACGTGATAAGAGCTATACCACAGGGCTACCAAATGCTATAGAAACATATGAAAGGAATGACTAATTCTTCCTGAGATAATTCAGAAAATTTCACAGAAGAGGTAAATTAAAATTTTCTTTTTTGAATTATTCTTTACCATAATAATGTACAGTTGCATTCTTTCAAGACAAAAGCCCCTAAATTTCTGAAATTTGGCATTCTTCCCTAGTCTATTTTTTGTGTTACTTTTGCACTTCATGGTTTTCTAAAATTTATGTAACATCTTCACAATAAAAGGCTTACTCAAAAACACGTAAGGTTTTGTATTCGCAGTTTCATTTGGAGTCGAACTTCAAATTCCTCCTTTCTGAGCACAATTTCAGTGGAACAATCACATGGGGGAACTGAATCCATCATCAGATATTATTCCAAAAGGGGAGAGACAGGCTGGCACATATGGACGTGAACTGCAAGTAGGGAAACAAGTTTCAGCTGCGGAGGCTTCAGGCCAGGAATTCAGATGTTTTGCTTCTAGTTAAAGGATTAGACAGTTGTGAATCTCCTTTAAGGAGAGCAGTAGCAGTGATGGTGAACAGAGTGTAAAAAAAGAATTGAAGAGTTCGTATTGTCAAAACGGAGTAAAATGTGAAAAGAGAAAAACAGAAGAAAATAGGCAGAGTGGGGCCCTTTCTAATTAAGGAGTTGTGTATCAGTGGGGACAGCGGTGGATTGGTGAGACAGCTAAAGGGCTGAGGCACAGTGTCTTTGGTATATCAGCAAGGTAGCATTTGGGAACTTTAGCAAAATCAAACAGTGAGTTTGGATGAGGTGCACAGGAAGAGGGTACCTAGCTACAACAATTCCTGCTGAAGTAACTAGCAGAGTGGAAAAATAGGAAAAGAGGTAGAACATAGTCCCCTATAACTGAAGCTCAGGAGGAGAAATTAGTGAATTCAGAGAATGAAAAAAACCATTTCACAGTCCAAAGTTGCTTGCAACATAAATCTTCCAGGAAATGAGAATAGACAGCAATAGCGTTTCATAGTAGTTAAGATTATGGTTAATACTCTAAAAGAGTGATGAGTTGGCTTCAAACAACAGCTCTTAATCTTTTTAGCTCTATGAACTTGAGTATATTATTCTGTGCCTCAGTTCCTTGTTAGGAAAGTGGGAATAATAGCATTACCTGTTATATTTAACCCGTTAATATTTTTGACCTGTTATTCACCCCATTTGTTAAATTAGGCACTTCATGTATTACAGATAGAAATAAAACAATTCATTAAGAAATATCAAAAGGGTTAGATAAAAAGGTATATAACGAGGGCTAGATTGTTCTTATCTTTTAGAAATGGGAAATTTTTTTTCCCTTAAATGTTTGTATGTATGTACATAGGAGGATGAAACATGATGGCACAAAAATAGAGATTAATGAAACAAAAACAAAACTTTAATGGCTATTTTTGTCTTGTTAAATTTTATTATATGTTTGTGGCAGAAATTCTAAAGAACTGTAGGTTTAAGAAGTCAAAGATGTTTAAACTGTAAGCTTTAGTGATTTTACATTTATTACTTTATTCATTTATAAAGAGAAAGAAAGAAACATCACGATCTGCTCACGTCGCCAGTTACTCATAGACAACAGTGGACAGCAGCTATCCATTTCGTTGGCGATGAAAGTTCTCTCTTTTTCCAGCTCCATTGTATTTATAATTACATTGTATTTACTTAGACATTACCTAATCCTTTTCAACTTTATTTACTGTCAGAGAAAAAAGGTACCAATTCCAAGATTAGAGTTGGTATGTAGTGTCAAATTGCTCTCATAGAATTTTATATTACCAAAAAATAAACTTCAATAAGACCATTATGCTAGTCTCCCTCTGGATGAAATTTGAAATGTACTTTCCAAAGCAACAGTTTACAAAATTATAGACAAAGTTATGTGTGGATAGCCTATGTAGCTTAAAAGAAGGACATAAGAGCCCTAAATACTACTGTGGAAGCAACTAATAAAGCCCTAGAGAAACATTTTGAACACTGAAATATATTCAAGAGAACCTTTTTTTACTGATGACCTTCAGAATCTTTAATTTTTTTCATTTATGCAAAACAACCAAAAAACCAAACCTGTTGCCGTGGAGCTGATTTTGACTCATAGTGACCCTACTTGACAAAGTAGAACTGCCCCGTGGAGTTTCCAAGGAGTGCCTGGTGGATTCGAACTGCAGACCTTTTGGTTAACAGCCATAGCACTTAACCACTATGCTGCCAGGGTTTCCTTTGTATATGTATAAAAACCCAACCCAGTGCTGCTGAGTTGATTCTGACTCATAGCGACCCTATATGGAGTGCAAATCAGCTATATCTGTGGAAAGAGACAATGGAGATTCTCAATATCAGAACAGTATCAGTCAGAATAAGGCTAGGGACCAACTGAGGAACAGACCATTAATTGTTCATTTGCAAGTTTGTGTTGAACCTAAATAAAATTAAAATAAGTCCATGAGAGGAAAAATATGGCCTTGAATATATCCCACTTGAGTTTAGAGACCATTTCAAGAATATATGTGACACAATGAACATTAATGACTGAAGACCAGATGAGTTGTGCGATAACATAAAGAACATCATACATGAAGAAAGCAAAAGGTCATTAAAAAGACAGAAAAGAAAGAAAAGGCCAAAATGGTAGTCAGAAGAGACTCTGAAACTTGCTCTCTAGAATGAAGAGCAGCTAAAGCAAATGAAAGAATTGATAAAGTAAAAGAGCTGAACAGAATATTTCAAAGGGTGGCTCAAGAAGACAAAGACAAAGTAGTATTATAATGAAATGTGCAAAGTGGGGCTAGAAAACCAAAAGGGAAGAACCCACACTCAGCATATTTCAAGCTGAAAGAACTGAAGAAAAAATTCAAGCTTCAAGTTGCAATATTGAAAGATTCTATGAGTAAAATTTTGGACAACGCAGGAAGCCTCAAAAGAAGATGAAAAGAATACAGAGTCACTGTACCAAAAAGAATTGGTTGCCATTCACCCATTCCAGGAGGTAGCATATGATCAAGAACCAATGGTATTGAAGGAAGAAGAAGTCTAAGCTGCACTGAAGGCATTGGCAAAAAACAAGGCTCCAGGAATTGAATACCTGTTGAGATGTTTCAACAAACAAATGCAGTACTGGAGGCACTCATTCGTGTATGCTAAGAAATTTGTGAAACAGCTACCTGGCCAACCAATTGCAAGAGATCCATGTTTGTGCCTACTCCAAAGAAAGGTGATCCTACAGAATGTGGAAATTATCAAACAATATCATTAATATCACACACAAGTAAAATTTGGCTACAGATCTTTCAAAAGCAGTTGCAGCAGTACATTGACAGGGAACTGCCAGAAATTCAAGCCAGATTCAGAAGAGGATGTAGAATGAGAGATATCGTTGCTGATGTCAGGTGGATCCTGGCTGAAAGCAGAGACTACCAGAAGTTGACCTGTGTTTTATTGACTATGCAAAGGCATTCGACTGTATGGATCATAACAAATTATGGATATCATTGCAAAGAATGGGAATTCCAGAATACTTTAATTATGTTCTTGAGGAACCTGTACATAGACCAAAGATGCAGTCGTTCAAAGAGAACAAGGGTATACTTACTGCATGGTTCAAAATCAGGAAAGGTGTGCATCATGGTTGTATCCTTTCACCATACTTGTTCAATCTGTGTGCTGAGCAAATAATCTGAGAAGCTGGACTATATGAAGAAGAACAGGACATCAGGATTAGAGGAAGACTCATTTACAACCTGCAGTATGCAGATGACACAGCCTTGCTTGCTGAAAGTGAAGAGGACTTGAAGCACTTACTGATGAAGCTCAAAGACTATAGCCTTTAGTATGGATTACACCTTAACATAAAGAAAACAGAAATCCTCACAACTGGACCAATAAGCAACATTATGATAAATGGAGAAAATACTGAAGTTGTCAAGGGTTTCGTTTTCCTTGGATCCACAGTCAATGCCCATGGAAGCAGCAGTAAGGAAATCAAATGACATATTGCATTGGGCAAATCTACAAAAGATCTCTTTAAAGTGTTATAAAGCAAAGATGTCACTTTGAGGACTAAGGTGTGCCTGACCCATGCCATGGTATTTTTAGTCACCTCATATGCATGTGAAAGCTGGACAATGAATAAGAGAGACTGAAGAAGAACTGATGCCTTTGAATTATGGTGTCGGCAAAGAATATTGAATGTACCATGGATTGCCAGAAGAACGAATAAATCTCTTGGATGAAGTACAGCCAGAATGCACCATAGACCTGAGAATGACGAGTCTTCATCTCAGGTACTTCGTACATGTAATCAGGAGGAGCCAGTCTCTGGAGAAGGACTTCATGCTTGGTAAAGTAGAGGGTCGGTGAAAGACAGGAGGACCCTCAACAAGATGGCTTGACACAGTGACTGCAAAGATGCAAGCATGCAACAATTGTGAGGACGGCACAGGACTGGGCAGTATATCATTCCGTTTCACGTAGGATCGCTATGAGTCAGAACCAACTCGATGGCATCTAAGAACAACAACGACAACACATATATGTGGGAGAAGAGAAGGGAAATGAGAGTACCATTAAGAAACATACCTCTTTATGCTATAGATACCGGAATGGCCCAGAAATGGGGAAAAACAACAGGAGGGGAGGTTGAGTTAGAGAGCTGAACACAAGGGATGGTTTGAAAGTCTACTCAAAGTGTTATTTGACCTCAAGTCCATAAAACTTCAGAAAACTGATGCTTCCCAACCCCTAAAGGAAAAACTTCTCTGGAGCCAAGGAGGCTCCAGTCCTGTGAATTCCAGCTAGGATAATGGCAGTGAGGTGCCACATGAAGAGAGATACATCAAATTAAAAATTGCATGCTGATGAGGAAATGCCTGGCCTCACAGCCTGTAAAGTTCCTGAAAGTCAGGTGTCAGTTTCATATCTCCCATCAAGAAATTGGGGAAACATTTTAACTGACATTTATGTTTCTCAGTAAAAAAAAAACTGGCTGGCCACTTGATGGTTTTAAAATAAAGCTCACCAGCTGACATCAACCACAATCCATGAAAATAGGACTTTTAAAGAGTGTTTTAGTGTCTCAGTCTTAAATATGAACTAACAGTTTGGAATCACCAGACATTTGAGGAAAATACATGATACAGAAGATCTAGTGTGCTTTCTTGAAGGGCTGACAATTAAGAAAGACTAGACCCATTGCACTATTCATGGTGTGAGTGAAAACAAAAGTCTGGATCAACCATTGGAGTCTTTGGAAAGGGAAGCAAAAATTAGGAAGTGTCCCTGAATCTCAGGTTGGGTTTGCATTTCCTACAGAAATAGGTTCTGTATTGCCATTCATATTTAGCACTTAATCACTATGACCTCATCCATTTACTTGGTTACTTGTTTACTGTCTAGCACAAGGGCCTATAAACTTTACTATCAAGGATCAGATAGTAAATAATTTAGGTTCTGTGGGACATACAGTCTATGTGGCAACTACTCAAGTCTACCATTGTAGCACAAAAGCAGCCATAGGCATATAAACATAGGGACGTAAAACATGTAAACAAGTGGCTATGATCATGCTCCAATACAACTTTATTTACAAAAATAGATTGTGGGTCCATTTTGCCAATGCTTGGTCTAATCCGTGTAGTAAAATATTATTTCTGTGAGAGCCAAAGCCAAAAACCAAATCCATTGCTGTTGAGTTGATTCCCACTCATAGCAACCCTATAGGACAGAGTAAAACTGCTCTACAGGGTTTTCAAGGCTGCAAATCTTCACAGAAGCAGCCGCTCCACAGGTGGGTTTGAACTGTCGATGTTTTGGTTAGCAGCCGAGCACTTTAACCACTGTGACACTAGGGCAGGTTTGCTATATCACTTGTACTGTGTAGAAAATATTAAACATAGTTTGAATGAATTAGAAAATCTGTATTACACTCTTCTTCAGGATTTTGTGAGTTTACTCAGGTAAATAAGCTCTATGTTAAGCTATTCTGAAGCCAGGTGGTTTTTGTTGTTTTGTCTACTTCACTCTTAAAAGAACTTTTAATATAACCCGCTCATAAGCTAAAGACTGCCAGTATTCCAAATAATATTGTGAAGGAGCACCTGCTAAACTAATTGACTGCTCTCGGATAAGGAAGAGACTTCTACACCTTCTCCTCCTCCTCCGAAATTTATAACATGAAGACCATTTGGCAGATAGGAAGAAATAAGTTAATTGTTGAACCAACACTGGACCCCAAGGTACCTTGAATACTATTGAAGGCTTTTTAGCTGTTATAATTTTGAATGCTTAAATACCTTATAGTTAGATTTTTAAGCTGCTTTTATGTTTTATGGGCCTTTATGATTACCATTACTCTTATTTTACAGTAAACCTGTGATGGACTTGTTGATATTCCTCTGTGCACAGTATCACTTAAATCCATCAAGCTACACAATTGATTTACTGTCAGCTGAAAAGAACCCCATTAAATTTAAGCCTAACACACCAATAGGAATGTTGGAAGTGGAGAAGGTAATTTTAAAGCCAAAAGTTTTGGATAAGAAAAAACCTACACCTATAATACCAGAGGTAAGAATTTCACTACAGATTTTAATATTTTATAGCTGAAATATTATGTTGATTTTTCAGTCATCTGCATTGCATTATAAATGAATTAAAAATTGATTTTTCTGGTCAAATTTTGTGTGAACAATACGATTTCCTAGGCCTCCTTTTTAGGATGTAGGTGGTTCTTGATCTTTGGATTAACTAGAGTTTGGGGAAATAATTTAGACTTTAGATGGCCTTAAAGCGATCTATACAACTGTCTGAGAGTCTGACAATTTTGACTGACTGTATTTTAAAGTATTAAAAGGTTTTAGAATTTTTATATAAGCGTTCATTTAAAAATGTATTAAATTTTTTTTGATGTTTCCTTATACTTGGTAATCTATGGTTATAACTTACTAATTTCCAAATAATTGTTAATTTGAACTACAGTTTTTCAGTTTTCTTTAATGTATAAATTTTAAGCAAAAATTTTTAACCCCAATGATTCTGATATCATCAGTTCTTTTTTCTCTATAAAATTGCTCAGTTGCCATAGACAGTAAGGATGGAAGTCTATAAGTTTCAATACTCTCATTATAAACAACGTCAATCACTTTTTATTTCAAAAAATATATAAGTTTATATATTAAGTTGATCATTTACTTACAAGTTGAGAACCTATATTCTCATATTAATTTTTTCAAAAGGTATGACAGATTTTTTTTTTACTATATTAAAACATATTTGCTTTCGACAATGTGCTATTAAGAATTAGAGTATTGTACTGTTTTCCCTCTAGATAAGTTATACTGTTCATCTAGATGGAAATAGTTTTACTTAGGCTACAGCATGGGATTATATGTGGGGTTTGGGCTTTATAAAAAATGTTTAGCTTTGAGGGTCTGCAAACTGCAGATTTCACTTAGTATATTCACATATTTCTAAGTTATAAACACATGATTTAATTAAATTACATTAAAATTATAAAATGCTTAAAATTTTTCAATATTTTTGAATTAGTAGTATGAAATATATAAATAAGGATGATTTTAATATTCTTTACTATTATATCAAAATTAGCCAAAGTAGTTGTAGTGATATAGCTAGTATTCAGTGATAAATTCCTATGTGCCAGACACTCTGCTAAGCTGTTTATATGGCTTATCACATTTATCATGTTTCAAACAGAAACAAATATTTTCAAGGTTTAACAAACACAACCTTTTTTCTTTAAGACAACTGAAAAACCATTACGGAGATAAGCATTTCTCGTTTTATAAAGGATAGAATAATATACGTTTAATTTTATGTTATTATGTAGGTTTACTAATTTTAAAGTAAATATCCTAAGGAATAAAAAATTAAAAATCAGTAGTCCTGTTTATGAAATTTTGTTCCTTTTTGGATTTAAATCCACTTAATATTTTACTATACAGGGATTGTGAATTTAATCCAGATTATTTTATTAAGGTAACTAATGTTTGTTTCTAAGAATTTGCTTTGGATCTAGGAAGTAATATTGATTTTTAAAAAATTTACACCAAGATAGAAAAGTGCAGTGTCTTTATCATACAAATATGTAATTCTGTATTATCTCCTTATTCTGGACAGCATTGGAAAATGTCAGTTTGTGTCAAATATTTTATGTATTTCAGAAAACTGTGAGAGTAGTGATCAATTTTAAGAAAACACAGAAGACAATAGTGAGAGTTAGTCCACATGCATCCCTTCAGGAACTTGTTCCGATTATATGCAGCAAATGTGAGTTTGATCCATTCCATACGCTGCTGTTGAAGGATTATCAATCTCAGGAGCCACTCGACTTGACAAAATCCCTTAATGACCTGGGTCTAAGAGAATTATATGCCATGGATGTCAGCAGAGGTAAGTTGTGCTTTTTGTTTTATTCATTTGACAGGATGTGTTATATATATATGTGTGTGTGTATGTGTTTATAATATGGGTGTTCTTAAATTCTTAATTGCAAATTAATGGATCCACAGATAGAAGTAAAAACGTGTCTTTGGGAGTAAGAAAAATGAATATAAGAAAATTCAACTTGATTTCACTTTATGAAATTGGAATGAAAACTTTCTTATCTGTCATCCATACTTTACATTTTCCCATCTACCTATAAATTTTTTTGGTGGTATTTAATCTAATCTATGTGGATTTGAAAATTAAACGGAAATGAAAATTTACATGTTATGAATCCTCTGCTCTTCTAATCCAGTGTGATTTCCTAAAGACTGTAGTTTTATCTGAGTCTTAAGTTATCATTCAAGTCTGGAAGTTTCTTGACAATGTTTTTTTTTTAAGGTCAGAACCCAATATAAACTGGCTTATACAATGGATAAGTCTAATTCCAAAAGTGTTCTAACTAGAAATAGTTTACACTTTTAATCTATGGAAAATAATGTATTAAAATTTAGAGATCTTAGAGAATGTTGGTTCGTAAGGTATCTAATAGACAAATGCAAGCTTACTTAACATAAAGATGTTTCACTAGAAGAAATAAGTTTAGTGAAGGAGCCAATGACTTACACACTGTGCATAGGAACTTGAAACTTGGTCTGGATTTGTGACTTTATGTAATACACAGACTACTTTTACAACTCAGTGATGTTTTACAGTGAACAAACATCATTGTTACAGTCAATTTACCCTTTTTTACCCCCTCCTTCTGTAGACACTTCTGTTACTGCCTTCAATAAGTCATCTTTACAAGGTAAGACACATGAATCAGTAGCAACAAATTGTGACATGAATTCTCTATTTGTATTGGGTAAATTGAAAAATATGCTTCTAATTTTACTGTTTTTATACCATTATTAATGTGTATATTCTGGGAGAGATTTTAATTTAGAAAAATCTTTGGGTTTTATTTTTGAAGCAATAAGTTACACCCTGCCCCTTGATTTTTTAATTTAATTGCAATAATTACATTTCAATAATAATTTTGAAATGATATCATTCTAAGAATGTGAGAAAAACTCAAAAAATTATTTTGCCAGGCTCTTAATTAGATACAAATGCTAATAGTTTGGAAACCCTGGTGGCTTAGTGATTAAGAATTATGGCTGCTAACCAAAAGGTTGGCAGCTCAAATCCACCAAGCGCTTCTTGGAAACTCTGTGGGGCAGTTCTACTCTGTCCTATAGGCTCACTCTCAGTCGGAATTGACTCGACAGCAGTGGGTTTTGTTTTTTTGGCTAATAGTTCAGTGGTACTGTGGAAGAATCTCATATTATTTCCATTGAAGAATTATTTGCAAGAATCATGGTCTATTCATCATACGAAATTTTGCAGCCGTTAAATTGTGAATATTTTGTAGCAACATGGAAAAATGCTTATGCCAAATGGTCTTTTAAAGCATATAAATGGGTTTAATACAGTATGTAAAAAAAATTTTAATGAAATTTCTGAAAGGAAATACAGCAAAATTGTAATAGTGGTTACCTTTGTGTGTAGGACTATGGGTGATTTTTTTTCCACCCTTCTTTATGTTGCAGAATTTTATAATTTTTTTTTATGTAGTACTTTCATAAGGGGAGGAAAACTTTATTAAAATTGTACAATAATAATAAGCTCTGGATGACTTTTTTCCACTTTTAAAAAAAGATAGGCTCTCGTAATTGATTACTGTAATAATTACCGCCTTAAAAATGAAAAAGAGCGTAAACTGTGCACATTACGTGTTATTGGAATTTTCTTTTTTTATTACTTCCAGTTCTCCCAAAGTACACTGAGCCTGTCAATTCTAAGAGTTATACATACATAAGTAATAGTATGATTATTTATGACTGGTGACTGTTGCAAAGACTACCTTAATTAAAGAAGTCAAAGATTTTTAAGATCTTAAGATGCGTGTTGGTTAAGAGTCACAAGATTAAAAAAAAAAAAAAAAAAAGCCTGTTGCCATCCAGTTGATTCTGACTCATAGCAACCCTATAGGACGGAGTAGAACTGCCCCGTTGTGTTTCCGAAGAGTGCCTGGTGGATTTAAATTGCCAGCCTTTTGTAGCAGCTATAACACTTAACCACTGCTCCACCAGGGCTTCCAGTGAACAAGAACAGATTAATTATAGGAAAAAAAGAGTAAACAACAGGAACAGATTTGTGGTGAATGGGAACCTGCTCATCCTTTCTGCCTAAGTTATACATCTCCATTTCTGAGTCACTGGGCAGGCAGCTGTGGACCAGAAGTCAGCAGGTGTCTCTCTCTCTCTCAGCAGGTGTGTCATCAGGTCTGGTCAGTGTGGTGTGGCTGTTTTCTCAGCACCTTTTCTTGGCTGAGTTGGGCCCCCTATGCTTGCTGGTCCAGCTTTCAACCAGTACCTTTGGGACAACCCTGCACCAGTGCCAGGGTGAGGCCCGGCACAGTGACAACTCTTGAAGCAAAACTGTTTTACAGGCAACCCCTGTGCGGTGTATGCCCAAGCCTCTGCTCTTTTGGAGACCTCCTTCCCAGAGGTGCCCAGCTGTGTTGACAACCTCCTGCCTAGGGGTGCCAAGCTTCACTACGTGGGCCAACTCTGCCCACCGCTACCCTCTGTCGGTCTCATGGTTCCCACTGCTCATACTACTGCCACTGTGGTTTTTTCTGCCACTCAGTTCTGCTGTGCTTGCCAGCATTTCTCAGTCTTCAGTGTTACCAGCTCACTGAGTATTCCAGCTCAGTGTTACAGCCCTTCACCTCTATAACAGCTTTTCTAGGCAGTTCTCAGCACAGGGCCTCATGTCCAAAGGACATTTTTCACTCCTGACTCTCCTGGATCAGGAGGTCACATCTGAGCCTTGACATTCTAGGGTTCTTATTGGTCACTGGGCAGGCCCCCCAGCCAATCTGGTACTACTGGGTGGGATTTCCCCAGTAAATCTGAGTGAAAGTCACTGGGTAGGACCCTCCCCCCAGCCAATCTGAGTAAAGGTGAACTATGAGAGGGCCACCCCAGCAAATCCATGTATTGTAAACCAACCAACTCCTTGCAAGGTGCTTATGCAGATAGCCAACTGAGCAATCCTTTAGGGATTGTGCCCCAATTAATCATTTTGGGAGAATTACAAGCCCATGGCCAGAAAGGCTCCATAAACCCATTTCACCACATGTGATCTATCTGCAAATGAAATAGTGGCATTTCTACCAAAAAAATATATATATATAATAAATCATCTTTAAGTGGATACTAGTTTCAGCTGTACCATTTAATCCCTGTGTATCCATGTACAAGTTAGTTGAACTCTGGTCATCTAGCTCCTCAGATACTTAATGTAGTGACATCATCTGCTTCCATTTCTTGACATCCATTGGGGTAAATGGAACCATCCCCTAAACTATAAAAAGGGCTCAGAATGATTACTTGTTATTAAGAAATAAATTAAAAAAAAAAAGGCATGTTGAAGAAAAGTCTAACTACAAACTGCTATTCACATGTGCATTATCAATTGTTAGTGTTGTCAATAAGCTCATTACGAAAATGTTACTTTTTTAATATTAGAAATACCAGGATAAAGATTTTATTTGTAAAATATAGTTGTCCTTTAATATGTTATTGAGGCATATTGCATTAATATATTTATTGGTGTTAACTATCTTTGCATTCCTGGAGTAGCCCCTACTTGTCATAATTTATTTGGTCATTTAAACATGTCTTTAAATAAAACCACTTAAGACTATACATTTACCCCTAAGTTCTGTTTTAGCTATTTCCCGCAAGTTTTGATAGTCGGCACATTTTTTTTTTAATGTCATGTAAATGATGTTGTTATTTATCATAAAACCTGTATATTGCTTGATAGAAATGTTTTGTTTTGTTTTTTTCTAATCCCACTGCTTATGATTGAAACTTTTTTAAAAAAACTATTTTCACTTATTGTCGATGAAACCAGGACATTTGTCGTATAGAGATTTTCACATTCTGGATTTTGCATATTACATGTCATGGTGTCGCTTAACATGTTCTTCTCCCCTCTGTATTTCCTGGATTATTAAAGCTAGAGACTTGGTCAGATTTGGTTGAGATATTTTGGGCAAGAATACTTCTTAGGTGCTATTATGTACTTCTATTCAGAGGCATGTAATGTCTAGTTGTGTTTTTGTTATCAACTATTGATGATTAAGAGCTACGGCTGCTAACCAAAAGGTTGGCAGTTCGAATCTACCAGGTGCTCCTTGGAAACCGTATGGGGCAGTTCTACCCTGTCCTATAGGGTCGCTATGAGTCAGAATCTACTTGACGGCAACAGGTTTTTTGATGATGGTTGCTTAGATCTTAGTTAATTAGGGGTTGCAGAATGGTGACATTCTATGCAAATATTCCTTTAAATTATTAATTGGAATATTTCTAAAAAGCAAACTTTCTCATATCAGCTTATTTACTACCTTGAGGTAGAATTCATTCTGAAAAGGAAGGATACATGTGTAAATCTTTCCCTTCATTAGGTTTTTAAATAGTGTGTTGGTTCTTTAGCATTATACAACAGTGAACAATGAGTATTAATGAGAAGCATTATGAACACTTTGACTCGAATATATACTATGTATTTCAATCTATTGATTTATTATTCTTATTGATGCTCAAATTGACCTGGCTTTTTCCAATAGAAGGCTTATTAGATTGTTTCTTGAGTCCTTTTGATATGACCCCAGTAGACTTTGATAACTTTTTTCCTGGTATGAAAAGATGTTCCAGGTTCATCTTGTACATTTCTTCATACAAAGAATCAAGTATTCTCAAATATTTGTTGTTCCTCTTAGTGGGACATGGTAGAGACAGTCTGGGCCAGGGTGGCTCCATACTACTGGATTTGTCATTTTTGGGATTAGGTCCTTTCAGTGGATATTAGGAAACACGTTTTTTGGAAAATTTTGAAGAAATATAATGTACATAGTCTTGTGGTTTGACATTTGCCATTCTGATTACAGTGGGGTTTCTCAACCTTGGCACCGTTGACATTTTGGACTGGATAATACTTTTCTTGTGGGAAGCTGTCCTGTGCATTGTAGAATTTTTAACATCATCCCTCACCCCTACCCACTAGATTCCCATAGCACATGTCTCTCCACCCCCAGTTGTGACAACCAAAAGGTCCTGAAACATTGTCGCATATCCCCTGGGGGAGGATTACCCCCAGTTGAGAAACACTGATTCTAAAAAGTTTAACATTTATGAAACATTTAACAAAGTACTAAGTAACTATAGTAAAGCATGTTTTACAGAATAAAATATTTCATGATAGTTTAGCCCTGAGATGGAATTATAATTCAAAATAAACAATGGAACAAACTTAGGGAAGTGACTCTGTATCTCAGTTAATTCCAAGTTTTTTTTTTTTTTTACCTTCTGAAATGTTGGTCATTATAAATAAAACACAGACTACTGAGTCACAGCTGAGTTTATGCTCTGTCACTTCCTGGTGTTGGCCCTGAGTATGTTTCTTAGTTTCTTTAAGCTTCTTTTCCTTTGCTTTGAAAAATAGTAAGCTTGCTTGTTGGATTGAACATTAAATAGGATACTACATGTAAGTAAGGTGCCTAGCAGAGTTCCTGATTCAGAGTCAACTATAAATAGTAGCTTTCATCATTTGCTAATTTTTTAAAGGGAAGATAATAGAATGAAGCCTTGAAAAGGAACATGAAACCTCATCTAAAAAGCAAGGTGCTTTTCTTCTGTTTTAGAGTCCTGCCAAATATCACAAGACCTAGAAACGATGAAGGAGAAAGAAAACAAAGGATTTTTCAGCTTTTTTCAACGCAGTAAGAAAAAGCGGGAGCAAGTAAGTATTTTGTTTTCTGGTGTAGAATTTCATAAGATTCTTGAAATCTTTTTTTTTTTTAATTGCAGGTGCTTTGTATCCTGAAATTATAGGTAGATTTTTTTTTTCTTTTTATCCTTTATTAGGCTGCAAGTGCCCCTGCAACCCCTCTAATAAGTAAGCCTCGCCCAACTTTCACAAGGCCCAATACCATTTCCAAACAGTATATTTCAAACACCCTGCCATCAGATGCACCCAAGAAGAGGCGGGCTCCATTGCCTCCAATGTCAGCATCTCAGAGCACCCCACAGGACCTCGCCAACACCCAGGAGAGGCCAGCTTCATGTGTAGTAAAATCCCTGAGTGTGGATGAAACAAATAAGGTGAGTAGTGTTTTGTTTTATTAGGTAGGGCAAGGGGCCATCTATTTTTCCTCTTACCTAACTTATCTATTTCCACATGGATTACTAATAAAGTTGGTAACTAGTTACTAAGTTAGTAACTAACTAGTTATACTAACTTGTAATAAGATTAATAACTAGTTACTAATAAAGTTGATAATGGGAAAAGATTGTGTAGTTCTGTGATGCAGTAAAGAATGAATATGCCAAGTGTAAGTAGTTTTCCCATTGGAGCAAATAAATGATGCATAAACCTTAAAGTCCTTATTTACTGAAGCTTTTGGTCCTTGTTTAATGCATATATGCTCCAGTAATTTTAGAAACAAGAATACTTATTTTGGAACTTTTTTTTTTCTTTTTAATAGTAGTATGATCTTTATGTTGGAGTCATGGGTTCTTTAAATAAATTTTCTTGATCTGACTCTGAGATTCTCAGAGGGATTGCTGGTGTCTGCCTGGTACATAGGTCACCTGGAGGCACAGTGGTTAAGCTCTTGGCTGCTAACCAAAAGGCCAGTGGTTTGAAACAACCAGCTACTCTGTGGGAAAAAGATGTGGCAGTCTGCTATTGCAAAGATTACAGCCCTGGAAACTTGATGGCAGTCCTGCTCTGTCCTATAGGGTCACTACGAGTCGGAATCAACTCAGTGGCAGTGGGTAAGGGGCCTGGTACACAGTTAGATGCTCAATAGTAAAACAAATGAGTCTCTTCAGAATATATTGCAATTGCTTTTACGCACTCCTATCTCCAAAATATTATTTTAGGTTTACTTTTCCTCGAACTTTCTTATTATTGTTGTTATCTTAAATCCAAATTTTTCTTAAGAATGCCTTTTTTGTGGAGATCCATTCGTATATCCCTGTTTATTCATGTGGAATATGTGAATATTTAATTATTATAGACTATGAGGCCATATATTTTGTTGCTTGTATTCAGATAAAATATGATTTAAATAGCTTTCAAAGCAAATTTTATTATGAAGTAATTAAGGCACTGAGAAGTTTTCTTGTATTTAGTTAAGAACTTTTATTTCCCACGTGAAAGCTTAGTAAATTCAATGCTCAAGTAAATGAACTCATCCCAACTACCTAATAGATGTTTCTCTGCTTCTTTAACTTTACTTTAAAAAGTTTTCAAACTGTAGTTTGTAAACTGTCGTGTGTGTCTTTAGAAAGTAAATAGTAACTGTAAAAGAAATGGACAAAGAATGCTTAAACTCCACAGTGATCTAGAAAATCATCCATTTAAGTTATCTTCTTATTCCTATTAAGAGTCTTTTTGTCTAATTTAATGTCTGGTATAAAATCCCATCTTAAAAATCAGTTGTTGTTATGTTGTTAGCTGCAGTCGAGTTGATTCTGACTCACAGCGACCCCATTTACCATAGAACAAAACACTGCCTGGTCCTGCACCACGCTCACAATCGTTATGCTTGAGCCCAGTATTGCAGACACTGTCAATCCATCTTTTTGAGGGTTTTCTTCCTTTCAGTAGGAGAGTTATTTATTTTTTTTTCACATTATAAAATTTTTTACTGACAAATTTTTTTTCCGAGTAACTTCTGAGAGTTGGGTGAAACTTTGCAAAGGAAGTGATTCTTGAGCTAAGTCTTAAGATAGGTGTGGGAGTGCATTAGTCAGACGAGAGGGACCCTGTTCAAAGACATAGGGTTGTGAAGACGGTGGCATGCCTGGGCATGAGCAAGAAACAGATTGAAACTGAATGAAATAAGCAGGGGCCGAGTCAATGTACCCAAAACCTTCATTTTTTGTGGCTGTAACCTTTAAATTTCTTCATAGTAAGTCATTTACTATCTATGTACAACAGAATGAAACATTGCCTGGTCCTGTGCCACCCTTACAATTGTTGCTATGCTTGAGTGCATTGTGCCAACCCATCTTGTTGAGGGTCTTTCTTTTTTTCTCTCACTCTCTGCTTCACTAAGGGTGATGTCCTACTACAGGGACCGGTCCCTCCTGATAACATGTCCAAAGTATGTGAGACAAAGTCTTGCCATTCTTGCTTCTAAGGAGCATTCTGGCTGTACTTCTTTCAAGACAGATTTGTAGCTACTGAACTCCATTTTTTTCTTTATATAGAAATAAATCTTAGCCCCTGCTCTCAAATCTTTATTCCAGCTATCCTCACCCAATCTATTTCCAGGAAATTTCCTTTGTGCTAGGATCCCCAAGAGGTCTATGTTGTCTTTCTAATAGTCTGCTTTTTAAACTCTAGGCTGCACTACCAGTGACCTCACCAAAAGCTATTTCTTTTGATTTTCACCCTCTGATCTATGACTGATTGGTGTCCTCATGTTAAGTAATCTTTTTTTTAATATGTTGCCTCTGGCAAATTGCACATTTTTATTTCTAATTATTGTTTTCTTTTGATCTGGACATCTGGATAGTTCTTTGATGTATTGTTCAATAACCCAGACCCAAAAACCCAGTGCCATCGAGTCCAAAAATATTTATTTTTCCCTAGAGAAGCTAAAGAGCCGTTTTTTAATTTATTCATTACAAAATTTTTTAATGATTAAGTTTTAGTCCTGTTTGTGACTGTGTGTTTGTGTGTGCATGTGTACATGTTTGAACATGTGATCTTGTGCCATAAAATTCATCTTGGCACTTATTTTCTTGGCAGTATTTGATGTGATTTATTGCCCTTGGCCTTGATTTTTTTCTCTCCATTGGTCTTGATTCTCTTCTTTCATCTCTCTTATCTGATTTTTTCCTGCCTCTACTTCCTTTACCCATTTTCTAAATTTGCTGTGGTTGGACGCCATTAAGTCAATTTCGACCCATAGCAACCCCATGTGACACAGTAGCACTGCCCCATAGGGTTTTCTTGGCTTTAATCTTTATGAAAGCAAATCACCAGGTCTTTCTCCTGCAGAGCTGCTAGGATGTTATTAGAACTGCCAACCTTTCAGTGCGCAGCTGAGCACTTGACCATTCGCACTACCAGGACTACTCAAATTCTTGGTGTTAGCCTCTGTTGTACCCTTTCTGAAAAGACATCTATGTGAATTCACGTGCTGATTGTTCTTAGCTTTGTAGTTCCAATCCCAATATTTTTCCAGTTGCGGTTGAAATCCGTCTTGCTTATTGACTCATCACTACCTGGAACTCAGCATATTTAAAACCAAATTCATATTTTTTTCTCCCAGATTGCAAAGCTTGAGATCATCTTTGATGTGTTCTTTTTCTTTTCAGATCCAGGCAGTGATCATTCCTTCACTCAATCTGCCTTCATAATGTCTCCTCATCCTTCCCTCCATTCGCCCTGCTCTAGACATGCCTAGAGATACCCAGAGCAAAGTGTGAGAGGAAGAGGACATGTTTCTCCACTTCTCTGTTCAGAATACTCTGTGGCTGGGAGATTTGCATTTCTTTATTATCACATTCCAGTTCAGAAACCTTGGATAGCCAGCTGTTGTTTTCTTGACACTCAAGGTCCCTCATAAATTGATGACAACTTTACTTGCAAATTTTAATTCTTTATAATGCTCAGCACGCTTCAAACTCTAACCAGAAGACTTGACTTGCTGTTTCTCATGCAAACTCCTGCTGCTTCTCCTTTTAGATTGAGTGGCTCCACCTCTATCTTCTTCATCCCTACTCACCTATTCAAATTATACCTGTTGTTTTTTCTACTAGATGAGAATTTTCTAAAGATTCCAGCACAGAGTTATCTTTACTCTCTCTGAATTTGTCTCTCTTGTGCTTTTTCATTTTGTTTGTTTTAATTTATATACTCACATGATATAAAATTCTAAAGATGAAAAGGGAAATACAGCAAAAAATCTTGCCCTACCCGTATCCAAAAGCAGCCATATTAGCAATTTCTGGGTACCCTTTCAGAGAGAATGCATACATATTCAAACAAATATTTGTGCTACATATTATTTCCCCCCCAGATGGTCATATGCTATATACACTATATTATATCTCACTTTTTGATATTGAATTATGTTATTTTGAAGATTCTTATCAGTACATAAGGGGCTTCCCCTTTTTAAAGGCTACGTAGTATTACATTGATGGATATAATATGATTAACTTCTCCTGTTTTCTAGAGATAAACATTAAGGTTATATGATTGTTTAAAGCTTGTAGTGCTGTTAAGTTTTCCCTTTTTTCTCTCCCCATCCAGAAAGCAGGAATTGTGTTCTCTTGCAAAACTTTGTAATACAATAGGTATTCAAGATAATTGATAAGTTGTTAGGTGCCATCGAGTCAGTTCTGAGTCATAATGATCCTATGTAGAACAGAACAAAACACTGCCCTGTTATGTGCCATCTGCAAACAATTATTACTATGTTTGAGCCCAATGTTGCAGCCACTGTGTCGGTCCATCTCGCTGAGGGTCACACGGCTAGATACGGTATATACAATGAGAGTATCTTTCATACCTAGAAGCGAAGCATAACAGAATTTGAACATTTCATTTATATATCTGGCACATTGTCATGTGTTCTTAGATAACTTAAAAATTGCATATATTCACTTTTATAGCAACTGGTCTACATGATTGTTAGCAACATTTTCTCTTAAATAAACTTTTATGGAAATGCCAGAATTTTGGCAAGGTTATATTGAAAGCGGAAACCCTGGTGGCGTAGTGGTTAAGTGCTACAGCTGCTAACCAAAGGGTCGGCTGTTCGAATCCACCAGGCGCTCCTTGGAAACTCTATGGGGCAGTTCTACTCTGTCCTATAGGGTCGCTATGAGTCAGAATCAACTCGACGGCACTGTTTTTTTTTTTTTTAATATCGAAAGCTTAAGGATCAACAACTAAAATAAAATGTACATTACATGATAGAATTGACTCTTAAATTGATGCAGATATACAAGAAATTCAGAGCATATACATTTACGGGTAAATTTTACTTTACTGCTTACTTAATTTAAATTTAAAATCAAAGATAGTCATTGTCACTATACGCCTTTTATAACAATTTAGAAAGGCATCATTTTTGATGGCATGCTTGGAAAAAATGTGAATGGAAAAAAATATGTATGACAGGATCAGTTCTAAGTCCATGAAGGATTTTCCCTGCAATTTTTCTTGTTTAGGTTGTAAAAGAAGCCACAAGGGTGCGCTGTTTAACAGAAGTACAGCATTCTGACTTTTCCAGTTTTTTTCCTAATGCATCCTTTAATAACGCAGAAAGAAAATGTTTGTTTTTTAATGGGTGAAGTGATGGAAAATGGAGATTAAAGTAATGCATGACAAAGTTATTTATAATTATCATAGTTTAATTCATCTGGATCTATTGGTGTTCTTTTAAGTAGTCATTGATTTGATAAAAACTATGTCTTTGTTTTTTTTTTTAATGTCTTAGTCAAGACTTACAAATGTCCGTCTATCTATAGCTTGGAAAAAATGGTCAACACATAATATTTTGTAGGTTTTTTTTTGGCTGTCCGTATTTCATAATTTGCCTCATTTCTCTAAGACTTTTCTCAGTATTGGCAGTTAAAGGTATTTGGAAAGTGATTTTAGAGCTTAAACTGTATGTTCCCTCAAAAATTGTTCCTTTTCTGAGTTAATGTTGACAACTGAGTGTATGGTTTCCAGAGCAGTCAAGGAAGAACCAAGTTAGTCAAATAATCTATCCAAACCTTTCTTTGGAATGTTTTACATCTAAAATTATTTTCACCATCTAAAGAGTATAACCATCAAAGTAAATATTTGACTGTCATTGCTGTAGTGTCCTTGTCACGTCCCCAATTTCTCTGCACTCTCACATGATTTCAAGCCCTATGTCATTTTCCGTTGAAAAGGCAAATATATCGCCTTCTGGAAAAATGTTCTTTTGGAAAAGAGGGCTTTCTAATTAGAAATTATCTGGCAGTTTTTCTTGCTACTTTTTTGCCTTTTGTAAATATGATTCTGCCTAAAGATTTGAAATGCAGTTTGTGCAGCAAGATATATCATGGCTGACTCCTGCCGTTATTCACATGAGCCATATTGCATATGCTGTCGTGTAAAAAGTATATAATTATTCACAATAAAATTGATATTTATGACACTCAGAAATTTAAAAACATTGACTTAAATCAAAAGTGACTTAGAATTCTGGGATTAAAACTAAGTTAAGAAACCCAGTTACTGCGCATTTCCTGGTGACCAAGCATCTGAAAAGCACATTTAATAAATCAATGGTCAAAGGATGCCCTGGTCATATTAACTGCTGAGCCATTTTAAACCCTTTTTATATTAGAAGAAGAGTTGGACGGAAGTTGCTGGTTATTGTGTCCCATAGAATTCAGAGAGCCTTTTGGGGAAATTTTGTTCATCTTTGCACATGTTTGGTCTAGCTTTGCTTCTTGGAATTATGTATGCAACAGTGATCAGCTTTTGCCCTGGCTACCATGGTGCATCATTTTCTTTGGGATATTGGGTTTTGGATGGAAGCATAGATAGGAATGACCTCGATTGGACATTTTGTTTGGTTTCATTTTGCATTCTCCTGCAGAGAAATACTCAAATATTGAGAAATTGAAATTCTTTGCCTTCCAGTATTATGCAAGTGAAATTTAATACTTCGCGTGAGATTAACAACTGATTTAATTGGCTTTTAAAAAATGTTTTACATTATCCATTTCTTAGTTTTAATTTTTGATGTTTTCATGTTTTACAAGGAGAAAAGATGATATAATATTGTCAGGTACTTATGTACAAATATGTACTCGATCTTAGTTTTGCCTAATGAATTCTAATCCTACTTATTTTACTCAGTGTTATTAAGGCTGTACTTCTCTGTTGTAACACAGCATGTATTTGTACTCTCTAAGAAATATGCCTCTTTTAAGTTTTTTCTCCTGATTATCACATAACATTTGATTGTCCCATTCTCTCGTATGCTTATTGTATAGAAAGTGGACTACTCACATAATTTACAATTGCCTAGAAACAGTGGTTACCATGGCATTTTCAACTGACATACCGAATACAGCAGTCTGGTCTTCTGAAAATATGATTTGTTTCATTCAGTACAGAAAGCCACCAGCACATGTAACATTTAATCTACTTCTCTTTTTAAGGCTTTACCAGGTATAATACATGCTTTGTCTTTGTAGTTTTCATCAGATTTTCAAAGAGTCATAATCCTGATAACCAAAGTAATGGCTAATGTTTATATACAGCACACACACCAGTTGTCAATCAATTCCAAATCGTGACGTCCCCAACTGTGTCAGAATATAAGTGTGTTCTGTAGGTTTTTCAATGACTGGTTTTTCAGAGGTGTATTGCCAGGCCTTTATCTTCTAAGACACTTAAACCTCCAACCTCTGGGTTAGCAACCAAATGTGTTAACCGTTTCTACTACCCAGGGACTCCAGTGCTTATATAGTGCTTATTAATATGATAGGCGCCCTGGTGGCACAGGGGTTAAGAGTTAGGCTGCTAACCAAAAGGTCATTAGTTTGAATCCACCAGCTGCTCCTTGAAAACTCTGACTTACAGGGTTGCTGTGAGTTGGAATCGACTCAACAGCAACCATACTATATACTAGGCAAGGTTCTAAGCACATCACTCATTAAAAATCCTCACAAAAACCCTCTGAGCCATTGAATTTAGGGTTCTGCTAGCTTTCTATCTGACTTTAAAGCAACTCTGCTCATTATAAAGTAACTCAGCCTTAAAGAATACTACTACTTAAACAACAATAGGCCATTTATGGAATTAAGATTGGAAGTTCTTTTTTAGTATACAAAAAGTTACAGCTCTCTGAAGTTACGTACTAAACTGACAAAATAGCATTGAAAATAATCAGTGATGGGAGACTTCCTTTACAAGTCCTCATGGTGTATTAACTTGGCCTCTCTACCACTGTGACTTGACTTTCACTGGTAACCAGCATGTACCGTGTTAGAAGAGGCCAGGGCAGAGAGAGGCAGGTTTGGATCCATGGTGCAAACCCTGTAAAGTCCCTTGGATCAAGCCTGCCATACTGCCTTTACTCCCCTTCTGGAATGAACTCAATTGACCCCAATGTGTTTCCTTGAGTGCTATGTCACTTTTTTTTTTTTTTTTTAAATTCCCGCAGCCCTAAATTCTGTTAACATGTATATATATGTCTGGTATTCTCATACCCTGCTCCCCTAGGCACACCTCTGTCCTGATCATTATGACAACCACAGAGAATCATCATTAGCACCATCTCTTTTTTTACCGTGATCTTGGGCTCTGCTTCCTACTGGTTCATCATGTCTTTCTTCATGTGAGATAATACTATTGAATTAGGCCCTCATCTCTGGGCAATTTTAAGATTTCAGTAGTAAAATGTTAACCAGTAGTAAGGATTGGTTATGTGCTGTCTCAAATTACTGTAGAGTTAATGAAATAAAAGCCCAGATTGCCTCAGGAAGAGAAATATGAAAACCTGGCAAGAGTATAACACAGGTTGTTAAATGTTTGTTCTCTTTCTCTCTGATCTGCGTAGAGAAGGGTTTGTAAGTATGTTGTGGCAGAAGAAGGCCTGGTTTGTCTTGAGACATACTCTTGGATTCTGATAGAAGGTCTGTTACATTTTTCTTTGTCACTGTACTTCTCACCGTCTTTGTCTTCTCTGTTTTCATCTCCTTCTATCTTGAGCAAGCTTTTTAACTTCTCCATGGCTTGGTCGTCTCTTCTGTGGAATAAGGTTTTGTAACTAAATTTCCCAAAGTCTCTTATAATTCTAATATTATAGAATGATTTTATTCTTGTTATCTTTTAAAATTGGCTGTTAACAGATGAAAGCGCTTTGTTGCAGGGACTTTTGGTTTGATTAGTGTTAACCAGATACTGGTGGTTTTGGACATTATTTTTCTGAGGGTTTTTGAACTTGAAGTATAACATCAAAATAAAACATTGATAACTGACATCTCTCTCCCTCAATTCTTAACTGCAACACAAAAGTCAACACAAGTGCTTTGACCATCATTAAAAATAGGCAGAAGACATAAAGTTTAAGATATACACAAGTTAATGGATTTGATAACCAGAAGATAAAAATGTTATTATTGACCAGTGATGAATTTAAAACTAGTTGACTTTTAAAAGAAGTTTAGTGGCTAGCTTGGCTAGTTCTGCCATTTAGAATATTCTCAAAGGGTTAGTTTTTGTTAGTAACCAAAAAAGGCACAAGTTACTAATGGTGGTGGTATTTAGAACACCTATAAGTGAACCCAGTTCTGATCTCATTATTTTCTCTCAGAGGAACACCCTCAAAATTGGCAGAATATTTAGTTCTGGGTCAACAGAACTAAACAAAACTAAAGATTAATTCAGACAAAGATTAGACTGGACTATAAAACATAATACTCGTGAAGAGTGTGCTTCTTAATTCAAGTAGATACCCAAGACCAAACGGGCAGCTCCTGTCCAGAGGCCGGATGAGAAGGCAGGAGGGGACAGGAACTGGCTGAATGGACACAAGAAACCCAGATGTAAAGAGTAAATGGATTGTCACATTATAGGGATTGCAACTAATGTCAGATAACAATATGTGTATAAATTTTTGTATGAGAAATTGAGCTGTAAACTTTCACCTGAAGCACAATTAAAAAAAAAAAATCTGCAGAATATATAACTGCTTACATCGTGTGAATTTAAGGGTTCTAGGCCCTGATAACTACTGCCTCATATCTCCTTTCTCTATTTCCAATTGTCTGGCATCTGAAATGTCCCCTATTTCTTAATCTCCTTCACTTTAATATGTTATGATATTTCTTAATCTTAGTTGACCTAGACAGGCCAAGATTTTCAGTGATGTCCCTGAAGGATTTTAAAACAGGTGTTTAAATAGAGATTAGAAAAACAAAGTACATGAG
The DNA here is from genome assembly GCF_024166365.1 of Elephas maximus indicus. Classification (NCBI taxonomy): domain Eukaryota; kingdom Metazoa; phylum Chordata; class Mammalia; order Proboscidea; family Elephantidae; genus Elephas; species Elephas maximus. Next base: position 62,693,431 of record NC_064824.1, on the reverse strand, counting down.
TCCTAGATTTTTGGGAGTGGGGAGAAAATGCCAGTCAAGGGGGAAGATGGAACAGGAATAAAATACAAACTTGCCTGTCCCCACCAAAAGATACCATTCTCCCAAACACTTCTCATAAACAAAGAAAGAAATTAGTGTGTATGCTATCATCCGATACAAACCAAATTCTCTGTGTGTGTGTGTGTGTGTGTGTGTGTGTGTGTGTGTGTGTATGTGGAGTATACAGATACAAAAGGCATGTGTGAAAGGATGGACACCAAACTTCCGTTAGGTGACCTATGTTTGCTGGGGTTTATAGTTCTTTTTCTTTCTTTTTTCTCATTAATTTATGTATTGTTTGCATCTTATGAGATAGTGCTAACTTTATGATCAAATCAACAATATTATAGATTTCATTATGATTTAAAAATCTTGTCTTCACAGCTTTGCCAGTTTTGTAAATTCAGTACAGTACCTCATACGTCCTATGCTATATTCATGGTAGCATAATAATTGTATGTATAATAATATTGAAGTTTAAGGACACTGACTTGGTTTTCTAAGTTGTAAAATTATTTCAGAAAGAATACTTCTGCTAAAAGTTAAAGGAAAACTACAAGCTTCATCTTCAGTTATATATAAAGTTCAGTCAATGGGACAATTAGTAAATTTGAGTAAACTTAAGGCCCCTGGGGGGTTAAGGCTCATCATAAAATATTTAATATGTCATAGTTTTCATTAGGTATGTCCAGGTTGGAGAAGGATAATTTGAGTCTGTCTCTTAAGAAGGAAAAAAAAAAATCAGTTTTAAGGCAAGTTGAAGAGACTGCTTAGATTCCCTTCCCTAACCCCACCCAGGGAAACCCTGGTGGCATAGTGGTTAAGTGCTACAGCTGCTAACCAAGAGGTTGGCAGTTCATAATCCTCCGGGCGCTCCTTGGAAACTCTGGGGCAGTTCTACTCTGTCGTATAGGGTCGCTATGAGTCGGAATTGACTCGACGGCAGTGGGTTTGGTTTTTGGTTTTTTTAACCCCACTCATCCCCACATGTGGAGATTATACTAAAAACAAGGAAAAAAAGAAAAAAAGCTTAGAAACATTTAACCATGTCAGTGAAGCTGTGCTACCGTATTTTTATACCCTATTTAATTTTTTTTTTTTAATTTTCCCATTTGTATTCTTTAACTCTTCTTTTGATCCAGAATATATTGATTTCAATGACCCACATCTTATAATTTAACTGTAACAGGTTATCTAATAACTAGTACAGGGCTGGTACTCAGTAAATCTATTGAAAGTTGTTCCATTCTGTTTTCAACTAAATTTAGTTCCTTTGTTAACTGTTGAATTCTGATCTGGGTGTGAATTCTGGGGGATTAACTCTCTGGCATTGTTTTCCACTTGACCTTGTCACTTCTGCTGGCATATTCAGTTTCCTCTTGCAGCATTCTCCTTTTCACAGGCTGTAAAATTTGGTGATGTGCATTCCTGTTAAAAGCCAGTTTTCTCTACGGGCAGGCAGACTTATCAGTGACTGTATAACTAAAGAAAATAATTGAACATGTCTAATCATTAACCAAAACATTTCTTCCCTAAGTAAGAAGAAACTTCTGTGTTCTTGTTTTGTTAACCCTTTGGACTTTAAAATAATTTAATCTCCTGACTCCTTTATAAAAATTCAGTGATAACTTGACCATAGGAAATGAAGTTTGGTGGCAAAATCTAAAGATAGTTCTGGGCAGTCCTTTAACCTTAATTCTTCACTTTATATTTGTTTATTATATATTTTCAAGTTATATACCGTAAAACCTGTGAAAGCCGGATCCTGTATAAGGTGGGACTCCGTCAGAGAAGGAAAGGTCAAATATTTTCCACTAAAAGGAGTGATGGAAAAGTGGTAAGACTGCACCCTGTCAAAGGTGGAAAACTTGCAAGACCGGAAAAACAAGGTAGTCCCATGGGGTTCTGGCTCTCACAGATTTCACTGTAGTATAACACATGTCCCTGCACTCACTACCAAGGTGGAACAAATTGGTGTTACATTTTAGCTTTTATTAAATTTTCTTAAGGTATGTCGAAGCTGCCTAAGGTGATTTTGAAGGTGCAGTTTTTAGATAAACAATGAACTTGGCTTATGTAGTACTAAATACAGGTCTGCAAAGGCTTCACACTCCTGAAGTTTTAAGGTGGATTATAACTGACTACTGACTCTTAACAGGACCCCACCACCATCACCACCCAAGAGAAAGCACAATCTTAGAATAAATACCTTCTTTTAGCCATAACTCTTGCTCTAACCTCTATATTAATAATAACTATAATTTGCATATTTTATTTAAAAGTACTTTTGCATACTGTAAAATAGACACATTGGATGTAATAATATTAGCAAATGTTTATGGAGCATGTACTGTATGCCAGGCATTGTGTGAAGTATTTTACATTCACCATTCCATTTACACACCCCAGCCAGTAACAGGCTCTGTTAGTTTTCTGATTTTATAGATGTGGCGGCTGAAGGTCACAGAGTTAATAAATGGCATGCTTCCTGGTTCAAACCTTGGTGTTGACTACAAAGCCCATTTATTTGGTAACCATTACCCTGGGCTGCCTTCCAACATGCAAACCCTCTGTAGCCTCTAACCAATTATGTAAAACTCAGACCCAAAAATACTGGGCAACTCAGCCTTGACTAATGCAAGAGTAGAACTATTGGGAAACTATTAAGAGCATACTCCCAAAGTACACACAAACAAAAATAGGGTTTAGGAACGCTGGTTAGAAAGCGGTAACTTTCCTAGTCTTTTTTTTTTTTTTTTTAAACATTTTATGTGGGAATTAATAAGGACTTTGGCTTTTCTATGCCAAGTGAGAGACCATAGGTTTGACGAAAGTGAACTAGTCTGACGTATGTTTTAACAGGATCCTTTTTGCTGTTGTGTTAAGAAAGTACTGTAGGGGAGAAGAATGTCAGATTCTCATTCACTCCAGACTATGTGGACCAGGGAGGCTGGATGAACCCCTGAAATTATTGCCCTGAGATAATCTTTAAACCTTAAACCAAAAATATCTCTTGAAGCCTTCCTAGAACCAACAATAGCTTAGCTTCATTAGTAAAAAAGATGCCTGCCTTGAGCATTATACTCTTTTAAAAACTATCTATAGGAGGTCAAATTGACAACAGCATTAGAAAGATTAGACAGAAACCTTGGAGGGGGGCAGTGAGTTTATGTTAATGGAAGAAGAGCAGCTCAGAAAAGGAGGGTGAGAATGGTTGCACAGCTCGAAGAATGTAGTCAATGTACTGAATCATACAAGTAGAAACTCTTGAATTGGTGTTTATTTTGCTATGTATATTCTCAACAACAGCAACAAAATGAATATAAAAAACAAGAGTACTGTAGGAGAGCATTGTGGAAGCAAGTAGTCCTGTTAGAAGTTTCTTAAAATCATCTAGGCTAGAGGTAATGATGATTTGGACTGTGTAGTACCAGTCGAGGTATTGAAAAGTGGCTGGATTCCAGATATCTTTTACAGGATGAACCAACAGAATAGACTCCATATGGAGGGTCAGAGGAGGAGACGAGGGTGACTGCAAAGTTATTGGTCTGAACAAAAGGAAGAATATCTTGCTTTTTGCTGAGACAGGGAAGACTGTGAGAAGAGCAAGATTTCAGGGGTGAGGGAAGAAGGGCAGTTATTAGGATCTCAGTTTTAGACATGTTATATTAGAGATAGCCTTAGACATTAAGTGGGGATGAGAACAGAGGTCCAGGATGGGGACAAAAGTTTGGAATTCATCAGCATATAAGTATTTAAACAAAGCGAACAGATGAGATCACCAAAGAGTGAGCATAGATCCTAAGGTATCCAAGGAATGAGCTCTGAGTCACACCACTGTTAGGTCAGGAGATAGAACAGAACCAATTGAGAAAAAACTGAGTAGCCAGAAAGTTACAATCTGTCGAAAGGAAGGGACCCTGGAAGTGAGAAAAAATACTTTAAGGTCAACTCTGAATAATGCTGCTAATACCAGTAAATGAATTTTGAGACGTAACCACTGATTTAATCACGTGGAGATCATTGGTGGTTTTGATAGGAATAGTTTCAATGGAGCAGGAGTAGGGAAACGATTGGAAGGGCTGAAGTGGGAGAAGAAAAATTGGAGACAAAATCTAGGAACAACTCTTTCAAGCAGTTTTGTTGTAAAGGGAAAGAGCAAAATGACATGGCTGTTGTCCAGGAGGCAGCACTGGCCAGCCAGCCTGCTCAGGCAGAATTGTCTTACGGTTGCCGACAGTCACATGCATGAGTGTGAGCATTAGCTATTTGTAGAGTCAGCGACCTCAAAAGACCTTGCCCATGGCTAGACCTATAGATTTTTTTTTTTAATTAATTTTTATTAAGCTTCAAGTGAACATTTACCATTCCAATCAGTCTGTCACATGTAGGTTTACATACATCTTACTCCCTTCTCCCACTTGCTCTCCCCCTATTGAGTCAGCCCTTACAGTCTCTCGTTTCATGCCAATTTTGCCATCTTCCCTCTCTCTCTATCTTCCCATCCCCCCTCCAGTCAAGAGTTGCCAACACACTCTCCAGTGTCCACCTGATTTAATTAGCTCTCTCTTCATCAGCATCTCTCTCCCCCCTCACTGACCAGTCCTTTTCATGCCTGATGATTTGTCTTCGGGGATGGTTCCTGTCCTTTGTCATCAGACGTTCTGGGGAGCATTGTCTCTGGGATTCCTCTAGTCTCAATCATACCATTAGGTAAGTTCTTTTCATGAGAATTTGGGGTCTGTATCCCATTGGTCTCCTGCTCCCTCAGGAGTTGTCTGTTGTGTTCCCTGACAGGGCAGACATCGATTGTGGCTGGGCACCAACTAGTTCTTCTGGTCTCAGGATAATGTAGGTCTCTGGTTCATGTGGCCCTTTCTGTCTCTTGGGTTCTTAGTTGTCGTGTGACCTTGGTGTTCTTCCTTTGCCTTTGCTCCAGGTGGGTTGAGACCAATTGATGTATCTTAGATGGCCGCTTGTTGGCATTTAGGACCCCAGGCGCCACAATTCAAAGTGGGATGCAGAATGTTTTCATAATAGAATTATTTTGCCCATTGACTTAGAAGTCCCCTCAAACCAAGTTCCCCAGACCCCAGCCCCTGCTCTGCTGACCTCTGAAGCTTTCATTTTATCCCGGAAACCTCTTTGCTTTTAGTCCAGTCCAATTAGGCTGACCTTCCTTGTATTGAGTGTTGTCTTTCCCTTCACCCAAAGCAGTTCTTATCTACAGATTGGTCAATAAAAAGCCCTCTCCCTCCCTCCCTCCCTCCCCCCTTTGTAACCACAAAGGTATGTATTCTCCGTTTTTTCTATATCTCAAGATCTTATAATAGTGGTCCTATACAATATTTGTCCTTTTGCAACTGACTCATTTCGCTCAGCATAATACCTTCCAGATTCCTCCATGTTATGAAATGTTTCAGAGATTCATCACTGTTCTTTATCGATGCGTAGTATTCCATTGTGTGAATATACCACAATTTATTTACCCATTCATCTGTTGACGGACATCTTGGTTGCTTCCAGCTTTTTGCTATTGTAAACAGAGCTGCAATAAACATGGGTGTGCATATATCTGTTTGTGTGAAGGCTCTTATATCTCTAGGGTATATTCCGAGGAGTGGGATTTCTGGGTTGTATGGTAGTTCTATTTCTAACTGTTTAAGATAACGCCAGATGGATTTCCAAAGTGGTTGTACCATTTTTAGACCTATAGATTTTTGAAATGTTTGTTGTTGATATATCAGTGCCAAAAAGATAGAGATGAATCAGGCCTGCTCTCTTAATGTATACATATTCTTGCCTTTTCAAGCCCATACTTCCAGTATTTTCTCCGTATTTTTCTTTGAAAGTTAGTATTGCTTATAAGCCCTTTACGTTATAGTGAATCGTTTGCATGTCAGTCTCCCATCATAGACTGAGTTTCTTGAGAAGAACCATAGTTTGTTTTTCGTTACATATCCATGCCATGGCCCAGCTCCTGGTACATGGCAGATGCTCCATCAATTTCGTTGTTTATTTTTTTAATGAATAACTATTATGTTCCATTTTGGTAGATGATGTGTTTAACATAAAAGTCAGTGCCTTCCTAAAGTTTGGTATTAAGTTCTAAATAAAGAATTGTGTTTGGTCATTTTGTTTTCCAAAGGGTTCCTGTGGAGCGGGCATAGTGAGGACAGGCTCACTGCAGCTCAGTAGCACATCCTTAGGGAATTCGTCTTTGAGAAGGACAAAGCGAAGAGCACCATCCCCACCCTCCAAAGCCCCCCTGCATCAAAGTGACGAAAATAGTCACGGGACTGGTAATGTTACTTTCCCCATTAACTTTAAATGTGCATTGGGTTTTGTTTAATCTAGACAGTAGAAATGATATAGGTTATTTTTTCGTTTTTTATTAAATAATCATTTCCTTAAACTTTGTAAGTGGTCCCTGATTTTCACTTGATTGCCTTTTTAACGTCTGCCACATAACAAAATTAAATGATAAATTGTGCAGATCCATTATCTTAAATTAAGCATGTTATACTTTGTGAATTTATTCAGAAAGATACAGCCATTCCAGGATTGCCTACTGTAGGAATGGGAATCTGAGTGGAGTTTAGTTGTTTTAAAGCTAGATAGTAAAACGACTTTTGACAAGATGGGGGCTCATCTCTTTACTAAATACCTAAATTAAACTAGTAAGGAATTGTTTCATTTGAGAGTGCAACTTGCGTATAAGTTGTGCTCTTTCTTTCTTCCAGCCCTGCAGTCAGTAGAAGCAGCTCCTGCAGACAATGTTTCAGAAGCAAACTCTCCTGAAGGCTTATCCAGCCCAGGTACGACACCTGCACTCTACATCCTGTAATTACTGGAAGGGAAGAACTTTTATTACAATCAGGGATCTAATCCACTTATAATAACTCTCCATATAAAAAGGATACAGATCCTCTAGGCTCATTTCCCAGATTTTATATCATGAAATGAATTCCTCCCACCCGGGATGAAAGTACGAAATGGACAGATCTCAAAATTTCAATTCTGGAACAATGCCTTGAGTAAATTCCCTATGAGGTCTCCTGTTTTTTCTTATGCAATGTCAGGTTAACATTTATTGACCTCCTCTGCCAGAGTAATGGCACATCATAGTTAGGAAGGTCCTTTTGCGTGTTCAGCAGAAAACTTACATAAAGGTGTGTAAAGCATCATTTCTTATAAGCAGTTGTCCCAGGTGTGAATTCAACATACATGGTATGTGCTATTCTAATGGTAAAAAATTTTTAATTATAATGAAAATATTTTGTGTTAAATGACTCTCATTTTGAATTCTCTCCAGATAAATGAAATTTTATTTATTAAAAATTAATTTAATATTTTTGCAATGTTTTCAATAATAACTAGTAGCTATTATAAGAATAAATATGATAAAATTACTTAATTCTTGAAGTTAAAGTAGATATTCATGAATATAATAGATGAGTAATACCATACAAAAAAGAATATTGCTATGCCAGTACTTTAGCATGTGGATAATTTGATAGGCATGAAAATTGCTTAATATAATTCTGCCTAATTTTTATAATTTATATTCACAAATATAGAAAAAAATCAGGAGCAGCCAAATGCTCCTGAATTTTAATCTTTAAGTGGTATTTAAAAGTTTGGAATTTTTATATATATTATGTAAAATAAATGTAAATAAAATATGAAAAATGAGATATATAAAAATTCCTGCTTCTGTTTGTGATTAAAAATACTATTAGTAAGATAGACTGGTAATGGTTTTTCTCAGTTCCTACCCAGAATAATATCAATGCCAAAGTTTTGTTCCATAAAGGAAATTTATTGAATAATGTTCCCTTAAACTGTGTAAGTGAAATTAGAAGATTCATGAGTGTTAGAAAAAAGTGTGGATGTTACTCAAAGTTGGCTTGTTACCTTTTCTCTTTATTTTTTCCCTTTTACCTCTCTTCTTGTTTAATGCACGGATAATTGTGAGCTAACAAATCTGATTTCTTCCATACGCTTCATGGCCTCTGCTTGCCTTAACTCTTTTGTCTAAGTGCATTTCCACAGATTCTACCTCTTTGGCAGAAGCCTACGTTGGCCCTGGGCTCCCCAGTCACGAACAGTGCACTGCGCCCATGCTGACAGAAGAAACCTCTGTTTCTGAGCACCCTGGAACACCTGAGGCAGCTGTAGCATCACTGACATGTAGGTGGTGGGGACCTTCCTTGCTGATGCTTTGTTTCATGTAGATGAAGACATCATTACCTATAGATCCGGACACTTGTTGAACCCTTGTGTAAAAACGTTTCCTAAACATATAGTAGTGTCCCCCTTTTCACTTGAAATTTTATGCACCTTTGGAGGTTATAACTTCACCAGTAAGATGCTAGAAACTTACAAAAACATCTTTTGAAAATTTAATCGTATCTCTTTTACATAGATTACATTTTGTGAATTTTACATAAATATTTAATTTTATTTTTTGTTTCAGTCAATGCATTCTTCAGAAAAAAACAAAACAAAACATTGCTGTTGAGTTGATTCTGACTCATAGTGACCCTGTAGGACAGAGCAGAACTGCCCTATAAGGTTTCCAAGGAGCGCCTGGTAGATTTGAACTGCTGACCTTTTGGTTAGCAGCCATAGCTCTTAACCACTACACCACCAGGGTTTCCCTATCTCTCTTCAGAGGGATTGAAAAAATTAAAATAAAAAATATTCAAATTATATAAAACTCAGTAAGTGTAAAACAAATCTAAATAATTATACTTTCAAATGATTTTGTAAGTTTTCAACATTGTACTTTGCAGTTGTTAAATCTTTAAAAAAAAAAAAAAATTTGCCGTAAAATTTTGTACACTCTGTGTTCTTTGAAGTAGAATATTCTTCCTTTAGTGCTTATGAAGCTGAAATAACAGTATTTGTGATATAAATTTGTCTAAATTATTTAGTTGCATTGTTGAGAAAATCCAACCCAAGCTTTTTTTTGGGGGGGGGGTAAGGAGTGGGGGATAGGACTAAAATTTATCCCTAAGAACCGAACCTTTAGACAAACAAAACAAACTCAATTCAATATTTTCAAAGCTTGGGAAAATCTGTACCAGGCAAAAACAAGCTATATAAATGCCCTTGGATGATTAAATTTTTAAAAAGTCATTGCCGTTTTAAAGAGTATTTAATAATAGGTGTGCTTTTCAAGCTAATAAACTACAATATTTAAGAATGTCTATATAATTATCAAGTTATAAAATTCCAGAAAAGTAATTTGAAAGGATGTCATTCATTGTTTACACTTTAATTAATCGAGGCCAGTTTCTCAATGAGGGACCCTACTTAAAAGTTTTATATCTCTGAAATATTTATCATGGGAAAGAGTAATAAGGATAAAAAAAAAAAAGCAATCGATAATTTGTTAAATGCTACCTCAGCTAATGTAATTTCCAAAACAATATATATCGAGAAGCCATTTATAAAATAACATTAGCATCTAAACCAACATGGCCTTGTATTTTTCTCCAAATATAGTTTGAAAATTATAAAGTACACTGCATAAATGCAATATGCTGGCATGAACATATACATTTGCATGGTGGTGATTATTTCACATTTCATGATAAAACATGACTTGCCAAAATGTGTATATTTGAAAAGTCATTTAAACTCTCCTTAATATTTTTCTATTGAGGAATCTATTATTTATAAGAAAAATGCCTTTAAAATTTCCCACTTTATTTTTTAAAGAGCACAGACAGCACACTTTTCTGTCTATATACCTAGAGATAAAATTAAAGAAACATATTTTCAGTATTTTAAATGTTCTTCAAATATGTTAAACTTTTTATTAAATTTTGTAGATGATCACTAAAATCTAATGCTGTAACACATTTTCCCCTCTTGTGATAAAATTAAACTTTGTTCAGCTATTATATATTATATAATATAAATGAAAGTGTTTAAATACATTTAAATAAGCGAAGTTCCAGAACCTTATTCTCTGTTTTAAATTTGGTTTTATAGCTACCTGTTACCCCCGAGTCTGAGTTGGTCACGACTCATAGTTACCCTACAGGACAGAGTAGAACTGCCCCACAGGGTTTCCAAGGAACACCTGGTGGAATCGAACTGCAGACCTTTTGGTTTGCAGGCATAGCTCTTAACCACTATGCCACCAGGGTTTCCAAGTTAGTCTAGACAATAAGTGTGGGTACCTACCTGCTTAGGATGTCTTTTACCCTGTTGGCCATTTGTTGTTGGCACTAAGGAATAATGGTAAATACATTTTTATACAGTGAAATATTGACCACAGCTATTCAAAAAGACTCACACACGCATGAATATGTGTCCACAGATGCACGCGCGAATGCGCACACACAAACACACACACACAGACAGATAATGGAATGATATTTAAGATATAGTAAGGGGAGAAAAAAAGATGAAATGCGTAGGAATAGGGTATAGGAAGCTTTCATTTTTATTAAATCAAAAAAGAGAGAGAGAAGGAAAAATATCCGTGTACATGTATGCTTATATATGTGCATTACATTTTCTAGTACTATACAGGAAAAAACAAAAACTTTTAAAGAAAATTGCCTTTGAGAATCTAATTGGGTGGTTATAAAAATTAATTTCCATTGTATCATACTTGTTCTGTTTACATCTATTAATTTAATCCATTAAGCATCTACTGTATTTTTTCGAAAGTAATGTGCCCACACATAATGCTTATGAAAATGGGGATGGAGGACATTTGCATGTTTGGCAAAAAAGGTAGAGCATGCATGTTAATTGTGCAAAAATATGGTAGATCAGTGGCTCTTATTCCTGATTGCACGTTAAAATCAATAGGGTAGCCTTAAAATGTTTTGGTCCTTCCAGAGATTCAGATTAATGGGTGTGGGGTATGAATGTCATATTTTTAAAAGGGCTTCAGGCAATTCTAACGTGTAATAAGTACTGATAACTATTGAGTTGAATGTGATAAGTACATTTATAGATAATACAAAACCTCATGTCTTCCTAATTTTCATTTAGGAAGGCATTTAGAGCTATTGCAAGAACATAGAAATCATTTAATTGAAAAATACATTCTTAAGTATGCCATTTAAAGTTAATGAGATTAAATAATCTGTTTCTATCCTGAATAAAATTTAGAGTGATAGCATATTATTTTTAGATTTGTATGTGTCTAAGATAATCTGGTTATATGTTAACATAATTATTAGCCATTAGAAAAATATTTCACTTTTAAATCAGAATTTAAGAGTCCAGTCAATTATTATTTCAAAAAATTCCTTCCTTACCAGGATTGTACAGGATGAATGAGGCAAATTAATATTTAGGATTATCTCTGCATTTTTTTTTAGCTGGAATAAGCTCTGATTACAGTCTTGAAGAGATAGATGAAAAGGAAGAACTGAGTGAAATGCCTAAAGACAAGGCTGAAAATATTTCTCTGAAGTCACAGGATATTCCTTTTGTATCTACTGATATAATAGATACTATGAAAAATGTTCCTGACTTAGCCCTTGGCAATGATACTGGAGAGTCCTCACAAAACTCCAAGGAAGAAAAACAAGAAACTAGAAACACAGATGGACAGTAAGTAGCCTGTGTGCCAGAAGTGTTGGTAATAGTTTGTTTAATTAATACTAGTCTTCTGAAATATAGATCTGGTATTTTTAACACAAATATAACCAGCCCTTTGATTTTAGACTCCAACCCTTTTACCATCTCACTATAAAAATGTTTATTAAAAAAGTATTTATTTGTGTTTAGATATGTTAATATCTAATTGTGCTTAAATAAAATAAATTTCAACAGTCTTAATTCCCTGTGTCATATAAACCAAAACGTGTAGTTAAATTATATGACTCAAAACTTAGTTTTATTTTTTTGTTCATTTACTTTTTGCCTATTACCTATCTGACCTAAATGAAATATGTTTACTTTTCAATTTCACCACATGGTCCTCCTGGATGTTCAATGACTGGTGTACAAAAGCTATTCTGCTTATTAAAAAAAGAATATGGTATTTTTATAGTCAACTTTATGATGCAGGGAATGCACTTTCCACTAAGTGCTCCATAAGTCATCTAAGAGCAAGCCGGGATGCATGTGACACCTATTCTTGATCATAGAAATTAGAAGATGTAGTATAGTCCCCGTAGATTATGTTTGAAATGCCACACTATGAATAAAGTTGAAATCAATGAGGCAAAATAAACCATCTTCATCAAAGTTTTGCACTAATTTTCATGGGATTGTCTCCAATAAACTGTTCCACTCCCAGGAAAGACATCAGTGAGGTCAGTCTACATCCTGTTTATAAAGACACTGTTTTGGAAAAGTGTCCATTTTACCAAGCTTCTTAAATCTTTCTTTGTAAAAGGACCATAATATGAAAGCTAATGTTTCATAGCAGCATTTCCTCTCAGTTGTACTTTTTCTTTGCTATTAAATTTCCGGTATTTGGCAGAAAGAGATGATTACTTCGGTCCATCTGTCTTTGGAAATTACTGCCTTTTCTCTCATCGTGTGTGTGTGTGTTTGAACTGGTATCAATAGATATAACATACAATACCATATCTTACAGAAGACCACACGTTACGGTATATAATACAAGCGATGAAGAGAAGGCAGTTGACAGTGTGCAAAACTTGAAGTCACTGGGCTCAAACGAAGAGAATGGTGAGTTATGTAAACAATGATAGCCAACACCTTCCGAGCACTTACTATGAGCCAAGGACTATTCTTAACAATTTATATATATGAACTTGTTTAATCTTGATATTAACTCAGTAATACCTGCCTAACTTATGATGTGGGTATTATTTATTTTAGTACCATTTTACAGATGATTGAGCCACAGAAACATTAAGTAACTTATCCCAAGTCCTGCAACTAGTAAGTGGTGGACCTAGGATTTGCACACAGGAAACATTGGTTCAAAGTCTGCTCTTAATCGTCATGTGAACTACTTATTTTTTTCTCAAAACTTAGACCTTGTAGCTTAAAAATGTACACTTTACACATCTATTTGTGACCTATGTCTCTTTTCTACTGACTCCTTAGTCCAAGCCTGTTTTACATTATACTCAAGTTGCTATACCCTACATAAAACTCATCTACCTCATTTTCAAGTCTCAACCCATCTAATTACGTAACTTTAGTTTCCACTATTTCCCAGTACCATCCCCAATTCAAGGCGTTTTTTCTTTGCCGATGATATTGTCTGCTCAGTTCTATCATCGGGACTATGCTTATGTTGTCTTTGCGTGGAAAACCGTTTACCATCTGTCATTGCCCACTGATTTCCATCCAAATCCTACAACTTCATTTGTTTTCCTACTTGATCGCTAGAGTCCGCATACTTCTATAGAATTGACTCCTCAACTAAATTCGTCTTGAATCAAAGAAATTACATCTAATACTATGTTTGAATTCCTCATAGAACCTAGCAAAATACTGAGTACATAGTAGATACTTCATAAAATACATACTGTAGAATTGAATTTCTGAAAAATTATACTATCCGAATAGAGGATGCAAAGAATGTACAGAGATAATTTTAAGGGGATAAAGAAGTGGCTCCTGAAACTTTGTAGTTCAATCTATTAACGTACAAAACTGGGCTAAGATTCTTAGAAAACATAATGATATAAATATTCATATTTGGATAACACATGGACAATTCCAGTGCTAAAAACCTAGGTATTATTTTATAAGTGTGCTATGTATCAGTTAACTTGAATCCCCCCCCTCCCCCATTCAATACCATACTGAGGCACCTTACTGAGAAGGTCTAAAGTATATAATTTCCCATTGCTTTTCCTCCTGATTCAGTTTCTCATAGCATGTACTATGATGACAGTAGCATTCCTATTGAGAAATCATGGTTTAAAGCTGTTTACATCTTTTTAAAATCATAGTCAAATTATTTTTGCTAAGATTTTGACATCAGTTTAATGCTAGGGTCACAAGTACATTTATGTAATAATTTGCACTTCGTTTGCAATGACCTTTGTCACTCTAGGTGATTCTTAAAATAGGAAATAAATTCTGTTGTCATTAGTCTTATTCCATTTTACCCACCTATGTGCTTATCTAAATCATCATCATATGTTGTAGATATGTCAGTGTCAGTTCTGAGTAGGGAAGGAATGGGATAGTACAAAAGCCACCTTCTCCCTCTACTGGCCATCTGTGGAAAATGCCTAACCACCCATAGCTACTTTTCGACACATGGTTAACATTATAGTCAGGTGTGTATGAAGATGGATTAGCTAATAAATTCAGTTGGTGATTCTAGGTTTCCAGGATATACAAATCTTGATCTGGCAAGCATTGCAGATGATCTCAAAATGTTGATGAGAACTTCAGTTATAAAATAGTAAATTAGGTATAACCCAACAAAAATGTATAAAACAGAAATCTAGTTTTAAAACCAATAAATTAGGGCCGATTATAGGGATTTAATTAAAAATATACTTACAGTTATCTTTCTTTTAGAAAATTTTTCTATTGTACAAACTAGGATATATGCCTGTAGTGGAAAATGAGAAATAAGCAAGAAAGAAGGAAGTATGTTTAGGTTCATTTCCCGGTGCCAGCGACCATTTCTTATATCCTTTCATGTTCATAGCAGTGTTGAAAGTCATGCTTTTCATATAGATATTAGAAAATACTTATGAACTAAGAATATAAGAGCAGAGGCAGAAAGGTGTCTCTTCTTCGGTTGCTAATTACATAAGTCCTTAACTATAAATCATAATAGTTGATATTATTAGTCATTGAGAAAAGTCACTCATAAAGACAGTATGTTATCTCATAGTAAGTTCTATTTTGAGTTATTTCGATTCTTTTTTTATTGTATTTTTGGTGAAAGTTTACATAGCAAATTAGGTTCCACTTCAACAATTTATATACATATTGATCAGTGTCAGTGTCATTGGTTACATTTTTCACACTGTGTCAGGATTCTCATTATTATCATTCTGCTTGTTCTCCTTCCATTAATCTGGCTTTCCTGTTCCCCTCCCGCTTACCTTCTCATCTTTGCTTTAGGGTAAATATTGACCGTTTGTCTCATAAAGATGATTATTTAAAAGAAGAACAATACTTATGGGTGATATTTAATTTATGAGCCAGTCTATTATTTGACTGAAAGGTGACCACTAAAGTATGTTCAGTTCTAAATCTTAAAAGAGTATCTCAGGACGATAGTCTCGCGGGTTCCCCTAGTCTCTACTGGTCCAATAAGTCTGGTCTTTTTTAAGAATTAAAGGCTTTTTCTACATTTTTCTCCCTTTCTATCTGTGACCATCTGTTATGTTCCTCGTCAGAACATTGTTAGTGGTAGCTGGGCACCAACTAGTTCTTCTGGTCTCAGGATGGGTGAGGCCATGGCTTGTGAGAGCTATTAGTCTTCTTTGAGTCTTTGGTTTCTTTTTTTCTCCTTTGCTCCAGATGACTGTACAGAACAATAGTTGTTATTTTAGTTCTATTTTTGAAAGAGTAAAAGTTCATTTTAAAACTATATTATTTGATATATATATATAATATAATATTAACTACCATGACTAAATAATTGTCTAATATATAAAAGTGTGAAGACATTTTAAAAAATTGTTCACAAATTTGCTAGCAACATGATGTTTTTACATGCTTAGCTTTCTTTTTTTTTTTAACCTAAAAACTAGTTTAAGTTACATTACATTCTAGGCAGTAAACATGATCTCATCCTTCTATCAGTAAAAATGAGTAATGATAAAACTATAGAAGATACCTGACATCCTTTCACGATTTGATTCCCAAGACCCACATTTCACTTCAGCTATGCAACTACCATAATTGAAAAGCAGGGCTTCAAACCCCTGCTGAGAATTTGTATTTCCACCCCCAGATATACTGAATGAGAATCTATGGTTGAGTAAGATGTCTAGGTGACTCTTATTAAGTTTTGAGGCCCACTGCTCTACTAGTAGTTCTCAGAATTGGTCCCTAGTCATCAGCATTAGTATCACCTGGGAACTTGTTAGAAATGCAAATTCTCAGCAGGGGTTTGAACTAGACTGACCCAGTTTAAGGCCCTATTGAAAAGGGAGAGCCACTAGGGATTTTGAAGGTGAGGGCCACAGTCATGCGTGAGAGGTGATTCTTCTGTACAGTCAGACAGAGAAGCACGGTATATAAATCACAGAGTTCAGTACTAGAGACATAGTACGTGCTCATTAACCTGTGTTTCCTTCCAGGTGCCTTACTCCAGTACTTTGCCATCAGGTTATTAACTGGCAGCTGTTAACCTAGATACTAGCAAATGATTTTATTTTCGCATGACTGAATTAGAATCAAGAGGGAAAATAGCACAGGGAGAGGGAGATGGTTTTCTCCATTTGGGCTCTGACTCTTGCAGGATAAGTATATTGTTTTCCCACAGAGAAAAATCAAAAGCAATGTGATTGTTTTTAATGTAGTTGAAATCACCCATGTGAAGGCCATAAACAAAGTCCTCAAAAAATCTTTAGCAAGGATACCTAATGAACAAGACAACCAACTCAGATTCTGTTTTCACTTAAAGTCTTCAAGGTAATATTTTCTATTGTCTGCTGTAATTAAAACTGACTTTTGTTGGAATGTTCCCCTTTTAACATAAGGTATGGAACATAAATACACTAGGGGCTATAGAAAAAGGAGAATCAAAATGGCAAATATGAAAGCAAAAATTACAAGGTTTGAATTTGTTTCTTGCTTGCTTTTGTCATCATTAACAAAGACTGAAATATAAGGTGTTTGTTTCTAAGAAGAAGAATAGCTACCCTTCTATAGAGTGCTGTGGTTAAAGAGCTTGGTTGCTAACCAAAAGGTTGGTGGTTCAAACCCACCAGCCTCTCCTTGGAAACCCTATGGGGCAGTTCTCCTCTGTCTTATAGGGTCACTAAGAGTCAGAATCAACTCAACTGCAGTGTGTATAGAGTGCTTGTTCTGAGCAATACTCTATCCTGTTAATAGTACTATAGAATGTTATAAAATATAATACATACTTTCGACTTTTTACATATGTGCAAACTGAGAGGCTCCAAGAGTTTCAGCAACATTCTTAACCTACTCAAGCCAGGTTCCTAATTCAGGTCTCTAAGATTCCACTGCCACTCCCTACCTTTATATAGTTAGTGAATGAAGAAATTACCTGTAGAATTCAAGCCAAGGTATTTCAGTTTGGGGAGGCAGCCCTTGAAAGCTTGATTTTTTTAAAATAAATTGAACTTGAGAATATATTTTTCTCTTAATAGATCAAAATGAAGTAATTGCCTTTCCTTCGAACCCAGAAGATAAGAAGAAAAGTGGGGTGAGGAAGACAGAAATGAATGTAGCATATGTTGCCAAAAATAGTGATGTGGACATAAAAGCTGACAGACTGTCACACTATCAGGCATGTAAAACTGATACTGCTGTACATTACAAGGAAAATCATCTGGCAACTTCATCAGTATCAGATCAAAAGCTGAATCAATTCACTGTAGAAAAGACAAAAATGCAAGATGCAGCAATTCAGACAACCCCTTCCTGTAACAGTTTTGATGGGAATCACCAACCTTATCATTTGTCTGACTTCAAAGTTGATGAAAGTGTGCAAACTTCAAATAATAGCCAATCAACCCGACACTCATCCTTACGTCCACAAAATTCTGTAGATACCTCAAGAGAATTCAGGAGTCAGAGCACACTAATTGTACAGGAAGACCAACTTACCATAAAAGATCCAAATGGTGCACCTGGTAATGATGATCTTTTGACTCCTGTAGATGGGCTTGATAAAAATTCAAATGCTTCTTCTCTAAAGAACTATCCGTTTTACAGACAGGACTCCAAACCCAAGCCAAAACCTTCAAATGAAATTACAAGAGATTATATACCCAAAATTGGAATGACTACTTATAAAATAGTGCCTCCCAAATCCCTGGAAATATCGAAGGACTGGGAGTCAGAAGCCATAGGGTATAAGAACGATCAGGAGATGCATCCTTTAGAAAAACAGCCCATGGATGAGAATGTGAAAGAAACTGCAATACAAACAGAAGATCTTGTTATTTCTGAAGGCCCAAAGGAACCACAGCCAGACCTTAAACCAAAACCTAACCTGGGAACAGAGCCTCAGGTGCAGGGGGCAGGGAGCAAGACCAACAGCACAGCAGCTGACCATTGGAAACCTACTCCCAGAATGACTAGGGACGCTGGCACAGCTCCATTTGCACCAAATTTGGAAGATATAAACAGCATTCTGGAATCAAAACTTAAATCTAGGATTTCAAATCCCCAGGCCAAACCAAGCTCTTTTTTCTTGCAGATGCAGAAAAGAGTAGCGGGTCAGTATGTGACATCTGCAGCTGCCAAGAGTGTCCATTCTGCCCCGAACCCTACTCCAAAGGAACTCACAAATAAAGAAGTGGAAAGGAATTCGCTGCCTTCTCCAGAGCGAACGCTTTCTCTCTCAAGTAAAACAGCTAACCTTCCCCCACAACCCCTGTTTAAAAAATCTGATGATGACGTCATCAGTCAGAAGCCTGCTGAAACCTCTGCTCCTCCAGTCGCTCCGAAACCTGTGCCTCTTCCCACTAGTCAGTCAGCAGTACAAAATTTGAAGACTTTGAAAACTTTCGGTGCCCCACGACCATTCTCGAGTTCTGCTCCTTCACCGTTTGCCCGTGCAGTGGTGACAAGGTCACAGTCTTTCAGTAAAACACGTACTACCCCCAACGAGTCACTCAGTGGTGGTACACCTGCACAATCTCCAACCAGCACAGAGGAAGGGAAGGCTAGCTCTGTTGGTAAATTTGCGGACATCCCACAACTTGGTGTGATCGATAAGGTAAATATTACTTTTTAAAAATAGGTACTCAGATTCTCATAAAACTTGGTTAAAATGGAGGTTAACAAGAATGTTGGTATATTTGTATGTTACTTTGTTTGAATTTATATTAGTCTGATATCAAGCTACTGTAGGGAAAAAAGAATGGTAATACATAGAATCTGATTAGTCTGAGAGTTATAACTTGATGGAATATTACTCCAAGGTCGTCATTATATGGAGTCCTAGATGATGCTAACAGTTATGTGCTCTGCTGATAACTAAAATGTTGATGATTTGAGTCCACCCAGAGGCACCTTGGAAGAAAGGCCTGGCAATCTACTTCTGAAAAACGAGCCGTTGAAAATGCTATGGAGCACAGTTCTACTCTGACACACGCAGGGTCTCCATGAGTCGGCACAGACTCTATGCAACTGTGTTTTTTTTTTCCCCATCATTTTATGATTGTATCATTAGTGAACATTTTAAAGTTTCTTTGTATAATGTACTAGTTAGTAGTTCTGACTCTATTTCTGTGTTTTTCTTATCTCCATTTCATTTTTAAAAACTTTTCTGGATGTTCTGATTTACTTTATTTTTTTCCTCCAATTCAGTTGTGACTACATAATAGCAAAATAAAGAGCTTTAATTATAAGGGAACATAAGCAGCATCAAAGACTAGATAAAAATAACCAGACACTCTGAGCTCTGCATTTCCTGTCATGTACATGCAACCTCAATTTACCAAACACTTTTACTTGCAAAAATTTAAATTGAAAGCAGAGTTAAAAAAAAAAAAAAACCAATTTTCTTATTTCCCTGTTTTGTTAATCTGTTTCCAACATTTCCAGTTATATGTATGCTGACAAGCCCTGGGTGTTACAAATGGTTAATGTGCTTGAATGCTAACCAAAAGGTTGGAGGTTCGAGTCTACCCAGAGGTGCCTCGGAAGAAAGGCCTGGAGACCTGCTTCTGAAAATCAGCCATTGAAAACTCTGTGGAGCACAGTTCCACTCTGACACACTTGGAGTCACCATGAATCAGAGTCAACTGCAGCTTTTTTTTTTTTTTTTTTCAAAGCCTAATTAATTTACCAATACGGGAGGTTGTTGACTTAGAGTTTGCTCAACTGCTTGTTGTTATTTGATAGGTTCAGACAGTATAGTCAGAGGAGAAGATAAATTCACAGCATAAATCACAATAATCCATATGCAATTTTTGGAACTATTTTGTGCAGTTTTTACTCCTGTAGTGTTTGAAGAATCTTACCATATTTGTGTGACAGTTTCAAAAGTATTTTATACAACTTTTTAAAACATTCTTAGAATAACAGAACACTATCCATATTGCCAAGTAAAGATTTTCCATAATTTTGAAGTAATATTTATCTTGAAGAATAGTTCTTTGTATACTTTACATTTATGTTTATTATGTTGATACAGTATCAGAAAGACATGTATGATATAGTGATTAATTCTTTACTCGGGAACAAAGTCTGTGTTTTATCTTGGAATGGAATACCATTCCTAAACAATGGAAGCTTAATTTAGATAATACTTTTTTTTTTTCAGCCATTGCCTGAACTCTGTTTAGCTCATCTTTTATAAAGATATTTATTTGGCAGTTTGGAAAAGAAAAAATTTAAGATTAATTATATGATAACTTTGCCAATTAAATCAGTTACTAAATATTTCTTCCTAAGAAGTTTACCACATTTGGTTCTTAATGATCAAATTCCTTTTTTTTTTTTAATCGAACCTAGTCTCATGGAAAAAACAAAGAGAACATCGTTTGTACCTAGACCGTGTCACCTCTATAAACACAAAATAAGCTATCTCTTGTAGCGTAGTATTTCTCTTTTATGAGAAGATATATTAGATTCACCCAATATTAAATTGATAATATTTGATCATTTTGTACCTTCAAAAATAGTAATTTTATAAATTAATATATTGGAACCATAAAAATGGATTATTTTTGTTTTCAGAATTTATCAATTACAGTATTAATTTGGCTGTTCTGGTCAATTGTATATATAGGAGAAATCAACATTGTTCAACTCAAACACAGTAAAATTGCCACTGTGTTCATGAAACAGAGAGGTAGCACTTTTCTTCCTTAGCCTTCTGAGCCCAAGAGAAGGGAAGATACTGTATTTTTACACAAATAATGCATGCCTTTTATGTTTGTTTGCCAACCACACCTTCCCTCTCAAGGTATTTTCATAAGTGCCACTATGCCATTTTTTTACACGTTGCTATTAAAAAATTAGCATAGCGAGCTTACAAAAATACCTCAAGAGGGGAGGGCACAGTTGACAAACAAACGTAGAAGATGCACATTATTTGCGTGAAAATGCAGTAATATCCTCGTCGACCAACCTAGTTCCATCAGCAGAGACAATTCAGTGGCTGAGGAAATAGAGCTGTTGATAAGCAGAGAGCAAGTAGGAGGTGAGGAGCGAGCAATGAACAGAGAGGAGATGATGCCGTCTGTTATGGATTGAATTGTGTCCCCCAAAAATGTGTGTCAACTTGGCGAGGTCATGATTCCCAGTATTGTGTGATTATCTACCATTTTATCATCTGATATGATTTTCCTATGTGTTGCAAATCCTATCACTATGATGTTAATGAGGCAGGATTGGAGGCAGTTATGTTAATGAGGCAGGACTCAATCTACAAAATGAGGTTGTATCTTGAGTCAGTCTCTTTTGAGATACAAAAGAGAGAATCAAGCAGAGAGACAGAGGGACCTACTATCATCAAGAAAGCTGGGAGCAGAGTGCATCCTTTGGACCCAGGGTCCCTGCGCTGAGAAGCTCCTAGGCCAGGGGAAGGTTGATGACAAGGATCTTCCACCAGAACCAGAGAGAGAGAAAGCCTTCCCCTGGAGCTGGTGCCCTGAATTCAGACTTCTGGCCTAAACTGTGAGAGAATAAATTTCTCTTTGTTAAAGCCATCCGCTTGTGGTATTTCTGTTATAGCAGTACTAGTTAACTAAGATACCATCCTCTTATTTTCTTTGAGGGTTGTCTCTGCTTTCAAGCTTCATGAGCTCCTGGCTAAAATTTGTCTTTACTTCGGCACCCCAGTGCCAGCCAAGATCTTTCTTCTTTCCTTAGTCCTTGATCTTAGTCCTGTCCCTATTGGAACCCATATTTGAGTGGTCTTCAGAGGCAGTTTTGTTCTCATCCCACTACCCACTGTGAAGTAGGATTTAGTACTTTGTCATATGCACTATTATGAGGTCCATAAGTGCAGCAGTCTTCTCTGTTGTTCTGTGCTGTATCCCTTGTGCCTAAAAGAGAGCCTGGAAAAGTTTCTGGGACCCAACTGGTGTTCAGTAAATACGGGATGTGTGGTGGAGAGAGAAATCCTCAAGAAGCATATCCTACTTCCCACCATTACAAGTAATGGAGGCTGGCATAGAGGAGGATACCTGCATACTGCCCAACAAGCTTAACTTAAAAACAAAGTTAAAAATCCTCCAGGAAGTATCTTGACTGTCAATCATGCAATATCTTCTAAGTTCCCAGGTCTCAACTGTTCCCTTCCCCACCCCTTTCTGGAACCCTTTCCTTCTTTTGCATTCAGTACAGTGTAGCTCTTAGTTTCTCCAATTCTGTATCTTCATGCTATCTTCCTTGCCAGCAACGCCCATCTTCTGAAGTCCCCTTAGAAAGCAATAGGGAATTATAACATTTCTCTTGCTGTGATTTTTTTTTTTTTCCTTTCCTCATACACATCTTCTGTTACTCTTTGGAAAATAAGAGAAGGGATGAATTTTGAATTTCCCCGTGTGGATCCATGTTAGAAATTGTATGGAAATGGCGTACATGAGGACCTATTACTGAGAACATAGGCAAATTAAAGAATAATACAGCATAATTTTTAAGAAAAAATCCTAGCTGTATAATCACCTTAAAAAATTAAATCTAGTATTATTTTTCACAAATCAAAAACATATTTTGGTCTTGGGTTTAAAGCTGTTTCTGAAATAACAGTGTGGTAAATTATGCTGCTTAAAGAACTATTGATGGTGATTTTTTTTTTTTTTTTCATAAATGGCACATTTTTCTCTTGGTGTTCATCTAAATATTTTGCACTTATTTTTGTAGGAAAATAATTCTGCACATAATGAACAGCATTCCCAAATACCATCTCCAACTGCCTGCCCGTCATTCACCCTTAAGAGACAAAGTTCTTTAACATTCCAGAGCTCTGACCCAGAACAGATCCGACAGAGTTTGCTGGCTGCAATCCGTTCTGGAGAGGCTGCTGCCAAATTGAAAAGGGTAAGTTTTCTTCATCAGATGGGTGACAGTGGGTTTATTTTTAACATTGTCAAACTAATACTTAGGGAAAATTTTTTTCTGGCATTTAAATCTGACTAGAGAAAATGCCAGAAGTTACTCTTTTATGTCAGGGTCATTTTTGAAGTATAAGCTGAGAGAGTCCAGAGTCTTACACATACTGAAAAAGATGTCAGGTCTATTTTCCAAAACATGGGCCAGGTGCAGAACATGAGTTTTGTTTATTATTATATGACTATATATAGAAAGTGCCCTGGAATCTTAAGAAATTATGTTAGCACAGCAAGAAATATTCTTTTGAAAATACCTTCCTATTCCAGAAAAGATACACTCAAGATAGGAACCCATAAGTTTCAGTCATAGTTCCTGTAGTAATCAAAAACCAAAACAAAACCTCCTGCCATCCAGTCGATGCCAACTCATAGCAACCCTGTAGGACAGGGTAGAACTGCTCCATAGAGTTTCCGTGGCTATAATCATTACGGAAGCCAACGACCACATTTTTCTCCCATGGAGCAGCTGGTAGGTTTGAACCACCTACCTTATGGTTAGCAGCTGAGTGCTTAACCCCTACGCCACCAGGACTCCTTGTAGTAATTAAAGTTACTATTATATGTGGATTTTTAGGGGATATTTTATAGGTTAAACAAAACAAGCAAGCAAAAAAGCAGAGAAAATCTAGAGACTTTAGATACAGACTAATGAAGTTCACGTCTTGATAATGCTCTGCCAAAGTCCTCTAGCTCCTTACTGAGCTATAGGAGAGGATCAGGAGAGGGTATATGTTTCTCCTCAGGGCAAACACCAAAGCAGTGTCACAGGGAGTTATTTGCGAATGAGTTTCTTCCGCCATCCGCTTTATCCGCTGAAAGAAGAGCTGGTGAAGCCTTGCACCTGGCATCAACACTTAGACTTCTGTATCTCCATATACTCTTCCTCCTCCTCGCTGCATTCCTTCTGGTTCAAAGTACCTCAGCACCCAAGAAAAGAAATCATTATTCCACCGACTCCTTAGGCATTTCATTTTGTGCATTCCTTCTCTAATCATTTTAGAAGCTATTTAGAGAAGAGTGAGAGATTTGTTAAGCAAAAGAACATCAAGCTCTTACAGAAATTAAAAACATTACATGCAACAGAAATTAAGTATGCCTAGGAAAAGGACTGCTGCACAGATAGACTGAAATGGTGAAAGGCTCCCTGCACACCACCCATACACTGGCTAGACTCGACGGCTCCAGCCAGCTTCCTGGTACATTTCTGGGCAATGATGCGTGAAGGCCGTGCTCCTCACAGAGGACTTTGTGCTCCCATCTGGGCAAACACAGAGACGGGGCAAAAAATTTGGGTGCTGCTAGAATGGAGGACACATGAAGGGAAAATCCCCAGGATTAGGCGTGAATTTTGTAAATTTGCAGAGCCCAAGTGTAGGTGCTAGGTAGCATAAACATTTGCTATAACTTTGACCACTGAAGGTGGTATTTCACAGGTCATAACAAATTTATATTTTTATGGGGAAACATGCCCATGTTAATAAATTGCACATTCTCACTTAACATTTTTCTATTTCTAGTTTTACAAACTAAGGATGAGTTTCAAATCAGTCACTACCGATCTAAAGCTTTTTAATTCAATAAATTTGACAAGTATCTTTTCAAGCACGTAAGTGCCAAGCATTGACTAGATAGTGGGGATACAAAGATAAATAAAGTGAAGCCTCTGCCTTCTGGCCATTCTCACCCGAGGCTAGAGAAGCAGCACTGTATTACAGGGTCCCTAGGAGAAGCAAGTAACTACGCAGAAACTGATCACACTCCTTTGGACTAACTCAGTGGATCTATCAGTCACTTTCAGTGGAATCGTTGCAGAAACCTGTGCATTACATTGGAAGTGTCTTTTAAGCCAAAAGCATTTTACAGGCAAGCTGTACATTTGGTACGTTATAGGCCCTGATTTGGCAGTTCTTTCGCATATAAAGCTCTTATTGCTTCCAGAATGAGCTGGATGTGAATCAACATAGAAACCAAGCCTTAAATGATGATCCTATAATTGTATCCTGTTTATTACTCATTACTTTAAATTCTTTTGAGTCTAAAATTTCATCTCTTTCAGCAGGATGTTATCGATAGCTCTTTGAGTCTACATACTGCCAGCTCCTAATTTTTTTTAATGGAAATTATTTACAGAGTTCATTTTATTCCATTAAAAATGGACACCCAACCAAAAATCTGTTGCCATAAAGTTGATTCCGACTCATAGCAACCTTGTAAAACAAAGTAGAAATGCCCCATAGGGTTTCCAAGGAGCGGCTGGTGGATTCAAACTGCCGACCTTTTGGTTAGCAGTCAGGCTCTTAACCACTGTACCACCAGGGCTCCAAAAACACACGCAGGGTCTAATTAAGTTCATACTATCCACACTCTATGACCAGCATTCTCAACTCTAGTTATATATCCTTAAAAATGGGTATTTCTGTGTACCAGAACTCACATATAAGAATATACATAGAATATGGGTTGCAGTAGCTCCAAATAAATATAACCATAATATCTAATAACAGTACAATAAACAGTAGTATTCAAAGAATGGACTAACCCAGTACAGTAATAAAGTAGACAAACTACAGCTAAACCCAACAATGTAGAAAGAAGGCAGACATAAAAATACATATGTATAAAGTTTGAAAGCATGCAAAACTAAATTATATTACTTAGTGATGCAAGCATAGGTGGGAAAGTTATTTTTAAAAGCAAAGACATAATTATAAAAATCAAAGTAGTGATTACCTAGAGAGGGGAAGTGTTGCTGGGGGCCTGTTAGAGGCTTGTTGGGGCAGGGCTGGGACTAGGGTAAGGCGAGGGAAGCACTTGTCTCAGGCACACAACACAACTAAGGGAGGAACCAAAAACTCAATCATCAAGATAAATATTATTTTAATGCAATTATTTTTTAAATATCCAAATTAATGAAAAAAAATCAACAAGGAAGAAAACCTCAGTTTTAAACAGAGAAAAGACCCTTAGAGTGTAGAGGTATTCTTTCTCTTGACCTGGGTATTGGATTATATTGTGTTTGCTTTCATCTCTATGTGTGTATTTAGTGCACTTTTCTGTACATCTATCATATTTCAAAAAACTGTGAAAGGTGGTAAAAAATGGATACAGGCAGGCTCTAATTTCTTGTGATCTTTGCTTAAGTCCCATATTTCTGTCCTGTGCTGATAAATCCTCCTAGTTTGTTTTAAATTCTGAAACTTTTTTTGTAGAACAAAAATTATATTGCCAAATAAAATCTCCAGTGATTTTGACAGTGGGTTCAAACTGTTCATCAGAAAATTGGCTCTTTCCTTGCCTATATCTTGGCACCGATATGTTCAATTTAACTCCAGGCATCAACCTGCCTTATGGCTGTGGTTCATACCACAGCAATTACCCTTCATTATAATGGTTGGTTCACATTAGAACAATTATCTAGTTGATTGCTCTTGTGTGAATGTAGTCATGGACATGCCATGGTTTTTCATGTTTCTTAACAGTTTTTCTACTCTTTATCCCCATTTGATATCCACCTAGTCACAGAGATTAGTCTTTTTTTCTGATAAAGAGTTAATAAATCTAGCTCGGTGTTCTATAAATTGTATTTGATGTTATCATATGAATCAGCAAATTATTAACAGAATAAAACAAGTTATGTAATCTATCATTGTGGAACTTGTGTTGACACCAGAACTTTGTGGACTGCTTTTGGTACTTGATGGCGCTTAAACTACTAAAAATCTGGTTATTACACTATTGCAAATAGAATATAGATTTATAAAAAAAAGAAATTCTGAAAATAAAGTGACAGATGATATTTAGCACTTGATATTACATGTTTCTTCAGAATATAAAACATTCTTGACTAGACGAAAATCTTGGAGGGAAGGAAAAAACTGGATAAGTTACCTAGAATCTGGTTCAGTTGTTGTATTTGTTTCTCTGCTGTTTTTTTTTTTTTTTTTTTCTCTTCATATATACTTGGTTTGAATTTGATCAACCAAAGCCTCTCATGGTGTCTGCCTAGTAGATGTTCACACCAGTAAATTCTTAAATGACGTATGTTTTTTAACTATTTTTATTGTAAGTGCAACATATTCTTTGTTCAAAAATTTGAACAATAATTATAAGTGTTCCATTCAACATATTCTATTCCTACTGCATTCAGCAAATACTCGTTGAGTACTGCACTGTGCCAGGCACGAAAATAGACATGGTTATGATGTGAGTATAAAGTTGCATTAAAATAGATTAAATAGATTCTGACCTCACGGAACTTACAGTATTCTGATTTTCTGTCATCTGATTTTTAAAAGTTTAATCTGATTTTTAAATATCAAAGGAATTATCATTTTTTTCCCAGAGATAACCACTATTAATAGATCGCTGTATAACCTTCTATACATCATTTTTACAATATGTAAACATTTTACAAAAATGGATTATGCAAATAATTCTAAAACCTGTATCTCATTGAAGCTTTCCATCACATTACTTATAGATCTATGATGTTCTTTGAGACTACATAGTACTTGAACATTTAAATGTACCATAGCTTATTTGCTCCTTATTGGTAGACATTTAACTTGGTATTAGTTTTTTACTCTAAAATGGTGCTACAATAAACAGCTTTTACTTGTAGACATTTGGAGCCAATAAATAGTATGTTTTTTTTAATGTCTAAAACAAATTTTCTGTCTTTCACTTACAAATAATCATAAGAACTACAGTTTTGGCAAGAATTAAAAAAAATTCTTCCACACACAGGAACATTTTGGAGGAAGGTTACTTAATGAAAAGTTGTTACCTGTCTTGTTCCTTGGCTGAACTTGGAAAGAAATCTGCAAATTCCCACATGAATACTAAACAGGGTGCAATGAGGTTTTCCTTCCCCTGGTGGCAACTTTTCTTCTTAGCTATTTTATTTCAGGAGGATAGTGTTTACCCCTCTGTTCCATCCTAGATACATAAGACAGGCTGGAAAAATCATTTGCATTTAGTAAAAGACAAGGAATGAAGCTCAAGGAAACCAAATCCAAACCAAATTTGCCAATTTTATTTTCCTTTTCACAAACTTCCACTGTTAGTAGGAAGAATCTTTTTTACTTCAGTTCTCGTGAGAATATAATAGTGTTTGGTTATGAATCTAAATTAGTCAATTATCTTATATAAACCATTTTTCTTAAAATATCTTTTTTATATTTTATGTATAATAATACATTAAACCACTCAGCTGCTAACCAAAAGGTCAGCCGTTTGAACCTACCAGCCGCTCCACAGGAGAAAGATGTGGCAGTCTGCTTCCCTAAAGATTACAGCCTTAGAAACCCTGTGGGGCAGTTCCACTCTGTCCTGTAGGGTTTCTGTGGGTCAGAACTGACTTGATGGCAATGGATTTGGTTTTGGTATAATATACATAACATATACAAATGTATAATACAATTATGTGTAGTATTAACAATATTAAACATTTTTCGTATTCAGAATCCAGGTGATATTTCTTTATACTGTTCTGAATCAGGCTGGAATTTCAATCTATTTAGGAAACTCTTGTTTTAATGCTTTTTATTCACTTATAGTGTGTTTGCAAATAGAAGACTTTACAATTGAATATTAAAACTTAGGCATTTGCTGAAAACAAACAACAAAAAACCTTTTCATGATGCAGTTGTTATAGCATAACAGTCACAGTTTTGATTTTTTAAGTCATTTGATGTCATGGTTGTGTGTCCCCGAAAATATGTGTCAGCTTGGTCAGGCCATGATCCCCAATATTGTATGGTTTTCCTCCATTTCGTGATTTTCCTATGTGTTATAAATCATAATCTCTGCCTGTGGTTAAAGAGAATTAGGGTGGGATGTAACACCCTTGCTCAGGTCACATCCCTGTTCCAGTGTAAAAGGAGTTTTCCTAGAGTGTGGCCTACACCACCTTACAAGAGATAAAAGGAAATGGAAAGCAAGCATAGAGTTAGGGATCTCATACCACCAAAAAAGTAGTGCTAGGAGCAAAGCGTGTCCTTTAGACCCGGGGTTCCTGTGCAGAGAAGCTTCTAGTCCAGGAGAAGATTAATGACAAGGACCTTCCTCCAGAGCCAACGGAGAGAGAAAGCCTTCCCCTGAAGTTGACACCTGGAATTTCTAGCCTACTAGACTGTGAGAAAATAAATTTCTCTTTGCTAAAGCCATCCACTTGTGGTATTTCTGTTACAGCAGCACTAGATGACCAATATTCATACAAAAGCATGTTAAAAACCAAAGGCTGCTTTTTCTTTTAAATAAGGGGTCAATGAGAAGGGAGTTTCAAGTTAATATATACTAACAACACAAAAAACATAAAATTCATTGGTTTCCAGAATTTATTTTTCTACGTTCACTAGGGGAGAATGAATTAAGGGAATTAGATTTAATTTAGCTAAAAATGCTCTTTAACAACTCGTCCAGCAGTCCGTTTGTGCTCTTGTCCTTTGTGTTGATAATTTTGTAAAGACTATAATGTGTTATTGGATTATTTAACTTGTTTGTTGTGGAAATAACAACTCTCTTTTTTAATTTCATGGTAGAGTGAACATTCTTGATGATTTATCATTTATTAATAAATACTAAATATTAGTATTTACAATTAAGCGAAAGTTAAAATGTAATTGTTGAAAAATGAAAATTAGACAGCTGTGCCATTTTAAATTGACAGGTGCAAAGTGTGTTTGTTTCCTTGTTTTCTCTTAGGTTACTGTTCCATCATATACAATATCTGTGAATGGAAGATCTAGAGTCAGCCATTCCATGCGCCGTGACGAACAGGATGGCTGTTAAATGTTGCCCTACGATACTGCACTTCATCACCTCCACTTCACAGACCAACTTCATACTAATGGAGAATGTTTGCAAATGTATATTCAGATGTATACTAATATATTATCTATTGTATAAGAATTTTCACTGTGGCTTTTAATGCCAAAAGAATGAGAATTTATAATTTATAATTTTTTTTTTGTTCTCTTTTGCCTTAATTAAGATCCGAATATGCTGCTTTAGAACTTAAGACAAGGTGTAAATGACTTTCCTTTTTTTAAATGAGAAATAATCACCTTTTGTTGATTTTATTTACTTATTGAAGCATACTCTAAAATGGTGACTTACACAAAAGAATAAATGAAGATTCATAGACTTATATTTGTTTGACACATAAACTGCTAGAGAAGCACACCTGACATTTGCTGCCCTCAATGTTACTGTTTAATTGGAAATGTTTGTAAGTTATGCTAAAGTCTGTTTTGTGCTGAAAGAAGGATCTAGAAAATTAGTAATATCAAATATGTGTATTCATTTCAACAGTTACTTTTAATGATAAATCACTTAGTGTTCAAGACATTAGTTGTATGTTTTTTATGTAATTACAACATCAGTGTCAAATTCATGGGCGCTCATAGTATTTTAATATTTTATTAACATGGAACACTTTGTTTTTTAATCTTTAGAACTTTAATAGCACAAGGAGAATTTTAAATATTTTCTGTATATAATTACATTATTGTCACAGATATTACACATACTATGTGCCAGAAGCCTTAAAACTTTTCCTGTGAAAATGTTGATATATTCTGACAGTTGTCTCACATTCAGTATGTAGAGAGGAACAGGGCTTAGTTTATGTCCATATTGGAAAATTTTAAAGACTATTTGGAAATTCCAGAAATCCTGGTTTTAATTTAAGTAAACTGATGATGTCAATATGTAGTTCTGATGCTAATAATCTAAATAATAATATATATTTACTTTAAAGTGAAAACTGTTAAGGAAAACAATGCTTAATTTGTTGGCTTATATCTATTTTGGGTCTGGTGCTTGTTGGTGTTTTGTTCCTAGTTTAAGAATTTAATTGCTCCCATACTCTTAAGATCTGTGGTTAGACAAGCTGATTGTAAAGTTAAATTGGTTTTCACTGAAGCTCCTGGAATACCTGCCTCTTTGGAAAATGTGTTGATTTTTTACCTTCCTGTTTAATAAAAGCAAGCTGTATACTCGGGGTGCATTTTTTAATGTAGTGTGCGCCAACCAGGATATTTGTGTACCTCACCTGATGAACGCATCTTTATCAGCCAATTACCAGACAACTGATAGTAAGACTTGCCATTTATCAGGACTCCCTAGTTTACAAAATATTTTATATGTATTATTTGTTGTTGTTAGGTGCCATAGAGTCAGTTCTGACTTACAGCAACCCTATGGACAACAGAACGAGACACTGCCTGGTCCTGCGCTATCCTCACAGTTGTTGCTATGCTTGATCCCATCGTTGGCAGCCACTGGGTCAGTGCACCTCGTTGAGGGTCTTCCTCTTTTTCGGTGACCCTCTACTTTACCAAGCATGATATCCTTCTCCAGGGACTGATGCCTTCTGACAGCAGGTCCAAAGTATGTGAGACGCAGTCTAACTATCCTTGCTTCCAAGGAGCATTCTGGTTGTACTTCTTCCGAGACAGATTTCTTTGTCCTTTTGGCAGTCCAATGTACATTCAATATTCTTCACCAACACCACAATTCAAAGGCATCAATTCTTCTTTGGTCTTCCTTATTCATTGTCCAGCTTTTGCGTGCATGTGAGGTGATTGAAAACATCATGGCTTGGGTCAGGGACACCTTAGTCATGAAGGTAACATCTTTGCTTTTTAACACTTTAAAGAGATCTCTTGCAGCCCATTTGCCCAGTGCAGTGTGCTTTTGATTTCTTGACTGCTGCTTCCATGGGTGTTGATTGTGGATCCAATAAAATGAAATCCTTGACAGCCTCAGTCTCTTCTCTGTTCATCAAGATGTTGCTTATTGGCCCCGTTGTGAGGAGTTTTGCTTTCTTTATTTTGAGGTGTAATCCATACTGGAGGCTGTGGTCTTTGACCTTCATCAGTAAGTGCTTCAAGTCCTCTTCACTTTCAGCAAGCAAGGTTGTGTCATCTGCATAACGCAGGTTGTTAATGAGTCTTCCTCCAATCCTGATCCTTCTTCTTATAGTCCAGCTTCTTGGATTATTTTCTCAGCATACAGGTTGAATAGGTGTGCTGAGAGGATACAAGCCTGACGCATACCTTTCCTGACTTTAAACCATGCAGTATCTCCTTGTTCTGTTCAAATGACTGCCTCTTGATGCATGTACAGATTCAAGAGCACAATTGAGCGTTCCAGAATTCCTGTTGTCCGCGACGTTATCCGTAATTTCTTTTGATCTACACAATTGAATGCCTTAGCATAGTCAATAAAACACAACTAATTTATTTTCTTATTTAAACATCTTAAATCTCTGACATTAACACCCCCAACAAAACCCACTGCCATCAAGTCAATTCCAATTCATAACGACTCTATAGCCTCACTAATTCCATTTATAGATGCATAAACTAAGGATACCAAGAACCAAACCCATTGCCGTCAAGTTGATTCCGACTCATAGTGACCCTATAGGACAGGGTTGTACTGCTGCCCCATAGAGTTTCCAAGGAACAGCTGGTGGTTTTAAACTGTTGACCTTTTGGTTAGCAGCCAAACAACCACAGCACCACCAGGGCTTGGTAATTAGCAGCTGTAGAAAGGTTACATCTCAGAAGTGGCAGAGTCAGGATTTAAGTCCAACATCCTGACTCCAAAATCTATGATCTAAGCATGTAAAATGCTTAGTATAGTTTCTGACGCTGCATGTCTTATTATGCCAGTTATATGAAATACAAAATATGCAAATGGTACTAAATATGGTGGTTGTATATGTAGAAAAAATACACTGGTGGTTACCTATGCGAACATGAGGAAGATTGGATTGAGAGAGAAACAGGAGGCATCAATTTTTTTTTTTTTTTTAGTTTTTACTGTGCTTTAAGTGAAAGTTCACAAATCAAGTCAGACTCTCATATAAAAACTTATATACACCCTTCTATACACTACTAACTGCTCTCCCCCTAACAAGACAGCACACCCCCTCCCTCCGCTCTCTATTTTCGTGTCTATTCAGCCAGCTTCTGACCCCCTCTGCTCTCACATCTCCCCTCCAGACAGGAGATGCCAACATAGTCTCATGTGTCCACTCGATCCAAGAAGCCCACTCCTCACCAGCATCATCTTCCATCCCATAGTCCAGTCCAATCCCTGGCTGAAGAGTTGGCTTTGGGAATAGTTACTGTCTTGGGCTAACAGAAGGTCTGGGGACCATGACCTCTGGGGTCCTTCTAGTGTCAGACCATTAAGTCTGGTCTTTTTATGAGAATTTGGGGTCTCTATCCCACTGTTCTCCTGCTCCCTCAGGGGTTCTCTGCTGTGTTCCCTGTCAGGGCAGTCATCGGTTGTAGCCAGGCACCATCTACTTCTAGTCTCACGCTGATGTTGTCACTGGTTTATGTGGTCCTTTCTGTCTCTTGGGCTAATAATTACCTTGTGTCTTTGGTGTTCTTCATTCTCCTTTGCTCCAGGTGGGTTGAGACCCATTGATGCATCTTAGATGGCCACTGATAGTGTTTAAGACCCCAGATGCCACTCTCCAAAGAGGGATGCAGAATGTTTTCTTAAAAGATTTTATTATGCCAATTGACTTAGATGTCCCCTGAAACCATGGTCCCCAAACCCCTGCCTCTGCTACGCTGGCCTTCGAAACATTCAGTTTATTCAGGAGACTGCTTTTAGTTTAGTCCAGTTGTGCTGACCTCCCCTGTATTATGTGTTGTTTTCCCCTTCACGTAAAATAATTCTTATCTACTATCTAATTAGTGAAAACCCCTCTCCCCCCACCATAACCATCAAAGAATATTTTCTTCTCTGTTTAAACTATTTCTCCAGTTATTATAATAGTGGTCTTATACAATATTTGTCCTTTTACTACTGACTAATTTCAGCATAATGCCTTCCAGATTCCTCCATGTTATGAAATGTTTCACGGATTTATCATTGTTCTTCACTGATGCATAGTATTCCATTGTGTGAATATACCATAATTTATTTATCCATTCAGCCACTGATGGGCACCTTGGTTGCTTCCATCTTTTTGCTATTGTAAACAGTGCTGCAGTGAACATGGGTGTGCATATATCTGTTTGTGTAAAGGCTCTTCTCTATTCCAAGGAGCGGGATTGCTGGATCGTATGGTAATTCTATTTCTAGTTTTTTAAGGAAGCACCAAATCGATTTCCAAAGTGGCTGTACCATTTTACATTCCCACCAGCACCGTATAAGTGTTCCAGTCTCTCTACAACCTCTCCAACATTTATTATTTTGTGTTTTTTTGGATTAATGCCAGCCTTGTTGGAAATGGAATGGAATCTCATTGTAGTTTTGATTTGTATTTCCCTAATGGCTAATGATCATGAGCATTTCCTCATGTATCTGTTAGCCACCTGAATGTTTTCTTTAGTGAAGTGTCTGTTCATAACCTTTGCCCATTTTTAATTGGGTTATTTGTCTTTTTGCAGTTGAGCTTTTGCAGTATCATGTAGATTTTAGAGATCAGACGCTGATCGGAAAAGTCATAGCTAAAAACTTTTTCCAGTCTGTAGGTAATCTTTTTACTCTTTTGATGAAGTCTTTGGATGAGCATAGGTGTTTGATTTTTAGGAGCTCGCAGTTATCTAGTTTCTCTTTTGCATTGTTAGTAATGTTTTGTATACTGTTTATGCCATGTTTTAGGGAGGAGGCATCAATTTTATTTGTAGTATTTTATTTTATAAACTACTGTTTGAAAGAAAATACTTGTTATAATCTAGAATTTAGCCTACTTGAAGTATTTTATCCACAAGGGACTTAGGGAATTATATACATGAACTATTAATCCATATGTTCAGCACAGTTGCCTTATCCGTACCATTTCAGGAGAAAAACTTATGCTGCCCATGCTAAATTGGGAAAAGAAATTTGTATCAAGTAGTTTTCACCAGTCATATCCTCAAGTAACAGCAAAAGCAAGATACAGGAATGATGTAGAACCAACTTTTAATTTCATATTTTTGGCATCTAGGCATTTAATTTTTTTTCTCAGTTCAGTGATTTCTTTATAGTATAAAATTTTAAATTATAATCTAGATTATGAATTATAGGATATAAAATGCAATACCCTCTTTATTGTCCCCAGCATCCCACCTCTCTACAGAGATAACCACTGTTAACATTATGATATTAATGGCTACCCAAACCAAAAGACCAAGCCCACTGCCGTTGAGTCGATTCTGACTCATAGTGATCCCATAGAGTTTCTTTTTTTTTTTTTAATTTTTATTGTGGATCCCATAGGGTTTTGAAGGCTCTGAATCTCTACAGAAAAAGACTGCCACATCTTTCTCCTGCAGAGCCGATGATGGTTTCAAACTGCCAACCTTTCAGTTAGCAGTCAAGCACTTTAACCACTGTACCACCATGGCTCCTCTATAATGCCTATGGATATATTTATATCCAATACATATCTACAGGTTTGTGTTGGGCTTTTACGTTCTTTTTTTACATGAAGAATCTCACTCCAGTATGATTTAGAAACTTACTTTTTACACCACCAATGTTTTGAAAGAGCTTCTCTCTCTGTGTATATATTATCATCCCTATCATAATTCAGTTAGCCTTTTTCCTGTTTCTTGCTCTGGTACACAGTGCTGGCTACCATCAAGTCACAGGGCTCCAGTTACAAGTCTGTCACGTATGAGTTGTGGGATCTTGGACAAATTATTTTCTCTTCCTGAAAAGTTGAATAATCTGCCTAATTCATGTGGGATTAAATGAATTTTAAAATGGTACATGGAACTCATTTTTTTTAAGGTATCTCTTTTTAATATTATTACTGAACAGGTATTATTTATGTAACATACTCCCCATTCTTCTGAGAAGTGAATCTCCCTCCCAGTTCACCTCTATATGTACTGGCAGATCTAGCCTTGGCCACCAGGGCTTGGCAACAGCATCCACAATCTGCTGCCCGATCTAAGTTCTTGTAACAAGACCAACCCTTGCTGATATTTAAAGTTGCTTTCCCTTGAAACTGAAAGTCCTCATTGATAAAAATTATTTTTCTAATGCCTGTTCATTTTTTACCCACTACCAGTAATGATCTTCATCAGTAAGTGCTTCAAGTCTTCTTCACTTTCGGCAAGCAAGGTTGTGTCATCTGCTAATGTAAGTTGTTAATGAGTTTCCTTCAATCCTGATGCCCCATTCTTCTTCATATAGTCCAACTTCTCAGATTATTTGCTCAGCATACAGACTGAATAAGTATGGTGAAAGGATACAACCCTGACACACACCTTTCCTGACTTTAAACCACACAGTATCCCCTTGTTCTAATAAAATGACCTCCTCTTGGTCTACGTACAAGTTCCTCATGAGCACAGTTAAGTGTTCTGGAATTCCCATTCGTCACAATGTTATACATAATTTGTTATGATCCATACAGTCGAATGCCTTTGGATAGTCAATAAAACACAGATCAACATCTTTCTGGTATTCTCTGGTTTCAGCCAAGATACATCTGACATCAGCAATGATATCCCTCATCCCATGTCCTCCTTCTGAATCCAGCTTGAATTTCTGGCAGTTCCCTGTCCATGTACTGCTGCAACTGCTTTTGAACGATCTTCAGCAAAATTTTACTTGAATATGATATTACTGATACTGTTTGGTGATTTCCTCATTTGACTGGATCACCTCTCTTGGGAATAGGCATAAATAGGGGTCTCTTCCAGTCAGTTGGCCAGGTAGCTGTCTTCCAAATTTCTTGGCATAGACAAGTGAGCACTTCCAGTGTTGCATTCATTTGTTGAAACATCTCAATTGATATTCTGTCAACCTTCCTTGCTGGAAGTGAAGAGGACTTGAAGCACATACTGATGGAGATCAAAGACTGCAGCCTTCAGTATGGATTATACCTCAACATAAAGAAAACAAAAATCCTCACAATTGGAACAGTAAGCAATATCGTGATTAAGAGAGAAAGGACTGAAGTTGTCAAGGATTTCATTTTAGTTAGATCCTCCATCAATACCCACGGAAGCAGCAGTCAAGAAATCAGATGGCGCATTGCATTGGGCAAATCTGCTGCAAAAGACCTCTTTAAAGAGTTAAAAAGCAGTGATGTCACTCTAAGAAAACACCTGGCCCAAGCCATGGTGTTTTCTATTGCCTCATATGCATAAGGAAGATGGAAGAATTGATGCCTTTCAATTAAGGTGTTGACAAAGAATAGTGAATATACCATGGACTGCCAGAAGAATGAACAAATCTGTCCTGGAAGAAGTACAGCCAGATGCTCCTTAGAAGCGAGGATGGCGAGACTTCATCTTATGTATTTTGGACATGTTTTCAGGAAGGATCCATCCCTAGAGAAGAGCATCATGCTTGGTAAAGGAGAGTGTCATTGAAAAAGAGAAAGACCCTCATCAAGATGGATTGACACAGTGGCTTCAACAATGGGCTCTAGCGTAACAACAATTGTGAGGACGGGGCAGGACTGGGCAGTGTTTCTTTCTGTTGTACATAGGTTCACTGTGAGTTGGGAATGACTCCATGGCACCTACCAACAACGACAACAACCAGTAAAGAAAATAAAGATAAAAAGAGCTAAGAATCAAATTCATCATTTTTACTATCTATTTTGACAAATGACTTGAAAGAAAAGGAAGTTTTTAGTTAAGAGGTTGTAGTGAAGATTCTGATGGTCAGAGTGGTTTCTGTGAAATTATTTTTAATATAAAAATAGCTCTTATTTATTTGATGCCTTAGCATTTAAATAGAATTTTTGTACCATTTGATCTGCATATGAGTTAAAAAGTACACAAAGAAATTGCTACTTTACAAAGATCACAAAACCATTCGAAGGGGCAGGGTCCCACATCTGATTCCTAGTCTTCCTTTACAATGATCAAACTTTGCAAATGATGGTGAAGAAATGGCGCCAGATCTCAAGGGACACCAAAATAGTAACCTACTTGTTCTGGATCTTCAGTTGCTCTTCCTTTTCTCTTAAATGTTACCACTTTTCTGCAAACTTTCATCCTAACACCTCAAACTCTTCATATGGATAGATATATTTTGTTTATGGCAAGAAAAAATGCCACCATGTGCTCACTCAAAAGAACTTTCTGACAGGTATTTTGGGAGAAATTATGAAACATTCTGGTAATTTGTATAGAACTGTTGCCATTTCTGCTTCATGAACAAAAAATTCATTTGGAAGTCTTGTAAGTTACACGTGTTAGAGACTGAAAAACTGCTGCGATTCAAAATAAATTTATAGTTTTCAAAAACAAGCAACTTCTTTACTCCCCTAATTTATTCTTATATTTCTATTGAGCCCTTGTGGTAGATTTTAATGATGGCCCTAGTTCTTTACCCCTTCTGCATCCACACCTTTTGCCATGTGAATTTACAGCTTCTTTCACTAAAGAGGAGCCCTGGTGACATAGTAATTAAGAGCTTGGCTGCCAACTGAAAGGTCGGTAGTTTGAATCCACCAGGTGCTCCTTGGAAGCCCTATGGGGCACTTCTACTCTGTCCTATAGGCTCGCTATGAGTCAAAGCTGACTCAACAGCAATGGGTTTACTAAAGAGGCAGAGCCGCTTTTCCCACCCATTGAAGCTAATTTTATTGTTAATAGAAGGCAGGAAAAGTGACACTGTGCCAACTCTGAGACCAGGCTTCACAGGTTTGCATATTTTTACTTACTACTTTATGCCTCAAACTTTGCTGTGAGAAAGACATCTTTGGGTGAGCACAATGGTCCAAAAAGGAGAATGAAAGACACGTAGAACAGAGCCTCCAACAGAGACCAGCTGGTTCAGCAGCCAGTTGACCTGCAGACATGTAAACCAGGCCGGCCAAGATCAACAGGGTCACATATCCAACCCCAAGCTGACTCTGATGTGTGAGCAATAAATACCACTTAAGTAGCCACAAAGGTGGCAATACAACATTAATGTGGCAACGGATATGACAGGATCTGTCAAACTCATGCACATATGACTCTAAACCATAAAACCAAAAAGAAAAAAAAAACCACCAAACCCACTGCCATCGAGTCACTTCCGACTCACAGCAACCCTCTAGGACAGAGTAGAACTGCCTCACAGGGTTTCCAAGGCTGTAATCTTAATAGAAGCAGGCCGTCACATCTTTCACCTGCAGAGCAGCTGGTGAATTCACACTGCCAACCTTTCAGTTAGCAGCCTAGTGCTTAACCACTGCATTACCAGGGCTCCTTCCCTAATCATAAATTCCTTCAATCTGTTCAGGATCACACACCCTGTTTTACCAGAATCATAAGTCTGTTTGGGAACTCTTTTTTTTTCCTGTTCCACTGATCAAGATGTATACTCCTGAATCAATATCACACTGTCTTAATTACTATAGCTTTATAAGTCTTTTTGTTTCTGGAGGGAAGTCACTCTTTTTTCTTCTTCCGAAATGTACTGGCTTTTTGCTCTTTCATATAAATTGTAAAATAAACTTGTCTACAAATACACTAATAGGAATTTTACAAAAGAGTTAATGTGTCTAGCCAATGAACATGAAGCTTAGCCTCAGTAATTAAATGCAAATCAAGATCACAAGGAGATACCATTTCAACCTATTGGCAAAAATTCAGTAGTCTATTATTACTAAGTGTTGTAGAAGATGTGGCGTCCCAGTGGTGCAGTGATGAAGAGTTCAGCTGCTAACCAAAAGGTCAGCAGTTCAACTCCATCAGCAGCTCCTTGGAACCCCGTGGGGCAGTTCTACTCTCTCCTATAGAGTTGCTAGGAGCTGGAAACAACCTGACAGCACCTAACAACAGCAGCAACGATGGGAATATAAATTGGTACACTTTAAAAAACAAGATGGAATTGTATAATATTTAACATTTGCATATCAATTTACCTCTCTAGATTCACTTCTCATCTTTCTCCACCCTGCTCTATGTTCTTGGAGATGGACCCATATAGACTTCTGGTTGGGCCCACCCAATGGCAGACACTGGCAAGACACCAGACAGGAGGGAGTAGAGTGAGGTCAGCCTTTTTAGTGAGACCTGTTCCCTCTCTGCCAGGCTGTTGGTTGGCTGAGTGCTACTGAAAGCTGGAGCTCTGTTAGGTAATCCTCTCTTAGAGCTGCAGCTGCCCTTTTCAGGTTCCAGTAATCATTCCTTCCTCTTGCCTCTTCAGGGCTGGGGATGGTTATGTCTTTGCTAGTTTTAGTGTGCTCCATTATCCCTTATTAGTTCTTTTATTAAACTTTTCTCAATTACATAGTTTGATCTGGTTCCTGCTGGCTCCCTGAGCTTCAGCCTTAAAATTCAGCAACTTCACTCTTAGGCATATACCCAAGAAAATCAAAATAGGTATGTTTGCCAGAAAACATGTTCAAGAATGCTTGCAATACACATTGTTAATAGTAAAAAAAAAAAAAAAATCGAACAACCCACGTGCAATTGTCAGTTGACAAGAGCATCGATACATAAATTGTAGCATATCCATCTAACATTACACATATTATACAAAAGTGAAAATTAATGAACTACAGCCACATGCAACAACATAGATGAGTTTTAGTAACCAAATGTTAAGAGAAAAAAAATTTTTAAAGCAAACCAAAAAAGATAATCTATAATATGATTACCTTTTTGTAAAATCAAATGACATATTTCTTAAGCATACATATGTGTGATACAATCTTTTAAAAATGAGGCATGATAAATAAAAAATTTAGGAGTGTGCTTATCTTTAAGGGGGAGGGAGGGGGATAGGATTAGGTTAGACAAAGAGCACATAAGTAAATTATTGGTAATATTCTATGTTATGATTTGGATGCTGGATTTAGAGCTGTTAGATTGGTTAAATAAAAACAAATGTATAATGAATTAATTACTGTTAAAAATAAAAGCAGGTTTAGCAAGCCTGGAATTCCAGGCTAAGGGTTTAAAATTTATTCTCAAAGTAATCATCCGTGCTTTCGAACAGAAAAGTGATGTAATGATAATTTTAAATTAATCTGCCAGAATTGGACAAAAGCAGAGATCCAGGAGAAGTTAAGGATCCTTTGCCAAAATCCAAGTGTGGACTGCTGTAGTCAGGCTCTAGAGTCACGGCAGTGCTGTTGGAAAAGGAAAGGAAGGCAAGGACAAGCAGGATTACGAACTGATAGCATTCTTGGTTAAAACACAGAGGACAAAAAAAAGAAAAAAAAGGGCTCAAATATAGGCCAAGGGTTAATAATCCTGGACAGATCTCCCATCACCAAGTTGTTGAAACCAGCATTTAAAATCTTTTAAGAGGCATGAAGAACTTTAAATCATTTGATTTTGTCTGTATAGTGCTGAATTTATGCTAAGCGATATCGAATGCCTCCATTTGAGGCACGTATCAACCCAATCCTTACTATTTACTGGGATTGAAAACAAGACCAAAACTGGGACACTCCAAATAATGGTTGGGTTTCTATGTCTGCAAGGTCACTTAAATGTATTATAGCTCATAGTTATTATTCAAGATTCTTTTTTTTAAATTTGTTTTTATAGTGGAAGGAGAACCATTAAAAGATATAAAGGGGACGTTCAGTTGAAAAAGTAGAAGAAGCCCTATTGCAGATTGTACTGTAAATTGTCACTGCTTGAATGTCAATCATTCTTAAATTCAGAACATGTGTCTATAATCAACATTTCTCTTAAATATTTAAATTGTGCCCTATTTCCTGCATTCAATAAAAATAGCAAATTCTACTAGTGAATTCAATCCTGTGGATTGAGTTGTTAATCCCAGTACTCTATTTAAACAATTATTTTTCAAGTTTATTTCCTATTTTTATCTTGTCCTTCAACTGCAGTATAGTTCAGGGTTAGCCTATTTTTAGTGCATTCAAGTACCACAGGGTAGAAATGCTTTAACACTTTACTATATAACCACAACAGTCCCGGGCTTCACCTTCTCTGGTAGCAGGCAGCCAGTGGTTATCTTATCTGTATTTCACAATTTAAAGAGTGGAGTCCAAAATTTCCTATGCACCTATCATAAAGAACACCTATGTTGTTGTAAAAAAAAAAAAAAAAAGAGCAATAAAATATTTTGGTTACCCCTGTATTTTGAGAAGATATCTCAAAACCATGTCTAAAAATAAGACATTTAATACAAATGCCAAAGATAAATCATTTTTAGTAACCCTGGGACTTTTGGCTCACTGTTTGTTCAGTCTTGTTTTTTTTTTTAATGTGAAAATCACTTTATTTTTTAAGAAAAAAAAAAAAAATCAGAGAAGTGAGCTCCACTTCTTGAAGATTCTCTGACAGCTTTCTTTTTTAAATCTTTGGATGAGCTGTCTTCAGAACAAGCCTACATTCATTTAAATATGAATTTAAAATACATGCCTCAAATGTCTTTGATAGCTGAGTTGGGGACAAAACGCCAAGTGTGTTCAGGGATATCCAGCTAATATTTTTACAGAGTATTCAAATCAGCCTTCTTGTAGAAGGCTGAGAATTGGGATCAGAAGAATGAAAGAAATGAATATGTAATTATGTTGTGGATTTAGATAATGATGGTCGGGTAAATGCGGATGTGTTTCCTCCTCCCTAACCATCAATCTGTCAGTGCCATCTGTTGCATAATGTGAGGAACAACTGAGCTCCTCTTCAACAAACACTGGTGGTTGGTCTTTTCATTTCTTTCAGAAGTACTTGTGTTTGTCAGGACAAAGGTCCCTGGAACATCACAAAGACTCATGCCGTAAGGAAAGTTCGCCACCACCACCAGGTGCCTTTGAGTCAGCTCCAACTCACGGTGACGCCACGTGTATCAGAGTAGACCTGTGCTGCAGAGGGTTTTCAATAACTGATTTTTGGGGTGTAGATCCGTCACCAGGCTTTTCTTCCAAGGTGCCTCTGGATAGACTTGAACCGCCAACCTTTTAGTTAGCAGTGAAGCTTGTTAACGTTTTTTACCACCCAGGGACTCCTAAGGAAAGCAGGTGAAACAAAACTAGGCTTGCTTTTCTGAAATTTTAAACGGTCATAAAAAAAAATAAGATGAAATAAAGAAAAACAAAAATTATACCAAAGATGCCTGCCCAATACACTGCTCCTGATATGAAATTCCACTTACTATTACTCACTTGAAAGGGTATGATCTACCCCAGAGGTTTCAAAGATTTGGAGACTCAGTCACCAGGGCATGGAATAGCCATGTAAAATGTGACTTCACTTGGTTGCAAAAGAAAACTACATGTAAACACTTAGAGAGATGTTAAATCTGTGTCATAGTCCTACTTTATCTTCCTTAGCACTTAATGTAAGTGTACTGCAAAAATGATTTATCCAATTTTTTAATTAATGATTTTCCCACCAAGCTTTATTTTCCATGAGAGCAGAGACCATATCTATCCTTCTTATGCTCCATGTCTAATCCATAAATAATAATAACAACAGCAACTAA
Organism: Elephas maximus indicus; assembly: GCF_024166365.1. Lineage (NCBI taxonomy): Eukaryota > Metazoa > Chordata > Mammalia > Proboscidea > Elephantidae > Elephas > Elephas maximus. Next base: position 62,649,803 of record NC_064824.1, on the reverse strand, counting down.
CATTTATTTTGCCCTTACCATATGCTCTTCTAAATGCTTTAACTGATGTTGTTAGGTGCTATCAAGTTGACTTTGAGTCCTAGCAACTCCATGTGACAAGAGTGGAAAGGCACCAAGGGGTTATCTAGGCTGTAATTTTTACGGGAGCAGATTGCCAGGTCTTTCTCCCACAGAGTGGCTGGGTGGGTTTGAACCACCAACCTTTCAGTTAGCAGCCAAGCGCTTAAACTTGGTGCCACCAGGGCTCTTTACTTTATTGATAGTATTCATTTAACCTGTGTGACAAAAAAGATATTATTATTCCCTCCGTTTTACAAATGAGAAAACTGAGGCACCAAGAGGTTGAATGAATCACCCAAGAACACACATCAGCAAGACCAAACCATGCATCCAGAGGGCACACATATTAGGCATGCAATAAATATGTAGTAAAAGAATAAACAAGACAATAAATTACATTTTCCTTAAGCTTGGCTAAGTGAGATGTAGATAACTTGAATATTTCTTTACTCATTAGAAATACTGATCCAACTCCCCACACATTTTGTAAGCGAATAGTGATGGACAGTAATATTGATAGCATAATAATATGACAATGGCTAAGCTTTAATTTTGATACAACTATTGTAAAATTCTCTCAAATTCTAAAGAGAAATCAAGGAAAATTTGATCTTTCAGCTTTCATTTGCTCAGCGTTGTCTTAATTTCTATAAACATATTCTGACATAAATACACCCAAATACATTAGAAAGCAAGGAACTCTTTGATAGTACTTGCCAAGTGGCTAACTGTCATGGATTGAATTGTGTCCCCCAAAATATGTGTTAACTTGGTTAGGCCATGATTCCCAGTATTGCGTGATTGTCCTCCATTTTGTGATTGATGTACTTTTCTTATGTGTTATAAATCGTAATCTCTGCCAGTACTCAATGAGGCAAGACTGGGTTATGTTAAAGAGGATTAGGGTGGGATGTAACACCCTTACTAAGGTCACATCCCTGATCCAATGTAAAGGGAGTTTTCCTGGGGTATGGCCTGCACCACCTTTTATCTTACAAGTGATAAAAGTGAACAGAAAATGGGGACTTCATCCCTGAATTTGGACTTCTAGCCTACTAGACTATGAGAGAATAAATTTCTCTTTGTTGAAGCCATCCACTTGTGGTATTTCTGTTATAGCAGCACTAGATAACTAAGACACTTACAAACTTAGAAATTTCTCTCAGGGAGTTCATTGATCGATTTTAAAAATATTCATTAAGTGTCCACTCTGCAGAAAGCACTGTAACTATAACCAAGTCCCTGCTTCCCCGTAGTGACCCTATAGTCACAGTCAGATTCCTTCTATAGAGAACAATTCTGAATGACCATATTTTCTGACTTTGTATTCATTGTGTATTTTAAACTTAGCTTGTTACTAGTTTCCATTTTAGTAGATTTCTACAAGGAGACAGATAAATCTCACTGTTTTTCATTAATAATAAAATTCTTTTAATGGTCATAAGCAATAACAGATATTATGTGTGTTTATAAACATGTTGCTTGTCCCAAAATCCTATTTTGTGATAAAAATTCAGTGACACTTAATTCTTGAGAGATTTTTTTGTATTTTTTTTTTTTTTTTTTTTGCTATAATCAGGTTCATTTAGGAGTTCGTCCTGTCTTGAGTGAGGTGGTGGGGTTGCATTCTGGACCAGGGCACCAGACATCTGGGTTCTATAGTCCTGGCAGTGCAACCAACTTACTGGGAGTCCTAATCCAAAACATGTCACTTAACTTTTCAGAACCTCAATTCCTTCATTTATAAACACTAAGGTTCTTTTAAATGACCCTCGTCTGTCTCTTTCAGAAAATCTATATCTTAAGGAATCATTACACCAGTACTGTGAATTTAATAGTGGCATTTTAAAAGTAGCCATTTTTAAGGCAAGAGAAAACTCTGACCCCTCACAAAATCTAGATTTCACCTAAGTGATACTGTTTCTCTTATGAAAAAATAGAATGCGCTATGGTGAAGTGACTTCTGTAAATGATCTCATTCAGAAGGCACCGAGGGGACAGAGACTTGTCATTGCCAAGTAAGTCACATTTTAAATTCCCTCAAGCCTTGAGAAATAATGTGAGGGAAAGTGCAAAAATAGCACAGTCATTCCTTTGGACCAAGTTGACTCCTAAGCCTCCTGAGAGCACCCCAGCTATGTGTTCATTTATATGCAAAGAGAAATAATAAGAATCATCTATATTTGGTACATAGTGCTTTCCTTTATACCAGTGTGCTCATCTACCAGTACAGTTCCTGCAGAGCCTTTTGATAAGATCCACCATGCACACTTGTGCACAGCTACAGACACAGATTGAAGATGCTTTTCTCCCCCCTGCAATATGGAAAATTGCAAAAGCTCACAGCAACACTAAACCAACTAGAATGAAACTACAGGCAGCTGTATCTGATTGAAACTGGAGTGAATTGAGATTGACGGAGTTGCGGGGCTAGGAGGTTAATGAGTCCACAGTCCTGCTTCAGGCAGAACTGTCCTGAACCATTCCAGGCAGATGACAGCTCAGCCTCCTGGAAAAAAAAAAAAAAAATCTTCATAACGTGTTTTGGTAACATATTCCATTGTCTCAATGTCCTTATTCTCATAAAGTTCTGAAAGCAATATAAGCCTACATTCTCCTCTATTAAATCTCCATGTCGACATACATATAGAATAATAAACCGACAAACGTCAAAGATGATGGAAGCCTCAGAGATAGGTCACAGAACTGGTTATCATCATCTTTCCAGAGACCTCAGAGGAGAGAATAATTAGCAAGTCTGTGCATTGTGGTTCTAGATACAGTAATATTATGAGTCCAACTGTTTGTTTTTATAAATAAGATCTTCTATTATGAGTCCCTAAATGAAATTTTCCTTTGCACTTCATAACAAGTACCATACATTCAGCAAACACTATCCTAAACTGAAACATATAATCAAAGAATCATTTCTTATGGGGCGGGGCGGGGGGGGGCACCAAAGAAGTATAGAACTGGGGTGAAAATAGAACAATACTTCATTTCCTAATTCTTTTCTGTTACACTCTTCCAATTTATGGATACTTTTGTATGTATAATACTTCTATTAATAAATCACTGCCAGCCTTTTGTTTCTGGTAATTAGGAATGACAGATGTAGTGGCAACATTATACAGAGAAAAAAATGGAGGATTTGGAGGCCAAGGTGCAAACCCATTGTCTACTATTTAATACCTGTATGATTTCGGGTAATAATCTCTGAGCTTTATCGCCTTCAGCTGTAAATTGGGAATAGTAATACTTATTTCATACTGGTCTTGGAGGATGAAATGGGATAATACTAGTCCTAGCACCTGGGACATAGAAGGCACTAGAATAAACGCTAGTTGACTGTGAAGGTGATCTGTCACACACCGGCTTCGTTTCTTCTTCTGTATTCATTATCCACTCTGAGAAGTGATTGAGTGAGGGAGACACCTGCTGACTCTGAGAGCATCACTGGGTGGAGTTTCTGCTTCCATTCATCCTCTCTAATCTGTTGCTGATTGCCATGGTAGCTCATGGGGGGATTTTCCTTAGGGGCATAAAGGACAAGAGTAAGGAGCCCTTCTGATGCCAAATTAAAACAGATGTTGGATTTTGACTTGAATTTTAAAAAATCTGTGCGTGTTACATTTTTGTTAAGAACAAGGGGAAAATTTCATTTCTAAAACACTATATTCATTTTTAGAAAGCTGTACAGAACTGCTTTGTGCAAAGGACAAAAAGGCTGATTCAAAGATAGACTATTAGTTCACAGAAATGAGCAATAAGAGTAACTATTATTCATTGCAAAGTAGAAATGCTATTATCTACATTATTTGACATAAATTTAAATAATTTCTGAAACATGTTCTGATTACATAAAACAGAGATAAATGTAGAGACATTTTTAAAAAATAACTCCTAATTTTATGATCCAGAGACAACCACTGATAATATTTGGGTACAAATGCCTTCTATCTTTTTCTGCACATATCCTGACAGGCAGGCCTGCTTTTTTATTCAAGTTCTGCCACACACTAGTTATTCTTAGACAAGTCATTTAGTTTCTCCAACCCTCTGTCACAGCATTTTAAAACTGGCACCTACTTCATAAGGTTATTGTGATGATATGTGAGATAATTCAAATAAAGCTTTCAACGCTGTGTATGGTACATTATGAGCATTCAGCAAATGTCAGCTATTGCTATTATCTTTATTATCTGTACTCTATTTTAAATGGAAAAATGACAATTCAAGGGAAGGAAATGAAGTTCCCTAACAAGTTATTGTGACTTGGACTATTGGGGTCTGTAGAGTACAGGAAGTCATTTTTCCCTTTTATCAACAATGTAACCAACATGCTTTACCACGTGGTGCCAGACACAATGATATATGTTATTTAATCCTCACAACAATCCTAAAAGACAGGAGTCATCATCATTATCCCCAATTTAAAGACGAGAAAACTGAGTCAAGGGTAGGTTAAGTAACATGCAAAGTTTAACAGCTAAGTGGCAAAGCTGGGATATGAATGTAATCAATCTAGTTCCAAGTCGATGTTCATAATCAGAGATGTAGAAGAGTTTTAAATTCACTGGGTATTTTTGAACTGTGTTTTTTTTTTTTTTATGGTTAAACGCAAACATTCTAAAAAGCACACGATTTGCAATTGATTAGAAAAGGACCAGACAGATAAATACCCAGAAAGAATTAAATAGATGTCCTACCCTTTTAGATAGAATGATTTGCAATGTTCCCAAATGGTCCATCATGCCTCCCCAGAAAAGTTACAGGACCTCACATTCGATCCATTTCTTCTGAACTATTAGGTAGCTGGAAGCAGTTAGGCAGCAAGCAGTTTTCTTGGAAAAATAGCTTTGTATTACCCTTGGAAACAGACTGTGTTGCAAGAAGGTTTTTGGCATAAAAGAAGGTCCAGTATACACAACTGTCTTTCAGATGGCATGGATTTGGAAACATAAGTCGACAAGCCAAACCCTTTAAGTCTCCCTTTTCCTTTCAATTGAATTCCAGAACATGCAGCATTCGTGTTTACCCTTCTTTCCTCCTACATAATATTTTATTGTTTATTTAACAACATTACCAATTCATTGCATGCTTTACCACGTGATGCCAGACACAAAGAAGAAGGATTGGTAGTTGGAAAATACGGCCTTTGTGATAGAAATGACACCAGAGATCACATGATAGAATTTTGCAAAACAAACAACTTCTTCACTGCAAGTACTTTCTTTCAACAACATAAATGGCAACTATACATGTGGACCTCACCAGAGGGAAAACACAGCAATCAAATCGACTACATCTGTGGAAAGAGACAATGGAAAAGCTCAATAACATCAGTCAGAACAAGGTCAGGGGCCAAACATCAACTGCGCATATGCAAGTTCAAGTTGCAGCTGAAGAAAATTAAAACGAGTCCATTAGAGCCAAAATACAATACTGAGTATATCCCATCTGAATTTAGAGACCATCTCGAGAATAAATTTGATGCATTGAACATCAATGACTGCAGACCAGATGAGTTGTGGAATGACATCAAAGACATTGTACATGAAGAAAGCAAAACATTATTAAAAAGGCAGGAAAGAAAGGAAAGACCAAAATGGATGTCAGAAAAGAGTCTGAAATTTGCTCTTGAACATAGAATAGCTAAAGTGAATAGAAGAAATGATGAAGTAGGAGAGCTGAACAGAAGATTTCAAAGTGCAGTTTGAGAAGACAAAGTAGAATAATGAATTGTGCAAAGACCTGGAGTTTGAAAACCAAAAGGGAAGAAGACACTTGGCAGTTCCTAAGCTGAAAGAACTGAAGAAAAATTCAAGCCTTGAGTTGCAATTTTGAAGAATTCTATCAGCAAAATATTGAATGATGCAGGAAGCATCAAAAGCAGATCAAAGGAATTCACAGAGTCACTGTACCAAAAAGAACTGGTTGACAATTCAAGCATTTCAGGAGGTAGCATATGGTCAAGAACTGATGTTCTTGAAGGACGAGTCCAACCTGCACTGAAGGCATTGGTGAAAAACAAGGTTCCAGGAATCAAAGGAATACCAACTGAGATGTTTCAACAAACAGATGCAGCACCGGAGGTGCTCACCTGTGTATGCCAAGAAATTTGGAGGACAGCTGTGTGGCCAACCGACTGGAAGAGATCCATATTTGTGCCCATTACAAAGAAAGGTGACCCAACGGAGTATGGAAATTATCAAACAATATCATTAATACTACACACAAGTAAAATTTGGCTGAAGATCATTCAAAAGCGGTTGTAGTAGTACATCAGCAGGGAACTGCCAGAAACTCAAGCCAGATTCAGATTCAGAACAAGATATATCATTGCTGATTTCTGATGGATCTTAACTGAAGGCAGAGAATACCAGAAAGATGTTGACCTGTGTTTTATTGACTGTGCTAAGGCATTCAACTGTGTGGAACATGACAAATTATGGATAACATTGCGAAGAATGGGAATTCCAGAACACTTAATTGTGCTCATGGGGAACCTGTACATAGACCAAGAGGCAGTCGTGAGAACAGAACAAAGGGATATTGTGGTTTAAAAGCAGGAAATGTGTGTGTCAGGGTTGTATCCTTTCACCATGCTTATTCAATCTGTATTCTGAGCAAATAATCACAGAAGCTGGACTATATGAAGGAGAACAGGGCATGAGAATTGGAAGAAGACTCATTAACAACCTTCGATATGCAGATGACACAACCTTGCTTGCTGAAAGTGAAGAGGACTTGAAGAACTTACTGATGAAGATCAAAGACAATAGCTTTCAATATGGATTACACCCCAACATAAAGAAAACAAAAATCCTCACAACATCATGATAAACAGAGAAAAGATTGAAATTGTCAAGAATTTCATTTCACTTGGATCCACAATCGACACTCATGGAAGCAGCAGTCAAGAAATCAAACGATGCATTGTATTGGGTCAATCTCCTGCAAAAGACCTCTTTAACATGTTAAAAAGCAAAGATGTCACTTTAAAGACTAAGGTGCGCCTGACACAAACTATGGTGTTTTCAAATGACTCATGTGCATGGGAAACCTGGACAATGAATTAAGAAGACAGAAGAAGAATTAATGCCTTTGAATTATGGTGTTGGAAAGAATATTGAATATACCATTGACTGCCAGCAGAATGAACAAATTTGTCTTGAAGAAGTACAGCCAGAATGCTCCTCAGAAGCAAGGATGGTAAGACTTCATCTCATGTATTTTGGACATGTTATCAGGAGGGACCAGTCCCTGGAGAAGGACATTATCCTTGGTAAAGTAGAGGATCAGTGAAAAAGAGGAAGACCGTCAATGAGATGGATTGACACAGTGGCTACAATTAATGGGGTCAAGAATAACAACAATTGTGAGGATGGCGCAGGACCGGGCAATGTTTCATTCTGTTGTACATAGGGTCACTATGAGTCAGAACTAACTCAACACCACCTAACAGTAACAATTTGTAGATTTTCACATTGGGTAGAAGCCTTCCCCTGCTGTCGTGCTATTGAAGCCTTTGTAGCAAAGAAACTTTTTAAAAATATTATACCCGCCTGGGAGCACCTAAAACTCTGTAGTGATCAGGAAACTCACTTTACTGGTCAAGACATCCAAGAACTGTGTTGAGTTTTTCCCATTTATCAAAGGTGACTTTGTCCTTATCATCCTCAGTCTTCTGGTCTAGTAGAGAGAACTAATGGAATAATAAAGACCCAAACAGCAAAGCCTTGTGAAACTTTAAATTTTTCATGGGCTAAGGTCCTTCCCTTAGTCTTTTAAATCTGAGATCCACACCATTTGTATCTCACAAGATTATCCCTATGAAATAATTACTGGGAGACCAATGATCTTTCCTTATGTTGTCTGCACTGACCCTAACATTGTTCAACCTGGTGTTACTGAAGTAATGCCAGTCTGTAATCCAATATTCTAAAGAATATCTTTCACAAGTTAGAGAAGCCTTTGACAAACAGAAAGTAGACCCCTGATGCCTACCTAACATTGCCATAGGAGAATATGCATATTGGAAGAGACATCAAATAAAAGACTCATTAGAACCTCATTGGAAGGGACCATATTTAGTCCTCTTCACCAATCCATGTGCAGCCAAATTAGAGGGAATAATACCTTGGATCTGTTTGTCACAGTTAAAAAAGGCTAAGACTCCTCTTTGGACTAGCCAACTCACCAGAGAATTGAAGGTTACATTTAAATGCCTCTGTGGCCAGAAGCAGATGACATCTGAGGCAGACATCTGACCCAAGACCCTGGACCAGGTCTGAAAATGTACCTTTTCATCTTTTTACCTTTCCTATTTTATAGTCATGCCTCTACTAATGTTTTCCTAGATTGGGCAGATGCTTATGCTCACCATTTTAAAGGGTTTAATTGTTGGATATGTGGTGTCTTCCCAGCCTCAAGTCAGTCTGGGCTTCCTTGGTGGGCCTTTCCACTACAGGGATATGATTGGGTTCCTCTTGATCTGTGGATACAAGAAGAACAGAGAAATATTTCATTACTACAGGAAATTGTTATTATTAGATTTTCCATCCATAAATAGCCTCTTTTCAGACCTGAACAAAACCCAGGCCATAACTTAACAAATTAGTCTTAGCACAACTTATACTTTATGAAATAAAATCACCCAAGTAGGGCTAGCTAAAGAATCTTCTAAACCCACAATCAGTACTCTTCATATTGTAGGTCCATATCAACAACTGTGGGACAAGTTCATCTAGTTAACTCTTCAAGCAGGGAGGCTAATTCAGGTTGCTCCCTTTTGCTGGGAACAATCTAACCACACCCATATGAATAACCCAGCCGTCACCAGATCTATGGGATGGCTACCAATGTTTAAATGTGCATCAGTTATAACCTTACAAGCTACTGATTTGTTTGTCACTGACTGGCTACAATGCTCAGGCATGTATTGCGTAGCCCCTGACAGCACCTTTTGGCTATGTGGAATCAACCTTTGGCCCTCAATCCTGCCAGGCTGGATTGGAAGATGCACTCTGGGCCTGAACTGGACTCAAGGATGTATTTTAATTGAACTCCCTTTACCAGGTAATGTACGTATATTGAGAGCTCGACAGTCTTGATCAATGTTTCACTGACTCAATCATTTAGCTGCAATATTCATACCTTATATAGGACTTGAAGATGTTATGGCGCATGTAGAAATATTAACCAAATATGTACAAACTTCCCTAAATGATAGTGCCCGTGAGCTTCAAGAGATCATTACTGAATTAGCAATGATAAGTAAAGTAGTATTCCAAAATAGGATGGCCTTTGACATTCTCACTGCATCCCAAGGAGGTACCTATACCATAATAAAATCTGATAGCTGAGTCTATACTCCTGACAATAGTGCTAATATTACACTCTATGTTAATCATATGCAACATGTAGTATCTTGCCTTAAGGATCCTGTTCCTTCCTTAACTGATATTATAAGTAATTGATTTTCCTCTTGGGGTGGATGGTGGAAAAAATTGCTACTTTATTTTGGAATTTTTATATTTCTCATCATTACTATTATTGTAATTATAAAATGTTGTTTTGCTTTATTTCAATGCATTTTATCCATGAAATGTTGTCCTTCAAAACTATTTGACCCTTCACATAAAATCATGCTGGTTTCACAGGCTTTCACCAATGATCATGTTGTTTAATCACCTCCCTTTTGTCTCCATGGGTATGTTTCATCTTGACCTCTATCATTCTGTCCTGACTGAGGACTCTCCTCAAATGTGGCCTTTTCTGTTAAGATGTCCCCCCCTAAAACCTACTCACTGTGAAGATGAGGCCTTTAGCTTGGCAAGGTAAAGAAAATAATTTTCATTAACTAAAGCGCCTCAAGAAAACAAAATCCTCGCAGAAGAAAGTCTCCTCTATTGTGGGTGGTCAACATCCCCTAGCAAATGCTTAGTCAAAAGGGGGAAATGTAAATGCAACAGTTTCACATTGGAAACACTCATGACAGACATAAGAATGACAGGGCCAGCATGCATTCACAGGAAGCAAAAGATCAGGATGTAAACCATTTGTTCATGGTTAAGAATGTGTCAAGATATAAACAATTTGTTCCTGGGAAAAATGTGTTTATGACTGTAACCAAGTATAACCAAACTGGCTGGCGCCACTCAGCTAGGTGGTAACTCCTAGCCAAGTGGCTGACTTTTTACATTTCAAAGGACTTCAAGCCAAAGCTGATCTTATCCATAATCAATCATTAACCCCTTACCTTTCCTTTGTTCTCTATGTATATAGACCCCTCTCTCTGCTTGAATGTGGAGTGGTTTTTACTTTTCCTTAGTGCTGCCCAGCTCAAGCTGTATTATTCTTCAATAAAATTGTTTTTCTTTCACTTCTAACAGAGCATGAGATTTGCTTCTTTGACAGTATAAATAGATGCCTTGTGGGGAAATTATTATTTTTCACCTGTTGTTACCAAGGCTTGGTGATCTACTTCTGAAAAATCAGTCATAGAAATCCCTATGGAACAGAGTTCTACTCTGACACACATGAGTTTGCATGATTCAGAACTGGCTCCACAGCAACCGGCATATAGTTCAGTCCTGTAATTGAACAGTATTTATACTTTTCAGTCATGTTGCAGTAAACTAGCTAGATATTCACTGATTTCAAGTCTGTCTTCAGTGGTTGTACCCTAATTTTGTTGCAACTGATTTATTTCCTGAGTTATTCATATGGAAACAATATTTTCCCCAAGTGGATCATTGCCCTAAAGCACATTTCAACTTTATAAATATAAATTGGGCTTTTCATTTTGTCATGAAGTCTTGATTATAGGCAAGGACTCCAGTTTGACTCTATTTTTTGACTTCAGTCTTTTAACATTTGAAAATACCAGGTATTAGTACAGAAAATTATGCTTCTCAAAAAGGGAATGCAACACTGTGGGGTGGTTCCTCTGTTTCCATGTCTGATATGTTAGTGCCCTTGAGAGGCATAATTTAACTATCACAAGTGACTGTGTGGGGACTTTCATCATGGAAGAATATATGCAGATATACAGGCCTTCATTTAACAGTACTCACAGAGCACCTACTTCATGTTAGGCAAAATGCAGGGCCCTGAGACACAACAGGAAGCAAAGCTTTACCTTCTCCTTCTCCTGCTCTCTTTACCTGCAAAATGGGAAATTGATACTTTGTCTCTAAAGCCCCTTCTAAGTGTAAAGTCTATGATAAATATGATTTTTTTCCCCAAGAATCATAAAATATTATACATTTTATTAAATGTTAGTTGGTAAATATTAGCAATATCTTTGAATACAGCTATAGATATGTATATTTATATCTTCAAATATATGTGCATTGCACAAAGAAATTTAGATCGCAGGTTGCCCCACGTGCACAGACAATTGAGCAAAGGCAATGAAACATGATCAAAACAAAAGAGTTAGGGGTTTTTACAGACAGACTAAAATCATTCCCAGTATTCATAATTCAGTGCATACATTGAATATTTCTACTAGCATGATAATGAGGTGAAAGAATGGCTCCACAATAATATACACTGACTCCTCAAAAAACTCAATATTAAAAATTCTAAATGCATAGGAAAAGCAAGTTTATCAGTTCCATGTTACACAGGAATCACTGGCAGGTTTTCTTTAAAAAGAGGTGTTTATGATCCCTCCGCTAGTACATTTATAACATGACTCCACATGAGAAATTCCCACTTCCAAACGGTTTCTCAGTAACAAATCCACCGTGTAAAGCACGGCCTACTTGTAATCTTCTTATACCTTACTAAGCAAGGCTAAGTAGCCTCAAGGTCATTCAGCCTAGGTTTTGGCTTCAGTGTGAAGACAGCCCCAAGCTATTTAAGGAATATCTGGCTGCTGGATAGCTTGGAGCCAAATTTGCTGCTCATCACTAGCAAGTGTATGTTTTTTAGATGTCAACCTCACTCCTGCCTTCATCTAACTTTTGCATTCTTATTTTTCCTATATTTTGTTTATAAACCCTTATTAAATTAAAAAAAATTTTTATCATTGTATATTTTTAAAAAATATCAGTAATGTGCCTTAAATTGTTTTTGGCACATATCTGGGTATAAATAAGAAAATAAATAGGGCCCATATATATACGGAGCCCTGGTGGTGCAGTGGTTAAGAGTGCAGCTGCTCACCAACAGTAGGCAGTTGGAATCCACCATTCACACCTTGGAGAACGTGTGGGGCAGTTCTACCCTGTCCTATAGGGTCGCTGTGAGTCAGAATCGACTCCATGGCAACAGGTATGTGTATACATATGTATATATATGCATATATATGCACATACAGCTATATGGAAACCCTGGTGGCACAGTAGTTAAGTGCTACAGCTGCTAACCAAAAGGTCAGCAGTTCGAATCCGCCAGGCACTCCTTGGAAGCTCTATGGGGCAGTTCTACTCTGCCCTACAGGGTCGCTATGAGTCAGAATCGACTCGACGGCAGCGCGTTTGGGGTTTTTTTTGGCTATAGATATATATAAAACCAAACCTATTGCTGTCGAGTCATTCAGATTACATGTAAAAACCCATTGCCGTCGAGTCAATTCCAACTCATAACGACCCTACAGGACCGAGCAGAACTGCCCCATAGGGTTTTCAAGGAGCGCCTGGTGGATTCAAACTCCTGACCTTTTGATTAGTAGCCGTAGCTCTTTATAGATATGTGTGTGTGTGTGTGTGTGTGTGTGTGTGTGTAACAATGGGCTCAAGCATAGCAACAATTGTGAGGATGGTGCAGGATCGGGCAATATTCCCTTCTGTTGTGCATAGGGTCGCTATGTATAGAGAGAGAGGGTGGGGGGGGAAGAGAGAGAGTTAGTGATTAAGGGGATACCCAAAAGACCAAAATAATAAAACAGGCTATTTTTTATTGTCTTAACTATTTTTATGCTATGTATAAAATAGATAACCATATTAAAGCATTGTTTCTTAAAAATCAATAATTGGTGTGTTGATAAATACAAAAAGATAGCATAGGAAAATGACTTGATTTAAATGTATGGTTTTATTTAAAGTAATCCTAATAGTAAAAAAAAAAAAAAATAGTACTTATCTATAAATAAAATTCTAGCGTATGAATCTGCATAGACTCTCAGATTTTGAAAACTCTATTTCAATCTTTAAAATGGTACATTAAAGCTAATTTACAGTGTGATTTTCATGAAAATATCTACAACATCTACATTAATACTCAGTGAAAGGGTAGTAATCAGTGAAATTTCTGTGATTTCCACATGAATCAACAGTGGTGCGTTGCTTAATGTAACAGTCAATTACATCATGTTTAATTTATGTGGAAATGTTTGGATCTGCTTAAAATGTCTGTGGTAAATCATTCTGGGGTCTTAATTGAACACTAAAATATGATAAATTACTCTGTAAACACTGAAATAATATTCTTACATGGCCGCCAACTTATTTTGAAAGACTCTAACAACCAGAAACCATTATATTATTTTCTGTGTATTATCCAAAGCTTGTATCTTTCAAGGATTTATTTTCCTAGCCTATGGAAAATAATTTTAACATTTATAAAATGCTTATTGCGTTCCATAAATGGCTATCATTTTTTAGAACTCGAAATATTCCTATTTTATCTTTAGTATATTGAGTATCATAGTGAGCTATCCAACCCCATTGCCGTCGAGTCAATTCCGACTCATAGCTATAGTCTCTCCAATATAAGTTTAAGAAATAAACTTTGACCCTTTCTTCCCCCCCAAAAGCTAGTCAATTACGGCAGTGGTTTTTTTTTTTTAGTAGTAGTGCTCTATTTCTAGACCTAATTACCGTATTATCAAGACTATTTAGAAATGTCATTCTTATAGTTGGCACATGAAAGATTTTACATGAAGCTGAGAAATATTTTTAATCAGAAAAATACTGCTTAAAAATCAATAACTTACCAGGTACAGTCTCTACAACTATGTAATCCAGGACTGAGAACCTCTCTAGGGCTTATGTCATAGTATAATGAAAGATTTCAATCAAAATTCTATTTTGGAATTTTCATTTGGCCATTTATTTAAAATAAAATACTTCTTCCAAGAGTTATATGATTGGATTAGGTGATGCAATTTAATTAAAGTAGATGTAAATAAATTCCAATAATTTGCTTTTGCTTTTTTTTTAATCATTTTCCAGAAAAATGTGTCAATGAGCAATTAGGATGCTGTACCAGTCAGAGTTCTGGTTGTAAACAAACAACAACATCAAAGCCAACATGATGTAGCAAAAAGGAAATATGGATACTTCTGGGCTTGTTCTTCACCTGAAGCCTTAACTGGATTTTATGACTCCCCCCTTCAACTACTGTTTTCATTTGCCTTCAGCCGTAACCATAGTGGATCAGAATTCTTTACCCAGTGTGGTAAGGAATCTGAGCCCAAGTGGTTCAGGCTTCAGTATACTCTCATTGATATTTACTACTAAGCATGGCAGCAGGTAGAAGCAAAGTGACCTGGGTTCCACTTAGACTTCTTTCAACCCCCAAATGCAGCAGCGACTCTACTTCTCCTTAAGGCCAATCTCCCCATCAAAGATAGCAATGACAGTAACAATCTTCTATTTTATTTAGCCTGCTTACATAGGGTAGCTGTGCCTGACCCAAGCCGTAGTATTTTTAATCACCTCATATGCATGTGAAAGCTGGACAATGAATAAGGAAGACTGAAGAAGAATAGATGCATTTGAATTACGGTGTTGGTGAATAATATTGAATAAACCATGGACTACCAGAGCCCTGGTGGCACAGCGATTAAGAGCTTGGATGCTAACCAAAAGGTTGGCAGTTCGAATCCACCAGCCACTCATTGGAAACACTATGGGGCAGTTCTACTCTGTTCTATAGGGTCGCTATGAGTCAGAATTGACTTGATGGCAACAGGATGGATTTGTTTTGGTTACCAAAAGAACAAACAAAGCTGTCTTGGAAGAAGCATAGCCAGAATGCTCTTTAGAAGTGAAGTTGGCCAGACTGTCTCACATACTTTGGACATGCTATCAGGAGGGACCAGTCCCTGGAAGGACATCATGCTTGGTAAAATACAGGGTCAACGAAAAAAGAGGAAGACCCTCAATGAGAGGGATTGACACAGTGGCTACAACAATGGTCTTAAACATAGCAACAATTGTGAGGGTGGCACAGGACCAGGCAGTGTTTCATTCTATTGTACACAAGTGGGAAACTGCTGATGGCACCTAAAACACTACATATGGCATGAAGAACCCAAACTAATTAAGTGCAACCTTAGCTTCCAACTCATTGGAATATTATGATGCACCCTGGTGACAGAATTTCTCTTCTCTTGGTGCAATGTTATCAGAGTCCAGAGACAAAAGGACAGAAAAAAAAATAATTGGCAAGTGAGTCAGTAAGTGTATCCTGAGAACCCTCATCCAAATTTCTAACGTTAGGATTCCAGACCTGCATTTTCTGGCCAAAGGGAAAAAGAACTCCATGCACTGGTCATTTGTTCAGAACATATACCACATCCTGTAGGGTAGCATCTCAAACTGTCAAGTTGTTGACCCTCAGGTGAGGTGAATCTTCAATAACTCGCTGCTTCTGAGTAATCGGTTACAACAATAATGTCAATGAAACTTTCAACATTACCCATTATGTTACTTGTTTCTCTGAAAAATGAATTTCTGTTAACTGAAGCTATTTTGTGTGGGATACCACAGCCTTGGATAAGGCGGCCAATTAATCTACAGATAGTGTAATGGAACAAAAATGGTCAGGGAATGTAAAAATAAATCCAGAATGCGAATCTATTGCAATAAGCTTAAATCGTTACTCCCTACAACCTAAGGATGGTAGGCAATGTATGTAGAAAACTTGACACCAAATAGTTCTTTAGTCCCTCCAGGTATAATGCTTATCAGCAGCTCATGATGAGTTACTGCTACTAGGAAATGGAGCATTCATCAAGGCTGTAGTCAAATTGCCATTGATGAGAACACCACACTGTTGAAACCATAAATAATTTTAATCCGGCCATGACGAATATTTGGTTCATGAGTTCATTGACTCATATAGGTTGACCTATATTTACTGAGTGGGGCACCTTACCCACAATAAAGGCTTTGTGGCTAACATAATGTACCAAGAAATATATTCTGGGCCTATTATGAGAGGTCTAAGCATACCTCCATAAACTCCGTATCCTACTCTTTCCAAGTGGCTAGCTATCTAGCCAGTCCATTAGCCACTGAATTGGTATAAATTCTTGTTCTGTTTATTCTTGATGCATTAAAAAAATACCCCTCAATTTAGTAGCTAAAAACCACCATTTTCTTGTGCTCATTAATTCTACAGGTAAGGTATTTCAGGCAGGGAACACTAAGGGTGGTTTATCTCTGCTCCATGATATCTATGGCCAAAGGCTGGAACCATCTGAAGGCTCATTCACTCACATGTCTGATACATGTGTGGAGCAGACTCAAAGGCTAGGACTGGTGACTAGAATACTTTTCTGAGGAACCACATAGCATGATGGCCATAGGGTAGCCGATTTCTTACGTAGAAGTTCAAGGCTTTAAGCAAAAGTCTTCAACCAAACAAGGTAGGAGCTGCATCACTTTTTATGATCCTGTCTCAGAAACCGCACAGTATCACTTCCATCAAATTAGTTGAAGTAGTCATAAACCTGCTCAGTTTTAAGGGGAGGGGACATATAGCCTGCTTCTCAATGGGGCCCTGTTTTAAAAGAGTAACTGTTCTTAACTCAGACCATTTTCTTCAAGGCAAAATTAACAAAGAGATGTACTGTTTAAATGTTTATCTACTTTCTTGGGCAAGCACAGTCTTAGTCCATTGCCACTCATATACTCTGGACTTTTGATGATATAAGTTGGTGATGTTCTGTGGCAGGTAGATTTTTCCCTCCTGGTTTTGATTTTTAAATGTTCCTACAAGGTATGCTAGAATCTGACCCTAGTTTTAAATTTTGAATGGAATAAGACGGGAAGAGAATTGGCTTCCTCTTATCAGAGAAGTCTTAGGGAAAGTAGGGAAAAGCCTCACGGGCAAGCTTCAGCTGGCAAAGCAGGCTCAGTGGTAGTTGGGTTTCCGTGTCTTCACTGTCCTCCAAATCTTCTCACACAGCCACGTTCCAATTCTTAGATACCACTTTTTACCAAACTGTGCTCTGAGAGGCAGAGCGAGACTGAATTCAACTGACATAATTCAACAGCTCACAGGATTAAACTATGGCTTTGGTGCAAGAAAGTCCCTAAGTTTTCATTACATGCTGTGAGGTGAGAGTTTAGGGGTCTTAGCTTGTGTTTGTTCTTCAGTCTATCCAGTGCCATTAGAAGCAGCTGCCCTAGCTATAGTCCTTGAATTCCTTATGCCTTTCATTCTGTTCCACGGATTCCCTCAGAGCTTTGTCCTCGAAGAACATTTCATTCCAGGTGACCACAGGAAATAAATTAATTAGTGGTTTCACTTTTGAATGTCAGGATCAGGCAGATCTAAATTGTATCCCTAAAATGACTATGATTTTTAAAAATAATTTATTTTATTGTTGTTGTTTTACTTCAGTTATTGACATGGACACCTATCATTACTGTGGCTGGGCTTAAGTCCTCTGGGGCCACCACAATAGCCCCTAACTGCCCCTGATTCTGTCACTCTCTACAGATCCAAACTCCAGAACATACACCAATTTAACATTTCTACAGGTACAACTGAGTGACATTAATTATGTTTTTAGAGTTGTGCAGCCATTCTCAGCCTCCTTTTCTGAATCATTTCCCCATTAACATAAACTCACTATCCGCTAAATTTATAATCTAATGTTTTGAGTTTCTGTTTTCAGTTTGATCCAATATAGATAGATGTTAAAGGAGCGCAATGTCCAAGGCAGATATTCTTTGTTAGTTAAGCCAACCATTGTTTGGCTTTAAGGATTTTAAATTCGTTCAGCCTCCATTAGATTGGATCAAAACTCCTAATTCTGCCAATTTGCTGGTAACAATTGCTGTCAAATCAAGGTCTTAGTTGCCCAACTAAGCAGAAAACGACTGCATTGGAAGAATATGGGTTGGCTCAGATAATACATACGAGGGCTAAAGAACCAAGCTCAGGAAATGGGCTGGAATTAGAGACTGGGCAGCATAGAATGCAGCTAAGCTTGTGTCTCAGGAACAGCCTGGCCAGGGCAGTGCATTAGCGGTGCCACTGCTACTTCAGTTGTTGGCATGGATACCTATCACTACTGTGGCTGGGGTTAACTCCTCTGTTGCCACCACAACAGCCCCTAACTGCCCCTGATTCTGTCACTCTCTACAGATCCAAAATTCCTGCACAGAACATCTTGTTGGCCAAACCTAAGTCACATGCCTGCATTTTAGCTCTTTGGGTTGAGAAGAGAAATGGATGTTCCTTCCAGTTCCCCAAAGGGAAATGGGGCTCTGTCTTACCACAGTTACACCACAGAATTCTTCCTAAGTAGGAGGCGGACTTAGATTATTGGCAGACCAAAAAAAAAAAGAAGCAAATCTCCATTTAAAATGCGTAATGATTGAATTTTTGGATTAATGAATAGTAAGAATTACTTCTACCCCTTGTCACTTTGAGGAAGGACTAAGATGCACCTGACCCAAGCCATGGTACTTCAATCACCTCATATGCATGCGAAAGCTGGACAATGAATAAGGAAGACCAAAGAGTTAATACCTTTGAATTACGGTGTTGGCAAAGAATACTGAATATACCATGGACATCCAGAAAATGAACAAACCTGTCTTGGAAGAAGTATAGCCAGAATGCTCCTTAGAAGCAAGGATGGTGAGACCTCATCTCGCATACTTTGGACACATTATCAGAAGGGACCGGTCTCTGGAGAAGGACATCATGTTTGGTAAAGTAAAAGGTCAGCAAAAAAGATAAAGAACCTCAATGGGATGGATTGACGTAGTGGCTGCAACAATGGGCTCAAGCATAACAATGCTTGTGAGGATGGCGCGGGACTGGGCAGTGTTTCCTTCTGTTGTACACAGGGTTGCTATGTGTTGGAACTGACTTGAGGGCACCTAAAAACAACAAGAATTTGGTTAGTTCAAGCAACTACTTTAGTAAGAACAGCCCCTAAGGTTCTAATCTTGGTGTGGTTGTGCAACTTTGGGTAAATCACTTAATCTCTCTGGTTCTCTTTTCTCGTTTATAATATGAAGAGTTTGATCTCTGATATTCATTATGCTTATAACCTCTTCTGTCTTCTTTTTTTAAACTATTGTCAGTGTCATTTGCAGAGGCTCATCCACATGGTGGAGCCACATGCCTAGCAGTACTAGCTGCACTAGTTTTATAGTATTAAAGAAATTCTTAGTAAACCAAGTTGGTTAATTTTTTTGAAGTTACAATGACTTGTTTTATGTATGCATTTAAATAGACATACTTAAATTGTATTGAACAAAATTTATTGAACAAACTTGCATGGTTATGCATCTGATTTTCCAGTGGCATGTGTGAGCTGAAATTTTTTTTCTTCTTTTTTTGTTGTGTTTTAAGTGAAGGTTTACAATTCAAGTCAGCCGCTCATACAAAAACTTATACACACATTGTAATGTGACCCTATTCGTCTCCCTATAATGTGACAGCACACTCCTCCTCTCCACCCTGTATTTCCCATTTCCATTCAACCAGCTCCTCTCCCCCTCTGCCTTCTCATCTCGCCTCTGTACAGGAGCTGCCCACATAGTTTCTATGTGTCTACTTGAGCTAAGAAGCACACTCCTCACCAGTATTATTTTATGTCTTGTAGTCCAGTCTAATCTTTGTCTGAAGAGTTGGCTTCAGGAAGGGTTTTAGTTTTGGACTAACAGAGAGTCCAGGGGCCATGTCCTCTGGGGTCCCTCTAGTCTCAGACCATTAAGTCTGGTCTTTTTACATGAATTTGAGATCTGCATCCCACTTTTCTCCTGTTCCATCAGGGATTTTCTATTGTGTTCCCCTGTCAGAGCAGTCATTGGTGGTAGCAGGCACCATCTAGTTCTTCTGGTCTCAGGCTGATGAAGTCTCTGTTTTGTGCGGCCCTTTCTGTCTCCTGGGCTCGTATTTTCCTTGTGTCTTTGGTGTTCTTCATTCTCCTTTGCTCCAGGTGGGTTGAGACCAATTGATGCATCTTAGATAGCCATCTGCTAGCTCTTAAGTCCCCAGACACCACTCACCAAAGTGGGATGCAGAACGTTTTCTTAATACACTTTTTATGCCAATTGATCTAGATGTCCCCTGAAACCATGGTCCCTAGACCCCTGCCCTGCTACTCTGTCCCTTGAAGTGTTTGATTCTATTCAGGAAACAGCTTTTGGTTTAGACCAGTTATGCTCATTTCCCCTGTATTGTGTGTTGTCCTACCCCTCACCTAAAATAATTCTTGTCTACAATCTAGTTAGTGAATACCCCTTTCCCTCCCTCCCTCCCTCCCTCCCCTTGTAAGCATCAAAGAATGTTTTCTTCCCTGTTTAAATCTTTTCTTGAGTTCTTATAAAAGTGGTCTCATACAATATGTGTCCTTTTATGACTGACTAATTTCACTCAGCATAATGCCTCCCATATTCATCCATGTTATGAGATGTTATTCATTGTTGTTCTTTATAGTTACATAGCATTCCATTGCATGAATATACCATAATTTATTTGTCCATTCATCCACTGATGGGCACCTTGCTTGCTTCCATCTTCTTGCTATTGTAAACAGTGTTGCAATGAACATGCGTGTGCATATATCTGTTTGTGTACAGGCTCTTACTTCTCTAGGATATATTCCAAGGAGTGGGATTGTTGGATCATATGGTAGTTCTATTTCTAGCTTTTTAAGGAAGCGGCAAATCAATTTCCAAAGTGGTTGTACCATTCTACATTCCCACCAGCACTGTATAAGCACTCCAGTCTCTCTACAACCTCTCCAACATTTATTATTTTGTGTTTTTTGGATTAATGCCAGCCTTGTTGGAGTGAGATGGAATCTCACCGTAGTTTTGATTTGTATTTCTCTAATGGCTAATGATCATGAGAATTTCCTTAGGTACCTGTTAGCTACCTGAATGTCTTCTTTAGTGAAGTGCCTGTTCATATCCTTTGCCCATTTTTTAAGTGGGTTATTTGTCTTTTTGTAGTTAAGTTTTTGCAGTATCCTGTAGATTTTAGAGATCAGGCGCTGATTGGAAAAGTCATAGCTAAAAACTTTTTCCCAGTCCGCAGGTAGTCTTTTTACTCTTTTGATGAAATCTTTGGATGAGCATAGGTGTTTGATTTTTAGGAGCTCCCAATTATCTAGTTTCTTTTCTGTGTTTGTGCATTGTTAGTAATGTTTTGTATACTGTTTATGCCATGTATTAGGGCTCCTAGCATTATCCTTAAATTTTCTTCCATGATTGTTAGCATTTTAGATTTTATACTTAGCTCTTTGATCCATTTTGAGTTAGTTTTTGTGCATGGTGTGAGGAATGGGTCTTGTTTAATTTTTTTTGCAGATGGATATCCAGTTATGCCAGCACCATTTGTTAAAGAGACTGTCCTTTCCCCAAGTAATGGACTTTGGGCCTTTGTCAAATACCAGTTGCTCATAAGTGGATGAATTTACGTTTGGATTCTCAATTCTTTTCCATTGGTTTATGTATCTGTTTTGACTACCGTGGCCGTATAATAGGTTCTAAAATTAGGTAGTGTGAGGCCTCCCACCTTGTTCCCTTTCCGTAATGCTTTACTTATCTGGGGCCTCTTCCCTTTCCATATGAAATTGTTGATTCGTTTCTCCATCTCATTAAAAAATGTCATTGGAATTTGGATCAGGATTACATTGTATCTATAGATCGCTTTGGGTAGAACTGACATTTTCACAATGTTAAGTCTTCCAATCCATGATCAAGGTATGTTTTTCCACTTATGTAGGTCTTTTTTGTTTTTTTGCAGTAGTGTCTTGTAGTTTTCTTTGTTTGGGTCTTTTACGCCTCTGGTTAGATTTATTCCTAGGTATTTTATCTTCTTGGGGGCTATTGTAAATGGTATTGATTTGGTGATTTCCTCTTCGAACTTCTTTTTGTTGGTGTAGACGAATCCAACTGATTTTTGTATGTTTATCTTGTATTCTGATACTTTGCTGAACTCTTCTATTAGTTCCAGTAGTTTTCTTGTGGATTCCTTAGGGTTTTCTGTGTACAAGATCATATCATCTGCAGATAGAGGTACTTTTACTTCTTTCTTACCAATTTGGATGTGCTTTCTTTCTTTTTCTAGCCCAATTGCTCTGGCTAGGACCTCCAGCACAATGTTGAATAAGAGTGGTGATAAAGGTCATCCTTATCTGGTTCCCATTCTCAAGAGGAATGCTTTCACACTCTCTATTTTTTTCTTTTTACATAGTCCCATTTTGCCTCCAACAGAGCTTGATTGTCTGGAGATAGCCTATGTTCTGGAGAGGAGCAACTCAGGAAACACCCTTCCCGACAGAGTGTGGGTTCTTGGTACAGAAATCCTTTCATGAGAGACTTGGTTCCAAGGTTCTCTACAAGGAAATTTGGTTTAATTTACCTCATCTGAGACATTTTCTTAGGTGGCCTGGATGTCACCTCTGATGGTGTTTGAAACTTTCCAGGCCAACACAGACTCTTTCTTTCACCTTTGGGAAGGATCACAAATATTCTTTGGAGGAAAAGGTGATGGCACACTAGAGATGGCTGCCTTTCCCTTTCACAGTGTATCCATATTGGGTTTTCCCAAGGGATGAGCTTGTGGGAATCCCCTCTGGGTCCATTTCTTTTTTGGACAGATTCTCCCATAGCCAATACTGACCAAAGACAAAACCTTCCAAGTGGGCCCCCCAGTCCTCCCATGAGAAAGGCACAGAACTTGCAAAGCTGAGCAGAGGAGTGTGCCTGTCTTTTGGGCAAAAAGATATTTTGCCAAACATTTTTTCAAAGTTTGTCATGTAATTTGCTGTAGCATGGATCCAAATTTTGAAGCTGGGAAATCACACAATTGAAATATGCACTCAGAAATAGATGTTCATCCATTAACATGAAATTCCTATACTTGGGGACTTTTGGTTTTATTTACCTTACCTGAGTCATCCCTGTGTTAAAGGTCCATTCCCAGTGAGGTCCTGGATGTGGCCACGGGGTGTGCTCCAATCTCCTCAAGCCAATACCAGATCAAAACAAGTGAAGCTTTCAGTCAGACTGGCTCGACAGTCTTGCTATGGGACTGGCTCCATGGTTACAGAGAAGTTCACATAGCAGGATTACGTATTCAGAAGCTGCTTTTCACCGAGCT
Organism: Elephas maximus indicus; assembly: GCF_024166365.1. NCBI lineage: Eukaryota > Metazoa > Chordata > Mammalia > Proboscidea > Elephantidae > Elephas > Elephas maximus. Next base: position 62,626,418 of record NC_064824.1, on the reverse strand, counting down.
GCACTAAATCCCCATATTATGCCAGCCAATATCTCTTGTAATTTATCACATAGACACAACTAAAGATTACTGATTAATTGAAGATTTGATATAGACAGATAATGGGTAAATTTCATGATATATTGCATGTTTGAAAAACATTGGTTTTCTCGTAATGCATTAAGATTACAACAACAACAAAAAAAAAAACACAGCTGAAGAGACCAGAACGTAATAATGATCAACTTAATGAGTCAATAGAGCGAAAACCAAGATAGTAAATATTCACACTTCTATTATGTTAGAATTCTTCTCATAGGGTCTTACATAGAATGATAATCATAGTAATGATCTAACAGTTATTGAATGCTTGCTGTCCTAATCATCACAATAACTCTATGACATAGGTATATCATTAATCTACATTACATAGAGGAAGACTGAGGTGCGAAAAAGGCAGTAACATTGCCCATGTGAACATAGCTAGTTAGAGAGGGAGCTAAGATTTGAATTCAGGTCTTTTTCTACCTCATTCCCTGTGCTTAACCAGAAAACTGCTTACAATGGATGCAGAATAAATGAAAAAATACATGACTACTTTTGAATTAAGTTGTAAACCTCTTTATTCCTATATAATTCTTTTTTTCCTATATAATACTTATTAAGTTATTTTGTGTCTATTTTGTCCAATAAAAGGAGCCCTGGTGGCACAGTGGTTAAGTGCTCAGGTGCAAACCAAAAGGTCAGTGGTTCAAATCCACCATCCCCTCTGTGGGAGAGAGATGTGGCAGTCTGCTTTCTTAAGGATTTACAGCCTTGGAAACCCTATGGAGCACTTCTACCCTGTCCTATAGGGTCATTATGAGTCAGAATAGACTCACTGGCAGTGGGTTTTGGGTATGTCCAATATAGCAAAATACATTCTCCCTAAATTTTAAATAAAATTTGTTAATGTAGACATAGTGCTACTCTGTATTACAGGGTCACTATGAGTCAGAGCCGACTCAACAGCAGTGGGTTAGATATGGCCCGACTTGTGTTAATTTTAAGTTTTACATGAGATTATGTTTACCTATCATCTATACAATGCGTAGTTGTCTTAATTCTTCAGTTTTATGAATATGTGGACCAAAAAATACCTTGTATTTTTTAAAGAGTGAAATCGAGTTATAGATTGCATTGGTGACTTATGTCAACACAATAGATCCGCTGAAGGCGCTGCTTCAGTGTTTGTTACGTGCCTGAGCCAGGTTTAACCCTGCATGGTAAACTTGCTCTAAAAATGCATGCCACTTTGGGGGGCCTGACTTATTGCCGAAGGGTCTTTCTTATTTGTTGTATAAATAACAGTCATTTTATGTAGACTCCATTATACATTTGCTACCACTCTCTCTTCCTTTTTAGGATTACTGAGGATTTTTATTTCACATTGTAAGTCCAAACCAGCTTTACTGTGTCCCTTAAAAAGAACTTCCCACAGAAGCATACCAAAGTCAATAAACAAGTAATAAAACTTTTAAAATACATTTTCTAGATTTTTCATCTATCACATATCCAAATAATAACTATTTTTGTATAAACCAAACCCTTTGCCATCAGTCTATTCCCACTCAGAGCAACCCTACAGAACAGAGTAGACCTTCCCCATAGGGTTTCCAAGGAGTGGCTGATGAATTTGAACTGCCAACCTTTTGGTTAGCGACTGAGCTCCTAACCACTGTGCCACCAGGGCTTCATTTTTTTTTTTTTTTTGTAGAGTGGTAAAGAAGTGATGTGATTACCTGCATAGTAAATGGGTTGTTTTGTTCATTTTCATATTATCTATGTCACTATAGGAAACCCTGGTGGTGTAGTGGTCTAGTGCTATGGCTGCTAACCAAAGGTTGGCAGTTCAAATCCGCCATGCACTCCTTGGAAACTCTATGGGGCAGTTCTTCTCTATCCTATAGGGTTGCTATGAGTTGGAATCGACTCGACGGCACTGGGTTTTTTGTTTTTTATTTTGGTTTTGCTTTGGGGAATAAATATGTAAAAAATAGGTTGGCTAAAAGGTCTTTGTCAAATAGGATGAAACTTCCTTTTGTCACACAATCAGGGGTTGGTAACCTTTTTATCTGTAGAGGGCCATATAGAAAGTATTTCAGGCTTTGCAGGTCATATGGTCTCTGTTGCAACTACTCAACTCTGTCATTGTAGCACAAAGTACAGATAATATGTCAACAAATGAGCATGGCTGTTCCCATAAAATTTTATTGACACTGAAATTTGAATTTCATATAATAATTCTTATGAATATATCCACATAAATCATATAATTTAAATTTTTTTTCAACTATTTAAAAATGTGAAAAGCATTCTTAGCTTGTGATCTGTACAAAAACAGGCAGTGGGTCATTGGCCCACAGGCTGTAGTTTGCCAACCCCTGCTATAATAAATTGTGAAATCAGATGTAGGTAAAAACAACTACGATAAAAATTCGTCAATAGAATGATTTAAAGTTGTTTGATAATAAATGTATAAAGACAGTGGGATTTTAATTATTGTAATTTACTTTTACTCTTTATCTCTGCTGGAATTTTTATCTGAAACTCATAATTCACTTTTGTTATCCTTCTGAACTTACAATGTTTTCTAAATACATTCTTTTCTTTTTCTTACTGCCAATCAGCCATTTTACACTCAATCTGTTTTCTTCAAATCCATGCTTTAATTTGCTATATTCTTATTATTTGTATCAGGGTTGTAAATGATAACACAGAGAATATGTTAGTTTCTTCTTTGTCCTTACCTTGATGAAAAGTATCATTTAACATGATTTAGGTTTTTATAAAAGCAATGTGTGTTTCTCTGTCTTTTTGTTAATATGAAATTTCCTTCTTCCCTCACCTTTCCCTTTATTGATAGATTATCTTTAAAATATGGTTATAAACTATCATAATTTTGGCTACTCTAATAACAATTTAATCTAAAATGGAGATTAATGGACATTTATAACATTGACCTTAGCAGAAATGATCAGAATATGGAAGATCTGAGCCAAGAGTGCAGCAGGACTCTAAGTTGAGTGATGACCTAAAATATGAACACACAAGATACTTATTTTAAAGATAAGGAGATAGAGACATAATATTGAAAGAGCGTTCAAAGCTTCTCCATTCGTCCAAGGAGAAAGGACAGGCAGATCATAAGAATCAATGACAAAAGTTCTGAAAGTTCAAAGGTGTCTCGTCAAACAGAGATGGGCTAGGCCAATAGATACAATTAAAGGACGCTAATTAGTTGGTAATTCAATAGACAGATTATGGGTAAGATTCATAAGCAAAACAGTGTTTGAAAGACTGGTTTTCTCATGGCACTGTCAATGTTACCAAAGGAAAAAAAAATCACAGCAGAAGTGAAGAGACCATTAAAAGTATGAACAACTTAATGAGTTGATAGGGAGGTTCGGCAGTTGGTAACAGGAATTCTGAGCTCAGGGGCCAAGGTTAAAAGATCACCATGAGTAGTGCGCATTGCAGAGCGAAAGACCAAGTATAGAAACTGCTGTAGAAGGCAGGACAACCACAGATAAGGTAGGGAGAAGGATAGGTATAAGACACATACTCATAGCCTGGAAACTGAGTTATTCAGGATAGATCAAAACTTCAGTGAAAACACCTGAACTTTATGTCCTTGCTAAAATTGGGAGAACACAGTCACAGATGAGGTCCTTGTGCTGGAGAATTAGAATCAGCAGGGCAAAGGAAAACAAAAACAAACAGACAAAAGAGCTGTGCTATAAGCAATAAAAAAATAAGAAAATCTTCATTAAGATCAGTTGAAGTAACACCTTGGTTGGATTACATATTGTTTATAAAGTGAAATCTGGTTCTTTCAATTTCTTCATTTAAGTTATATCACCAGTCAAGTACAATTCATAAAAAATCATTAATTAGAGATTCATTGATATTATTTTAATCATTTTAACTAAAAATATGATCATGGAAAATGCATATTTGATTGTTGCATCCTAAAATCTTATGCACATGCTGTGTTTGGAGAGGCCTTTTTGACCACATACTCAGCCTTGCACTTCATCAGTCCATCACTAAGTCCCACGCTATCACCCCCAAATTTCTCTCTACTTCTCTACTGCTTTCCTTCCTCATTGCCTCAGCTTAGTTCAGGCCTTTGCCCTTTCTCGCTGGGATCATTTAAAAATGTCTCTTCATATTCTTTCTTCACACTCGAGCCAGAATGATCTTTACAAAACAAAAATTGTATCATGCCACTTCCCCTTGCTTTTGGAACACAGTCCTATTACTGCTTAGCTGTGCAACTTTGGCAAAATACATTTATTCTCTGCGCCTCAGTTTCATTTTCTATAAAATCAGGAGTAGTAAAAGTACCTAGAGCATGGAATAGCTGTGAAGACTAAGTGTGATAAGTTTAGAACAGTGCACAGCCCACAGTAAGCACTTGAAATGAGTTACACATTATGTTTTTCATTTAGAATGACATCCTAATTCGTACCCTTCATGATCTTGCCCCTGCTTACGTATCTGGCTTTGTTCCTCATCAGTATACCATGTCCTCCCTGGTACTGCCATGCTGCTTTAGCCATACCGAACTAAATAAACCAGTTGCCATAGGGCCGATTCCTACTCATAGCTACCCCATGTGTGTCAGAACAGAACTGTGCTCCATAGAGTTTTCAACAGCTGGTTTTTTGGAAGTATGTCGTCAGGCCTTTCTTCCAAGGTACCTCTGGGTGAACTAGAGCCTCCAATATTTCAGTTAGGAGTAGAGCATGTTAACTGTTTATACCATTTTGAATCTGTAGTTGTTCTGAACCTTCCATTCTTTCTCTTGGATTAGAGCCTTTGCACATGCTGCTCTTTCTCTGCCTGGAATGTCCCTACCCACACAATTTTTCTGAGTAAATTGTATTCAGTCTTTGGAACACAGTTGCATAGTTATCTTCTTTGCACAGTCTTTCCTGGTCTCCCAAGCCTGGTCCAGGTACTCTTCCTAGATACCCTTTTGTACCGTGTTTATACCATTCTTCGTAAATCTCCGTTGTAACTGCTTACTTCTTTGGCTATCTCCTTCATTAGTCCAAAGATTCCTGAAGGCAGGGTTCCCTGTGGGAGGAGTCTATCACAGTCCCCGGCACACAGTGCACATGTAGTAAATATTTGTTGCTTTCATTAATGAACAGATCACTCGCGTGGAGGTAGCTACCCAAATGAAACAATCATACAATCATACCATGCGTGAAATAAAGAATTTGGCAAAAGAAGAGAAAATATTTTATCAAGTCCCATAATTGACTAAAATAGCCTTAAAAGGGCAATGGTCATATTCTTATCTGAATCATCGTACATCAAACTATGAGATTAAGTGATGTCCTTGATGTCTTGAATAAGTTTTATGGGATGATATGGCTGTTATTTCAAAACTGACACAAAGCATATTGGTGGGTAATTATACAAAGAAAATATTCTATCTGTCTCCTCAAAATATTTAAGCATACAGGAAATACATTAGCAAATGTGGTATCTGGAGGATATATACTGCTTAATCAAAATGAAAATTTGTAACCATAATACATCACACATTAAAAAACATACTGTAAAAATACACTTAATGCTATGTGTTATAAATTATTGCACCAGATAGGAAAAATCAAATCGGTAAGTTTACAGTTTATATTTCTATTTATAATTATTTCTTACTTTTTTTGGTTTTGTTTGTTTTAGTTAGAATCTCTGCCTTGACTCTGAGATGAACATGTTCGCTGAGACTAGCTTAAAAAAAAAAAAAAGCTTACTGGACTGTAATCCAGGACCTGGTGAAATACAAATATATTTTCATTCATCATGGCAGATGCTCTTTGCAACTTGAATTGTGTGAGAACAGAAGTTCAATTAATTCATGTTCCATTTGTTCTTCTGACAGAAAGAGGCCAAATGACACAGTGGAAAGAGTCTCAACCGAGTGTCAAGAGAAAACTCGTGTCCTAGAGTCCTCTTTGCCACTTAAAATAGCCTTGTGACTCTAAGTGCATCCTTCAATTTCTCTGAGGGTTAGCAATGGAAAAGAAAGACACTTCTTAAGTGGTGTAACACGGTGTGGTAGAAAAAGGTCTGAACACACAGGAGCACAAGGAGTCCTGGGCTTGCCACTGCTACTTGGGTGACCTCTGAACCAACCGTTTCCATTTTCTCTTTTACTCAATTGACATACATTAAGTGCTTGGGGTACACAAATAAAATATGTGCCTCTAATCTGGAGAAGCTCAGAATGTAGTGTGAGAGACATCCAAACCTCCAAATAATGTGGTCTCTAGCAGCTTCTCAAACTTTTATGTACACAGAAATCACCTGGAAATCTCAGAATGCAGATTCTGGTTCAGTAGATCTGTGGTGGGTCCTGAGATAGTGTGCTTCTAACAAGCTTCCAGGCTGTGGATACTGCTCATCAATGTATCAGTGCTCCTTAGTGCACTTGAGGGGCAAGTACGCTGAGATATAGAGAGATACTGTAGGAACACAGATGGTTAACATGTTTGGCTGCTAACCAAAAATTGGGAGGTTCAAGTCCACCCAGAGACACCTTGGAAGAAAGGCCTGGTGATCTACTTCCAAAAAAGCACCCACTGAAAACCCTATAGAGCACAGTTCTACCCTGATACACATGGGGTAGCTATGAGTCAGAATCGACTTGATGGCAACTGGTCAACTGGTAGGAACACAGAAGAAAAGCTAACTCAACCAGGAAGGCTCCACAGATGAACTATGATGGAGTTAAGGGATGAGTAACAGAAGGTGAAAAAGGAGGCATCAAATGCATTTGAGTAAAGGGAATATTTATATATGGCATAGACATGTGAATGGACATACAGTGAGCGTGGAAAAAAGATGGCAAACTAGGGGAGGTATATTGAACAGAGACCAATATCTGCAAAGTACAATATTCCATTTGAGAATGATGAAGCCTTGAATTACTTTAATGCATTCATCTGATTATTCACAGATAAGTTTTGTAAAAGGTGTGTGGTGGAGCGGGCCTAATGAAGGAAGGGGTGATGAGAATGGAAAAAAAGAAATAGCTCTTTCCCAATACATTCATGAGTAGAAATGACAGGACCAGATGCCTGATCGAATGTGGTTTAGGGTAAAAGAGGATGCAGGGATGATTGTAGCTCAGGTGACTGGGAACAGTGTTGTCATTGCCATTGTTTTTTAATTGAGATGTGGAATACAGCAGGAGAATCAAGTTGGTATTGGGGAGGTGAAAAATGAAGCTGAGTTTTGAACACGGGAAATTTAAGAGCTGAGGGACAGATCTTCATGGCTATTCTAGGTCTGACAATCTATGGCTGCTCTCCCATTATTAAGCCCATGGTCCTTGAATGCTGCATAGAATTACTACTTTATTTGGTAATAAGTCAAAAAACAACTTTGCGGAAGAATTATCATTTTACCCTCCTTTCATGAGCCCCTTCAGGGATTTTCTTTTCTAACTTATAAATTTTCTTTGTGTATTCCTTCAAAGTTGACTATTATAACTTTTAATAGTGTTATAATTTTTTTTGAATACAGCATCTGTTCGTCTTGCCCATGGGTGGGTCATATAATACAATTCATTTTCTGTGTCTTTTCCTCTTAATTAATGCCTGCATCCTTGCAGCTGCTTTTTCTGAAAAGCGATTATTGATCTTATTTTCTCCTTTGACACTATTCTTTCATTTCTCATGGGCTATATCTGATTATTGTCCAGAGTCTTTAAATAAGTTGTTCTGAAATAGTTTGTCATGACAGTAATTCTTTTTGGTAGTAAATAATAAGTCTTAAAAAAAAAAAAAGTGTTTTGTTAAGCCACTGGGATCTGAGGACAATTTTTTATAGCAACTTGTCCTAGTCTATCCTGACTACACGTTGGTCCGTAACACATGCTCTACAAATGTTAATTTTCTTCTTTCCTTTGACAATAATTTAGGTCACAGGTAAATGAAATAATCTTTCAACTGAAAAAAAAAAATTAAAATTGAGGTCATAAAATATTTATGTATGCATGCAATATTTTCTTATTCCAGATCCTGAGACAAACCAAAAGTGGAGTATGATAGCTGAGAAAGTAACTGTGTCCTGTGCTAAGGTGACATTAAAAATCTGTTAGGTGTCAGAAAAAGTCACCTCTTGTTAAAGATTACTTCTCTCATTTCTCTAAACCAAATTATTTAAGTTTAAAAATAGCAGAAGGACCTTATGAAAAAAAACATATAAATACTAAAAATCCCAGCTTGAGGTTTCAGCCACTATTCTTAACATAACTTCAGAGAGTTTTGACAGTCATTGCTACAAATAGAAGACTTCCAGGAAGGAATTATTCAAACAAAAGAAGTCTTTTATTTTCGCTCCAAAATTGGGACATGGGGAGAAAGATGAGAGTAAATATAATTTCAAGTTTTCTGCTCAAACAAACCTAAATGCTTCTGCCTAGCATTCAACGTCTTGATGATATGTTCTCATTTGCTAACCAACCTCATTTCCCACTTTTTCCCAACATAGGCTCCATTTTAATCAAGTCTCCTCAAAGTCCACAAATAAGTCACATTCATCCTTTCTTTACCTTTATCCATTTGCCTGAAATGCCCTTCTCCCCTACTTGGAGAATGAGCTCTGAGTTCACTTTCCGTAGTTGTGTATTGTCCTTTATAATTCAGTGGTGTTTTACGCCTCAGGAGTTTGTCTCTTAATTGGACTATAAGCTTCCCCAGAAGAGGAAGAATTTTTACGCTTTACCTACACTACCCAGAGCCCTGGCACAGTATTGAACACACCACCAATGGTCAATAAATACTTGTTGGTTGATTGGTTTGTGAGTGAGTGAGGGGTGGGTAATGTAATACAAGCAGGGAGAGCGGAAAATTGAAGTGGCTTCAGCAGAAGGGCCAGTGACTGAAGCCAGAATCAGTCCCTGGGAGGGGAAGCTTGAAAGTCATTTTCTACAGTTTCCTCAAGCTCTAAAGCTATTACCAATTAGTGACTGTTTAACAGTAGGCTTACCACAACTGGCCCATAGAAAATGAAAGTGCACTGTGAGATGCTTCAAAACTTGCCTGCTTGGGAATTGCTCTAGGAAGATGGAGAAAGAGGCTCTGTAAATGATACTGCTCACATTCTACATATTAGGCATTGCATTCTCCACTATTGCCTCCACTTTTGAGAAACAGATATGCAATTACTGGTTACAACATTTATTTATGTCATTTCATCCAAACTGTCAACCAAAGTAAAGACGCAGCAAAATGTGGTTTTAGGTAACAATGGGGTTTAATTTAGTTAACAAGGTTGCAATGCATATTCATGCAATGTGTGTTAGCACTAATAAGTAAAACGGATTAAGATGTTTGGGTAGGTTTTTCTCAGCTGCCTAGTTGTACCATACCCTGTTAAGATTGTTATTTTCTGGTATATTAGGTTAAACTCATGTTGAATTAAATTTGGTGTTTCTAAAAGGAAAGGTCATGTGGTAGAATCAGGGCCACGAACTGAGCTGCTTAAGTGGAAGTAGAGGAGGGAAGGGATTGAGTCAAAGTTAAAGTGAACTCCATTCATTCATTCAATAAGTATTTACTGAATGCTAGGCATTGTTCTAGGTATTGAGGAAATAGAAGTGAAAAAGATAAATACGCTTTCTGCAACCTTGGACCTCACATCCCATTTGGGGGGATAGACAATAAGCAAATGAACAAATGATCAAGATAGCTTCAGACAATCGTAAATGATATGAAGAAAATAAAACGGTGATATAATGAGTGAGGAGGGAAGGGGTACTGAAGAAAGGTTCTCTGAGGAGGAAGCAAGGGCCTCAAGGACACAAGGAAGAGAGCCTTGCCCCAATGTAGGTAGAGAGTCACATCAAAGATCTTTAGGCTGGAGTGAGCTTAGTGTGTTTGAGGAATAGTAGGAAGGCCAGTGGATAAGATTGTGGTGCAAGGAGAAATGTGGTGTGGATGAGAGGAGAGAGAAAGATATGAGGCCAGATACATATAGCATAGGAAGAAGTTTGGGTTTTAACTTAATTAAAGGTTAATTCCACACTACCTGTTGTATTGATTCTGGTAATACCTATACATACTCTACTTTTGTTGTCTACCTATTTCTTGGTTGTAACTTCAGATCTCCCTTCTCTTGTCCTGGCTGCTGTTCTGAGGAATCTACTGTATTTCAAACAGGAAGACAACGTCTTTGAGGGATTATTTGGAGAAAACACCTACCCTGTGACACTAGGCATTCCTCATAAACAATACCTAACCCTCAAGTGTGGCTATTTTTAATAAATCTTGTACTAGTTATGAAACCAAAATCAAAATATGAAGATGGGTCAAATGATGTACCTTTTAGAAGCTTTATTTAATCTCTTATTGTGTTGGTGCCAGGGACAATTTATCTATTAGGCACAGTAGGCTCAGTACGTAGTACCCACAATACTTTGAAAGGCCCTTAGAAAATGTTTTAATTTCTTTTAAACTAGAAGAAAAAAGACTAATTTTAGTTCAAAGAAAACAAGCAATATTAGTATATTTGTCTTTGTACCAGTGCGATCATAAAATCTCACTTTTAGTATTTTTATAGATGAAGGGGCCTATGAAGAAAAAATGTCCAGGGCCTATGAAAGGCATAATGTGGCCCACCTTCATGCTTATACCAGAATAGACTCTAAGGTACTGTATACTTTTCAAAACAATTATTACTTTCACAAAAAAACTTTTTTTTTGTTGTTCATTCTAATTTATTAAATCACTGGACTCTAGATTATTTGAATAGCTAATAGTAAAATTTTTTGTGAACCCCCTTGATGTGTATTTATTTATAAATTAAATACATCTATTACCATACTAGTACCTGTCACTATCAAGTTAACTCATGACTCATGACGATTCTTTATGAGGTATTCTTTACAAGGAACTGTGCTGGGTTTTCAATGGCTGATTTTTTGGAAGTAAATCACTGGCCTTTCTGTACTATTGTAAGTATCCGGTGTAACACATATAGAATAATAAATGTATAAATAGAAAAATTTAAAGGCTAGATTAAAGATGAAATAAATAATATGTTCAAATAACTTTTAAAATTATTAATGATTGTCATGGATTGAATTGGGGCCCCCCAAAATATCTGTCAACTTAGTTCAGCCATGAGTCCCAGTATTGTGTGATTGTCTAACATTTTATGTGATTTCCCTATGTGCTGTAATAAAATAGATTAGAGGCAATTATACTGATGAGGTCTACAAGATTAGGTAGTGTCTTAAGCCAATCTCTTTTGAGATATAAAAGAGAGAAGCGAGCAGAGAGACATGGGGACCTCACGCCACCAAGAAAGCAGCGCTGGGAGCAGAACTCATCCTTTGGACCTGAGGTTCGTGCACTGAGATGCTTCCAGACCAAGGGAAGACCGAGGACAGGAACTTTCTCCAGAGCCAACAGAGAGAGAAAGCCTTCCCCTGGAGCTGCCACCTGAATTTGGACTTCTAGCCTACTGGACTGTGGGAGAATTAATTTCTCTTTGTTAAAGTCATCCACTTATGGTATTTCTGTTATAGCAGTGCTAGATGACCAAGACAATGATCTATAAAATATTTTCTCTTAAAATTATTAATGTTTTTAGTAAAAGCAATGTAAGTTAATATGCTGAATTTCTTTGAAAGTCTTAACATTTTGTGATCTGAGAATTCAGTTATAAGTTCAGGTTTTTTTGGTACTTGGTTTTGAGGGCTATCATAGCTGAAAAAGATACTTCACCAAAGTGTCTACATTCCAATGGAGAAAGTATAACTAGGGGTGTTGTTAGTTGGCATCAAGCCAACTCTGGCTTATGCAACGGCAAAACCAAAAACGAACCCGTTGCCATAGTTGATTCTAATTCATAGTGACCGTATAGGACAGAGTAGAAACCCCCATAGAGTTTCCAAGGCTGTAAATCTTTATGGAAGCAGACTGCCACATTTTTCTCCCACAGAGCAGCTGGTGGGTTTGAACTGCCAATTTTTGATTGTGTATTAATTATGCAAATGTTTTATTGAAATTCAACAACTTGGTATCTTCTTGGATACCAATCACTTATTCTTGTCACCTAATCAGAAGTTTTTGCATTGTTGTATTTTTAGCAATAAGTTCAAGACTCACTGAAATTAATCATTTGGAAGATTTTCAAATAGGTTATAAATATGTTACCAAGTTATTTTTTTTTTAATTAAGAAGCAGTTATGAGAGTATTTTAGCATCAAAATCACATAACAATGGAAACATTTCTAAGGGTTGCTTTTCAAAATGATTTCTTTTGAAAAGCAATTAGTGAATCACTCATTGTTAAGACATTGTCTTTATCCTGATGTGCCGGATTAAAGATAAGTCTTTAAAAAAAAAAAAAATATATGTACAGGGTAGCACATGAAGACCCACCTAACATAGCAGCAAAGGTCATCGAATTTGGAGCACTGCTCTAATTGGTAAAGCAAAAACAAGTAATTCATTTTATATTTCAACAACCACTTCAAGTACTTCAATGCAATAACTAGTAAACCTCTATGTTGTTGTTAGGTGCCGTTGAGGACGGCCATTGTTTTGTTCTGTTGTACACGGGGCCGCTATGTGTTGGAACCGACTTGACAGCACCTAACAACAACAACAGATTAGCAGAAAACATTCAGAAAGCTATGAAATATGCATTTTCTCATCAAGACTAAGACAGCAAATTTTGATCTTCAACAATAGTTTTTTTTTTCACTGAATTTTTGTTTCTTATAAAACTATTGTATAATGAAACAATAAAAGTATGCTGTGTGCTTAGCAATAAAAAAAATCCAACGGAAGAAAAATATTTCTGTGACTTTAGCATGATGAAAGGATGCAGAAGCAAATGTTACTTATGTTGAATTTTTAAAAACTTCAACCTACTTTTATTCAAAATAGAGAAAAAAAAAAAAAAAAAAAGCCTGGGAAAACAAACCAGGTTTGAAGTAACAGGTCCACAAGAAAAATTCTATTCAGTTCATTATCTAACTTAATAAAAATCAAGAAGCCACAAGAAAAAAAAGGCATTAGTGGTTTAGAGACATAATAACAGGAAATCAAAAGAGTACCTTAATAGCTGAGATAAAGTTATTTAATTAATTTTATTTTCGATTTAAAGTCAACTATAACTTCAATTGCTAGAAATTCAATTCACATTTGAAGCAAGTCTGAAACTTGGCTTTGAAGAATATTCCTGAGTGTTTTACAGTAGTTTATTGTTGTTAGGCGCCATCGAGTTGGCTCCGATTCATAGCGTCCGTATGTGTAACAGAACAAGACCCTGCCCGGTCCTGTGCTATCCTCATGATCATTGTTATGCTTGAGCCCATTGTTGCAGCCAGTGTCAATCCATCTTGTCGAGGGTCTTCCTCTTTTTTGCTGACTCTCCACTTTACCATTCATGACGTCCTTGTCCAGGGACTGGTCTCTCCTGATAACACGCCCAAAATTTGTGAGACACAGTCTTACCATCCTTGCTTCTGAGGAGCATTCTGGCTGTACTTCTCCAAAGACGGATTTGTTCATTCTTTTGGCAGTCCATGGTATATTTGATATCTTCGCCAACACCACAATTCAGAGGTGTCAATTCTTCTTTGGTCTTCCTTATTTATTAGTGTTGTCTAGATTGTGCCAATCTACTTTTATTCAAAATAGAGAGAAAAAAAAAAAAAAAAAGCCTGGGAAAACAAACCAGGTTTGAAGTAACAGGTCCACAAAAAATTCTATTCAGCTCATTAAATTTGCCTTGGTCTAATCCATATTTACCAACTTACCTCCTTCTAGCTATTTTCATCATCTTCTATCATTAAACTAAGACAGTAGTTCTCAGTCTTGAAACTGGTAGAAATAACCTCCTGGGGAAAGTAATAGCTACCAACCTTGATGACCACGCCTTCTCTGTCTACTTTGAGGCTTCCTCTTCCTCCTCTTGCCCTCTAAATGTTCCTGCCTGAGGTTTGTTCTTCAAGTCTCTACTTTTTACTTTTCACAGCCTTGCCTCTGATAATTTCATTTATCCCCATGATTTCAATTATTGCGTCTATGCAGAAGAATCCCAAATCGGTATGCCTAGCTGACATGTTTCCAGCTACAGGCTCACAGTCCAACTTTCTGCTGGTCATATACATTTGGATATCCTACAAGCAGTGCAAATTTAATGTCTATAAAACCAAGAGACGTAATGTCTACATTGTTAATTTAATTCCTCCCACTTCTGTTAATTCCCCATTCCCCTATGTACCTTGCTTAGAAGCTAGAGCTTGAGTCCTCCCTTTCCTCTCCTGCTGTCCCCACCCTCACTATTGTCACATGCATTATTTTTAATAACTTCTCAGGTACTCTCCTTACTTCCAAATGAGGAACATGTCCACTTGAATCATCATTCTAAAGCATGGCTTTAATCGTGTCTTGCATCTTCTTAAAAACCTTTAGTCATTTTCTTGCAAATACCTATAGAAAAATATTTAAATCCCTTAATCTGGTAACCCCAAATTTCATGATGTCTCTTATTTTTCTAGGTTCATCACCCATCATCTTACTACTTATAGCTTATACATTAAAGCTGAACTTTATTACTTAGTGTTTTCCAAATGTAGAATGCAATATTGTTCCTTCACCTTTGCTGATATCATGCCTATTGTCTCTAGTTCTTGTAGCACTATACGACCTTCAAGACTCAGTTCAAATTATACCTTTTCCAAGAAGCATTACCTGGTAGTTTCAGCTAGCTGTGCTCTCTCTATTATTTATTTTGATGGGCACCATGATGAATTGGAAAAGACATGGGCTTGGGAATTCTGGGTTTCAAAGCCATTCTGTTAAATTTGTGACAATAGGAAAATGATTTTACCAGTTCAAATCTTGTTTTTCTCATCTATAAAATGGGTATAGTACAGCTAACCAAGAATCACTCTGTATAGTGTGATTGATGTTACAGGAGAGAGGCCAGTTGACAGACCGCCAAGAAGCCTGAGAAGGTAGAATTTTCCTTCATTCAGGTATATCAAATGCCAACTATGGACCAGACTGGAAACTAGAGGATGATAAAATAAACATAGTCTCTGCCTTTATGGAGCCAACAGTCTTACAACCTAAATTCACTTCAGCCCAGAGTCTACCCTTTACTTTGCAGACTCAGTTACTTGATCGCACCAGTAGCCTAGAATTGATTATATTAATGGATGGCTCTTTCTAACAACACCCTTAAAAGGATAATATGTGAAACTACAGTAACAATTTCTTATTTGTACTGAAAATGTAACTGTCAAGCAGACTGGCCCTTCAACATTGGTTTAGCCAGGTAGCCACATGAAAATCAGAATGAGAGGATGACAAGATTTGAATATTTGATGGACTCAAGTCTGATAGCCAGATAGGTCAATCTGCAAAAGAGCTACATACACTTTCTTTCTTAAGACATATTTGTCTTAAGAGGTTATAAAAATGTTATCAAGTTTTTTTTTTTTTTTTTTATTAAGGTGATTTAAAGATCTAATTAATCAATCTGACTACTGTTAATTTGTGCTGGCCTATGAGCAGTTATCTTAAGAAGACTGGTCACTTCTTTCCTCTAACCCACTTTACTTCTCAAAACCAAAAAATTAAACCTGTTCTTTTGAGTCGATTCTGGCCTATATTGACTCGAGAGGACAGAGTAGAACTGTCCCATAGGGTTTCCAAGGAGCAGCTGGTGGATGTGAACTGCCAACCTTTTGGTTAGCAGCCGTATCACTTAATTACTGCTACACAGTTCTACTTTGTCCTCTAGGGTTGCTATGAGGCGGAATAGACTTGATGGCAATGGGTTACTTCTCAAAGGGCAATGATAATCATCAAGTGCAGACGGAAGCCCCATTTTCTTATACTGCTACCAATTTCTTGCCAGGTAGGGATAAGGATATAATGAGATAATGAATATAAAATGCCTGGAATTCAGGGGCTGGTTTTCTATCTCTTGCAGCATTTATCACGTCCTGGCCTATTTAGTCTCTTAAACATTCAACTCTGGACTAACACTTGAAATGTGGGGGATTAGGGCAAGTGAACTCATTCTCCATTTGGCCCTCCTGGAACTATTCAGAAGTGTAAGCCTGACAGACATCCTCTTTCTCACAGGTATGAAGGAAGGCAGAAGGGATGGCACCTGGAATATCTAGGCCCACGACTGGCCCTGGAATGATCTCTCTCTCTTCTTTACCTCAGTTTCCCAGTATTGCAAAAGAGGTTCCTAAATATTCCTATGGATCTTTATGTTAGGGATAGAAATGGCTTGCCATAGATCTCTGCATAGGGTGTCACCTAATGCTAGGCTGGGGGTAATGTTGAGAGGAAAGGGTAAAACTTTAGAACTAAATTTTGAACAGGATTTATGAATCCTTGGGTGGGAAGAGAAATCATGGGAGAAGAGAGAATGAACTCAATTGAATATCTACCATTAGGCAAGGTGGCAGCTCAAAGACAGGATTTCAATTAAAAAAAAAAAAAAAGTCATTATTTTCACAATATGAATTGTACTCCTATTAAATTCTGTGTTTGCTAACATATTCTTTAAATGTCTTGAAGGCTGAGTGAGACAAGGCCTAAATCAATTCTCAAAAATTAATCAATTGGTATACATGTTGTCTATATATAACCCACATATTGCTTAAGCCCCATTCTGAGAGACATATTTGGAGGTTGGAAAATGTGAAATTCAGCCCTTAGATGGCATTAGGCTTAAGTAGGCTAGGCTGGTACCAGAAAAAAAAGGAGGTTGAAATCCTATTTCCAGTGTCCTAATATCGCTTTGGAAACCCTGGTGGTGGTTAAGTGCTACGGCTGCTAACCAAGAGGTCGGCAGTTCAAATCCACCAGGCGCTCCTTGGCAACTCTATGGGGCAGTTCTACTCTGTCCTATAGGGTCGCTATGAGTCGGAATCGACTCGACAGCAGTGGGAGTGGGTTTAATATCACTTTAATATTCAAGTCCCCAATAAAAGAGAGATCTCTAAGATATATTGGCTGGGCATGAGTAGAAGAGAAAATATAGAGTCAAAGTAACCTTAACAGAATAATGTCTCTGGCTTTTCCCACATGCACTCCACAGGCCATTTTGGCTCTCAGAAGCTGTACACAATAGTCATTATAAGCTGTTAACCGTTATTACCCTGTATCTATCTATCTGTCACTAAGCTCATTCCAAATGCTTACACAAACACAGCAAGATAATAAAATAACAGCAACAACAAAAATATACCGAGGAAAGTCAAAGTCAATGCAGAAAATAAGGAAAGGAAAATAAACTAAACCAGGAGTATTATGTACACACAGAATGCAGGATTTGGGAATGGGTATACTTGCTATAATTGGAATGCAATACTGGCACTGAGCTTTCTTATACTGAGATTTGATCTTTGCAGGTATGTTCAGATTTACCTGGAAAATCCAAGTTCCTAAACCCATGGTGCATTGCTGGTTTAAAAACTGTTACCTGAGATGTTAGATTTCTATAAAATGTTTCTTAAGGGAATTTCCATTTCCATTTTGTCTTGCCACTATCACAATCTTTCTGCTTTTGCCTTCTTTCGTTCTTTTTTTTATCTAACCCTGGCTTTCCCTTAAGACATTCATTTAAAGTGTAGTCCTTGGATTTACTGGCATTGCAGCTTAAATAAGAGATACCTAATTTGTTCACATTTCAAAAAAAAATCAATGAGACCAGAACTACACCAAGCTACTGAAAATAATAAAAGCTGATATATAAAATAGCTACACTTTAAACTTTCATATGAAAAGCTGGTGGCGGAATCACTGCGAGCCATCTGGAGCTCAGGGGTCTATGAGGGTGCACATGTTTGATCTAATAAAGGCAACCATGCACAGGTGTGCTGAGAGGCACTCACTAAGAGTCATGCTTCCAGGGCTGGAGAATAAAGCATGTTCTCTGGAGCACTGTTATCGTTTTCTTTTCCACTTTAAAAAAAAAAAAAAAAAAGAGAGAAATTGTACTGAATGTAGTTTATAAAAGTGTCAGATTGACAGTTTTAGAGCCCCAAATTTCTTCTTTCCATAAAGACAGCACAGTACCGGCAGGAATACTACAAACCTGCAGAAACCAGTTAAGGGGACTTAATTAGGGCATTATAGGAACTCAGAAGCACGCTAAAATTTTTACATGAATCAGATTGAGCATCCAAAGGTCATCATAGGAGATAAATGGATAAATTAATAAGAATTTTAGATAGCTTTGCACGTCAACTCAATTATTGCTCCTAGAACTTCCATTTTTAATTAGGTAAAAAGATTATTTGAAATGGCTATTCATGGGAGACAGTCACTTAGCAGAGGGAAATGGGTTCTACAAAGGGCAGTGGTGGTTCAGTGGTAGAATTCTTGCCTTCCATGTGGAACATCTGGTTTTGATTCCCAGCCAATACACTTGAATGGCAGCCACTAGTCTGTCAGTGGAGGCTTGTGTGTTGCTATGGTGGTGTACAGGTTTCAGCAGAACTCCTAGTTAAGATGGACTAGGAAAGAAGGCCTAGTGATCTACTTCTAAAAAAAAAAAAAAAGTCAGCCAGTGAAACTCTATGGATTATAACAGTCCAATCCCTTTATGCATAGGGTTGCCAGGAGTTGGAGACTGACTCAAAGGCAGCTAACAACAAGTATAACAACAACAATGGGATATCTAATAGTTGTGCTCCTCTAAAATAGGACCTTCATCAGTTGATCACAGCAACACCCATCTGTCTTCAACCAAAAACCAAACTCACTGCCTTTGAGTTGATTACAACTCATTGTGACCCCATGTGTTACAGAGTTGGATGAATAATTTCTTTTACAAGGATAAGCACAAAGCTGATTCCTGTGAGGCAGAAGTTAAAGATGTCCCAAATGTCCAACTTTTCCAAACTTCTTCATTTCTAACATCAGTTACTCCTCCTCTCCTTAGTACGCTTCCTCCGGTTTCTGGGTTCCATAATTTGCTGCAGTGTCTCACAGAACTCACAAACCACCAAGGGAATAGCTTACATGGTTGTGGAGGTAGGCAAGTCCCAAATCTTTGGGTCAGGTGTCAGACTGGAGGTTTCTCCTGACTTATGTGGTTGCAGGGACTTAACAAACTCAAATCAGAAGGTCAGACAACAGGCTGCTGGCTCACAAGGCTGGAAGCTGACAAATCAGGTCAGATAATAGGCTGCTGGTTCAAGCTCCAAGAACTGGAGGTCAGAGGATGATGAGCTGGATACAGGATCCAGAACAAGAGAAAGAACTTTGCCAGAGCATTCATATATTTTGAATGCAGACAATACCCTCAACAAAACTCCCCTTAATTGAGCAAGCAGGTGCAAGGATGTGACTTGAATAAGGTTAGTAGGGAGGTGACTGAGGTAAGATTGGTGACTGGAGTCACACCCTCAAGTAAGGCAGTGACTCAAGATACATCCCACCCTAATTCTGCCTCATTAACGTAACGGACAACTCACTTCCAAATGGGACCATAACTACAGGCATACAGGTTAGGATTTATAACACATCACAAAATGGAGGATGATTACATCAGATCAAAAATGGAGGACAATTACATCAGACCACAAAATGGAGGATGACTACATCATTACATAACTGCCAAACCATTGGAAATCATGGTTCAACCAAGCTGACACATAACCATAACCATCACAGGTTCCACACACCTTATCTGCATTAGCAGCAGGCTATCCAATGCCCTTGGTGGGCCACAAGTACCTTATTTGCATAGTCCCACCCAATCATTGCATGTGAGTCACAAAGACTACAGCTAGAAGGGCCACATTAAGTAATTCGCTGCACCGCAAGAGCAGAAATGAGCTCCATGGGGCTTTCTCAGCTATTATTTTTATGGAAGCAGATCCTAAGGATTTTTTCCATGATATCGTTGTGTGGTTTTGGACAATCAACCTTTCAATTAGTAGCCAAGGGCATACCATTTGCTCCACTCGGGAACCTCCTCCTATCTTAAAAGAACTTAAAGTGTTAATATTATTCTCCTGAGTTTATATTACTCAGGCATGGACTTCATCTTCTGAATGTCATGAAAGAATGTATGGCCTCTAGATCAGACAGGAGATGTTGAAGCCTTTTCTGCAAGTACAAATTGCTTGCTTGAACAGTTACCCCTAAGCAGAGGGGCTAAAGAAGTCTGGTTTTAACTCTTCTAAGGGCACAAGCACGTATTTGTTCCTGCTACATTTTCCACTCCTGGAGGCTTATTGGCAGGCATTTGACCACTTTAGTACATTTTGGCATCATGGTGGATACTGGCGCAACTGCCTAAAAAACAAGGAAGTTGGTCTGTACCACATTTGAGTGTTGAGAGCCATTTGTATGAAAGGATGCTTCCTGGAGGAGTGATTGTGTGAAACTTTTGTGTCTTTTGGCTTCTGTGCAGTGAGATAAGGCTTGCTAGTGTGTTTACTATTTCCTTTGTGTTATTGGGAAGGTACGGTTACTGGCATTTGGAAATATTCCAGTAAATGAGTTATTTTTTGTGAAAATGGTTTGGGATGCACTTTCTGGGCAATGGGACTGATATGTACCACGTGTGATGTGTTTCATGGAATCTGGGACTGATATGGCCAGCTAGCATTAGTCACCGACCTGATGACATCTTTTACAAAGTCTTCGCCTCCCTGATAACAGCAGGGTGCTAAATTATGTCTGGTTCGTAAGGATGGAGAGCATCTCCCAATCAAAACAACCAGAAGGTGATGCAGAGAATGCAGGACTCAGAAGAAGCATACCCAAACAACTATTATGTGCAGAAAATGCAAAGGACCTTTATGTGTCACCTCATGTTTTCTAAAGTTTCACTCAAAATCAAACTGATAACAATTATATGCAGCTGGTGCAATGTTTATTTAGTATTTTGCGTGTATTTTTTGCAAAGTTGAGTAAGATATTTTATGGCTCAAGTGTAACCAGGAAGTGTGATGCACTTCATGGGACTGATATGTACCATGTTTGTGATGTACTTCATGGAACATGGGACCAATATGGCCCACTTGCAATTGGCACCCCATGTTTTTCAAATAACAAAAAACTACTAACAATGATTCAGTATCCATTCCGCTAGTGAAAAAACATGGCATAATCAAAAAATTAAAAAAAAAAAAATTCATTCTTTAAAGCGTTGCTAAGATTTAATGAGGAATCTTTTTCTCCTTCTGGGAGCATTTGTCAATTCTAAAGGATTGCTGAAAGGCTGAGTAACACTTTTTATATTATTGCGGGGGGCATAAGGATAGAAGACTACCAAGATGGGAAGGAGAGTTTCTGGTTAGCGTACCTTGATTTGTGTTGGGTCACCAAAAAAAAAAAAAAAAAAGTAATAGTAACAGTAAATAAGAGGATGAATCTTCATGGAATTCAGAACCTAATTTTGAATCATCTCCAAATAATGTATTTCCAGAGTGTTCATGCTTCCAGGAGCCAAGAAGAACAAACATAATCATCTCCAAAGGAATCTAGCATCATCTTAGGCCTCCCATTACTTTTAAAAATATCAGGAAAAAAATAAAGATAAATAAGTAACCAGGTGCTCAAGGAGACAATATGACATGGAAAAAAAAAAAAAAGAGTAGAAACAGTAAATAAAAGAAATAGATCCACATAGGCTTCAGGTATTGGAGTTACCAGACACAGACTCTAAATAACAATCTATTATTTTCAAGGAGATAAGAGATAAGATTGAGAATTTCAGTGGCTATTTAGAAACTATAAAAATAGAATAACCAAATTTACAGATCAGTGGGTGGGTTTATTAACACCATGGAGTCAGCTGAAGAAAGATATGTTAGAAGAAAATACCTAGAATAAAGCATGGAAATAAAAAAGTTGTGGCAAACACATAAGAAAGAATAAAAGAAAAAGAGAGAAGAGTGCTAATGTCTAATATATGTATAATTGGAGTCACAAAGAGGTATAAGAGAGAAAGGGTCTAAATGTTATTTGAAGAGAAAATGCCTAAAAATATTCTTAAGTTGACAAAAAAAACTATGTCACAGCTTCAAGAGCACTTACAAACTGCAGAATGGATAAATAAAAAGAAATCCTCACCTGGGTACATCGCAGCAAAACTGCTGAAAACCAAGAAAAAGGAAACTTTAAGAGAAAAACAAAGGGAGTAAAAAAGTTGAATTACTTAAAAAACAAACAATTAGACTGACAGCTGATTTCTCAATACAAATAATTAAGCCAGAGCAATGGAAGGGTATGTCCAAAATGTTGAAAGAATGCAGTGTCAACCAAAAATTCTATAGCTAACAAAAACATCCTTTAAATATGAAAAAAAGCAGAAAAAGAATTTGACAAAAGTTAACACCTTTTTGTGATAAAAAACATTGAATAGATTAGGAATAGAAGAGACCTTCCTCAACTGATGAAGCATGCTTATGAAAAACCCACAACTAACATACTTAACAATGAAAGATTGAATGCTTTCCTTGTAAGATCAGGAACAAGGCAAAGATATCTATTCTCACCACTCCTATTCAACAGTGTGTTGGAGGTTCTAGTTAGGGCAATTAGGAAAAAAAAAAAAAAAAGGGAGGAAGAGGAGCAGGAGGAAGGAGGAGGAGAAAGAAGAGGAGGATGGCAAGAAGAAGGAAAAGGAAAAGAATAGAATTAACGAGCATCCAGAAGGCATTATCTTCTATATAGAAAATCCTAAGCAATCCATTATGAAAAAAATTTTAGAGCTAATAAATGGATTCAGCAAGGTGGCAAGATACAAGACACAATATACAAAAATCAATTGTATTTCTTTATACTAGGAATGAGCAACCTGACAATGAAATTAAGAAAACACTTTCATTTATGTTGCTGTTGTTAGGTGCCATTGAGTTGGTTTCAGTGACCCCATGTTTAACAGAACAACATGTTGCATGGTCCTGTGCCATCCTCACAATATTAGGTATGTTTGAACCTACTGGTGCAGCCACTGTATCAATCCATCTTGTTGAAAGTCTTCCTCTCTTTCCTCACCCTCTGCTTTAGCAAGCATGGTGTCTTGCTAAAAATTGAAATTCTCCAGGGATAATTTCATTTATGATAGCATCAAAAAGAACAAAACATTTACAAATAAATTTAAGAAAAGTATTACAATATTTATATTCTAAAACTATAACATATTGTTGGAATAAACTAAAGAAGACCCAAATAAAGGGAAACCTATTTCATATTCATGGACTGGAAAATTTAATATTGTTATGAAGACAAAACTTCCCAAACTGATCTACATATTCAATGTAATACCTATGAAAATACCAGATGACTCCTGTTTTAGTTTGCAACTGCTGCCACAAGATGTAACATAATTACCACAAGTGGCTGGCTTTAAAGCACAGAAATTTATTTTCTTATAATCTGGGTCTAACAGTCCAAATCAGGGTTTTGGCAGTGTCGATTCCTTCTATGGGCCTCTCTCCTATATTCTGGTGATTACCATCAATCCTTGGCATCTGTCATCCCCGAAATAGTCTCTGTATCTGTTCTGCTTTTTTTTATAACTTAGAAGTGATTCAGTTTAAGACCCACTCTCACTCTGGTATAGACTCATTAACATAACAAACAAAAATCGCTATTTCCAAACAGGGTCCTATTTACAAGTACAGGGGCTAGGGTTTCAACATGTATTTTGGGGGGACACAATTCAATCTGTAAGAGCTACTTTGCAGAAATTGATAAGCCGATCCTAAAACTCATAAGGAATTTCAGTGCATCAAGAAACATGAAGTGTATGAGGTTTTACTTTATTTGAAGCTTAACAATTTATCCTATTACGATTTCTTGGATGAGAGCAGAAGACACAAAACTCCTGCATCAGAGACAAAGGACAGTTTTTCACTCATAGCAATAGTAGTAGGCAGGGTGTCAGCATTTGTGTGGGTTTTCTGAACTTCAATCCCCATACAGTGACATGAAGAGTTTCAGGTAATGCCTGCACATGCAGTAGATTACATTACAGGAGAGCAACGATGACAACCTGACAGGGATGGAGAAAAGATAATATCCCAACTTCATATTCTTCCTATTGTTCAATCTTCTGTTAGTGGCTCCTATTGAACAAATCCAACTAGAAGTCAGAGAGCATAAAGCTGACTTTCGTGGGGCTCAGGACAAGGTGGAGAAGAAGGAAAAGTGGGTCTGATGGGACAAATGGATGATTGGAAACAGTATGTGTCCATATTGCTTCAATGGAAAGAACTATAATATGTGCATAGAAGAGAAATTATAGCTTAAGGTAAGAAAAAATTCTGTGAGAATTAAAATCTACAGTAATGATATTTTTCAAAAATTATTCGAAAGAAAGCAGTGAATGAATGAATCAAAGATAAAAGGTTTTATCAAGTCATGTGGTAAAAAAAATGCAGTTTGTACCTCAAAGAGATTTTGGCAGAGTGTTGTGGATGGGAGGAATGCAAAAAAAAAAAAAAAATGATTTGATGCTCCCAGGTTGTGTGTTGCTCATGGAGGTGTGCATTTATTTAGTTCATTAAGGAAATCATTTTGTGAGTGCATTGTGGGCATCTTCCAAAGTCACTTAGTTGATCTGATGTGAAACCAAATACAGGTATGCTATGTTAAATGCTTATGATCAAAACCAATGGTACTGAAGGAAGAAATCCAAGCCACACTGAAAAACACTGACAAAAAACAAGGCTTCAGGAATTGATGGAATACTAATTGGGACACTTCAACAAATGGATGCAGCGCTGGAGGCGCTTACTCATCTATGCCAAGAAATTTGGAAGATAGCTTCCTGGCCAACTGACTGGAAGAGGTTAATATTTGTGCCTATTCAAAAGAAAGGTGATTCAGCAGAATGTGAAAATTATTGAAAAATATCATTGATATCACACATAGGGTCGATATGAGTTGGAATCGACTTGACAGCAGTGGGTTTGGTTTTTGGTTTTATCACATACAAGTAAAATTTTGCTGAAGATCATTCAAAAGTGGTTGCAGCAGTACATCAACAGGAATTGCCAGAAATTCAACCCAGATTCAGAAGACGGTGTGGAACGAGGGATATCATTGCTGATGTCAGACAGATCCTGGCTAAAAGCAGAGAATATCAGGAAGATCTTGACCTGTGTTTTATTGACTACGCAAAGGCATTCGATTGTGTGGGTCATAATAAATTACGGATAATATTAAGAAGAATGGGAATTCCAGAACACTTAATTGTCCTCATGAGGAACCTGTACATAGACCAAGAAGCAGTCATTAGAACAGAACAAGGGGATACTGCCTGGTTCAAAGTCAATAAAGGTGTGTGTCAGGGTTTTATCCTTTTACCATACTTATTCAATCTATATTCTGAGCAAATAATATGAGAAGCTGGACTCTATGAAGAAGAATGGGGTATCAGGTTTGGAGGATAACTCATTAACAACCTGCGATATGCAGATGACACAACCATGGTTGCTGAAATTGAAGAGGACTTGAAGCACTTACAGATAAAGATCAAAGCCTATAGCCTTTAGTATGGATTACACTTCAACATAAAGAAAACAAAAATCCTCACAACTGGGCCAATAAGTAACATTATGGTAAATGGAGAAAATATTGACGTTGCCAAGAATTTCATTTTACTTGGATCCATAATCAACGCTCATGGAAGCAACAGTCAAGAAATCAAAAGACTAATTGCATTGGGCAAATCTGCTGCAAAAGACCTTTTTAAAGTGTCAAAAAGCAAAGATGTCATGTTGCTTTAAGGACTAAGGTGGGCCTGACCCAAGCCATGGTGTTTTCAAATCACCTCATATGCATGCAAAAGCTGGGCAATGAATAAGGGAGATGGTAGAAGAATTGACGCCTTTGAATTATGGTGTTGGTAAAGAATATTTAATAAACCATGCACTGCTAGAAGAAAGAACAAATTTGTCTTGGAAGAAGTACAAACAGAATGCTCCTTAGAAGTGAGGATGGTGAGACTTTGTCTCACAATCTTTGGACACATTATCAGAATTACCAGTTCCTGGAGAACATCATGCTTGGTAAAGTAGAGGGTCAGTGAAAAGAGAAAGACGCTCAACTAGATGGTTGACACAGTGGCTGCAACAATAGGCTCAAGCACAACAATGATTATGAGAATGGCTCAGGGCCAGGCAGTGTTTCATTCTGTCATACATAGGGTCACTATGAGTCAGAATCGACTTGATGGCACCTAACAAGAACATGTGAAATGAACAAGGAGCCATGGTTGTGCAATGGTTAAGGTGCTCAGCTGCTAACCACAAGGTTGATGGCTTGAACCACCAGCTGCTTCTTGGGTGAAAGATGTGACAGTTTGGTTCTATAAAGATTTACAGCCATGAAAACCCTATAGGGCAGTTCTACTCTGTCCTATAGGGTCACTACAAGTCAGAATCAACTTGACAGCAATGGTTTATATTAAATGCACATCAATGGATTATGTCAAAGGTCATAAATTACACACTGACAATGGATGGCTCAGAAAGGACAACTGTCACAGCTGTAAAATGGATGAGCAGAGAGGGAAAAATGCAATAATACAATACAATTAAAAAGAAAATAAGAAAGATGGAGAAAGGAAACAGAGACTGGTTTGATAAGGAGATGGCATTAATGAGATAGTAGACTTAACCTGAAATGTTTAAGTGCCCCAATTAAAAACAATGATTATCTCATTTGATAAAAATAAATGAACAAATAAATTTCAACCATATGTCAGTCAGAAAGGACATGTAGAGATAAAAAAATGTTGACCGTGAAAGTATGGAAAAAGATGTAGACTAACACATCAACCAAAACTCTATTAATGTAAGGCAGACTTGAAGGCAAACAAGTCACCAGAGATAAAGAATGATACCTCACAATATAAAAACCTTCAATTTACCAGACAATAGTAAAGTGGTAACTTTGGTGAAAAGTACTGGGGAAACCAGCACAGCTTGTACAAGGCAAAGTCATGGACACTCCCTAGATACATCCAAACTCCCTGAGGGACAGAATTACGAGGCTGAGAGCTATGAGGACCAGGATCTTGGTGAATATTTAGTTCAACAGGCATAACATAGTTTACAAAGAAAATGTTCTACATTCTACTTTGATGAGTAGCATCTGGGTTCTTAGAGCTTGTGAGTGGCCCTCTAAGATACTCTACTGGTCCCCCCCCATCTAGAGGAAGGGATAATGAAGAAAACCAAAGACACAAGGGAAAGATTAGTCCAAAGGACTAATGGACTACAGCCTCCACAAGATTGAGTCCAGTCTAACTAGACGATGCCTGGCTACCACCATCACTGACTGCTCTGACAGGGATCACAATAGAGGGACAGAGCTGGAGGAAAATGTAGAACAAAATTCTCACACACACAAAAATAAAAGATCAGACTTATTGGCCTGACAGAGATAGAGGCCCTGAGAGTATGGTCCCTGGGCATCCTTTTAGTTCAGTAATGAAGTCATGCCTGAGGTTTACTCTTCAGCCAAAGATTAGACAAGCCCATATAGCAAAATGAGACTAAAGCGGCATATGAGCCCAGGAGCAAGGACATGAAGGCAGGAGGAGACAGGAAAGCTGTTAATAGGGAACTCAATGTTGAGAAGCGGAGAGTGTTGACATGTCGTGGGGTTGGTAACCAATGTCACAAAACAATATTTGTAGTAATTGTTTAATGAGAAGCTAGTTTGTCTGTAAACCTTCATCTAAAGTACAAAAAGAAAAAAATCTGTAAGTTAAAAAAAAACCTTCGATTTACCAAGACCTAAAATAATTATAAAATTTTAGGTATATAAATATACTCTCAAAACATATAAAGCAAAAACAGAACATACAAAGCAAAACTACAAAAAAAAAAAAAGTAAGTCCACAATCATGGAGAAAGATTTTAATATGATATTGTCATGGATTGAATTATGTCACACCCCCCCCACCCCCAAATATGTGTATCAATTTGGTTAGGCCATGATTCCGAGTATTGTGTGGTTGTCCTCCATTTTGTGATTGTAATTTTATGTTGAGAGGATACAGGTGGGATTGTAACACCACCCTTATTCAAGTCACCTCCCTGATCCAAGGTTAAGGGAGTTTCCCCAGGGTATGGCCTGCATCACTTTTCTTTCAAGAGATAAAAGGAAAGAAAAGCACGCAGAGAGTGGGGGACCCCATACCACCAAGAAATCAGTGCCGGGAGCAGGTCATGTCCTTTAGACCCTGGGTCCCTGCGCTGAAAGCTCCTAGCCTGGGGGAAGATTGATAAGAAGGCCAAGAGAGAGAGAAAGCCTTCCCCTGGAGCTGACACCCTGAATTTGGACTTTTAGCCTACTGTGCTGTGAAGAAATAAACTTTTCTTTGTTAAAGTCATCCACTTGTGGTATTTCTGTTATAGCAGCACTAGATGACTAATACAGAATTATCCAACAATTGCAGGAAACAACTCTATTAAGCACAGAAGGTATTATAAAAATTGACCATATGTTTAGCCATAAAGCAAGTGTCAACAAATTTCAAAGGACTGAAATCATAAATAGTATGTGACAACAGGGTAATTAAACCATATATTAAAAAAACAGAATAAAACAAAAAATGACAGCTGGAAAAATCTCCATCACAATGGAAATCATAAAATATTCTGAACCAAGTAATAGTGAAATAAAACATATTGAGGGATACAGCTAAACTCATACCTAAAAGGAACACACACACACACACACACATTTAAATGCAAATATTAGAAAATATGAAAATCTAAATGTCACTGAACTATAAGCATCATGGAAACCCTGGTGGCATAGTGGGTGAATGCTACGGCTGCTAACCAAAAGGTCACCAGTTCTAATCCACCAGGTGCTCCTTGGAAACTCTATGGGGCAGTTCTACTCTGTACTATAGGGTTGATCACTATGTGTTGGAATTGACTCAATGGCAACCGTTTTTTTTTTTTTTTTTTTAATAAGCATCATGTCAAAATTTATTTAAAAGAAGAATAGAATAATCTCAAAGTAGGAGGGAAATAGGAAAGATAAGAAAAGACATTAATAAAATAGACCACAAACAGACAACAAGGTTATTCTTGAAAAACTTCAAAAAATTGATAAACTCTTGTGAATATAATAAAGAAAAAAAGACACAAATAACAAATGTCAGGAATAAAGAACGGGGAACACAATAAATCTGTCGAGTATTAAAAAGCTAAGAGAAAATTATGAAAAACTTTCTGCTAAAAGTTTTTTAAAATTTAGATGAAAGGGACAAATTCCTAGAAAACAATATTTGTTAAAATTAACAGTAGAAGAAATAAAAATTCAGAATAGTCCTATAACTATAAAGATATTGAGTAATTTATTAAAAAGATTCCCACAAAGAAAACCTCAGTGCCAGATGGATTTTCAAGTAAACTTTATCAGCCATCAAGGAAGAAGTGCCATCAGTATTATATAAACCCTTCAAGGAAAGAAAGAATACTCCCCATCCCTAACATGGCTAGCATAACCCTACACCAACACTCCATAAGAATATTATAAGAAAAATTAAAGGCAAATCTCATTCATGAACCAAAAACCAAAAACCAAACCCACTGCTGTTGAGTCGATTCCGACTTATAGCGACCCTATAGGACTGAGTAGAACTGCCCCATAGAGCTTCCAAGGAGCCCCCGGCAGATTAGAATCGCCGACCTTTTGGTTAGCAGCCTTACTGCTGCTAAGCACTACACCACCAGGGTTTCCCATTCATGAACATAGGTGCAAAAATTATGAACACAATATCAACAAACTGATTAGAAATATATAAAATAAACTGAGTAAGGTTTAGTCCATAAATGTAAGTTGAGTTTTCCTTTTTAACATATTGACATAATTCCTTACTTTAATAGAATGAAGGAGGAAAACTATACAATAAACTCAGTAGAGGCAGAAAAGCTGTAAAATAATATTCAATATCCATTTGTGATAAAAATTATTACCTAATAAGGAAAATCAGGGAACCTCTCCTCTATAATAAATGTATGACAGTATTATATTTAATGGTAAAATGTTGAAAATCATCCGTTTGGTATCTGGAGTAAGACTAGCATTCCTGCTACTGAGCTTAGATCCAACATTGTACTCAAGGTCCTAGGCAGCATGGTAAGGCCACGAAAGAACGTAAAAGGTGGGATTCCAAAACCAAATTCACTGCCCTTGAGCCGATTCTGACTCTCAGCAACCCTACCAAACAGAGTAGAACTGCTCCATAGGGTTTCCAAGGCTGTAAATCTTTATGAAACTGACTGCCACATCTTTCTCCCACTGAGTGACTGGTGGGTTCAAGCTGCCAACCTTTTGGTTGGCAGCTGAGTGCTTTAACTACTGCACCACCAGGGCCCTTAAAAGAAAGAAACAAATAAAACTGTCATTTTTCACAAATAATATGGTTGCGTATATAAAAATATAAAAATATTTACAGGTAAAATATTAAAATTAATATATGAAAGCAATTACGTAGACAAAAAGGTATCCGAAACAATGTTAAATTATCAAATATCTAAGAACATGTCTTAGATTAACACAGTGGCTGCAACAATGGGCTCATATGTAGCAACGATTGTAAGGATGGCATCGGACTGGGCAGGGGAGTGTTTTGTTCTGTTGTACATAGGGTCGATCTGAGTCGGAACTGACTCAATGGCGCCTATCAACAAAAACAAGAAGAATATGTCTAAGAAAAGATGTGCAAAATGTCTGCGGAAAACCATAAAACATCATTGTGACAAATTAAGATACAAACAAGTGGAAGGACGTAGCAGCTGTACGGATAGGGAGTGTTATTATTTCAAAATACTACTTTTCCCCAAATGGATTAATAGATTCAATACCACTCAATCAAAACCCTAGCAGGTCTTTGTAGAACTTGAAATGCTAATTCTAAACTCAATAAAACAATCTTGAAGAAGAAGGACAAAATAAAAAGGCTTGTTCTACTGAGTATTATGAATTGTCATAAATCATAGTAATTAGGGCAATGTGATATTGGCATAAGCATCAGTAAATAAATTAATGGTCTAGAAGAGAGGGCCCAGGACAGACCCATGGATAGATGAACAATTGAATTATGACAAAGGAGGCACTGCAAAGTTGTGAGGAAAGAGTGATTCTTTCCATGAACGCTGCTAGCACAATTATCTGCTTATATGAAAAATAACTAAAACAATCTGTTTCACACAATAAGAAAATAAATAAATCCTAGGTAGATCATAGATTTAAATGTGAAAGGCAAGCCATAAATTTCTTGAACATATGAGGAAAGACTTCTAAGCAGGATTGTCTTAGTCATCCGGTGCTGCTATAATAGAAATACAAGTGAAAGGCTTTAACAAAGGTAAGTTTATTTCCTCATAGCAAAGTAGGCTAAAAGTCTAAATTCAGGGCAGGGGAAGGCTTTCTCTCTGTCGGCGTTCCCAAGAATGTTCCCCTGGACCAGGAGCTTCACTGCGCAAGCACCCTGGGTCCAAAGGACGCCCTCTGCTCCTGTCACTGCTTTCTTAGTGGGATGAGGTCCCCCTGTCTCTCTGCTGGCTTCTCTCTTTTATATCTGAAGAGATTGCCTCAAAACATGATTCAGTCTTATAGATTGAGTCCTGTCTCACTTACACACCTGCCACCCATCCTCCATCATTAACATCGTAGAGGCAGGATTTACAACGCAGGAAAATCACACAATACTGGGAACCATGGCACAGCCAAACTGATAACACATTTTTGGGGGGACAGAATTCAATCCATGACAAGAATGTTAAAAAAAAAAAAAAATCATAAAAAGCTAAATTTGACTACCTTACAATTAAGAACATCTGTTTATCAAAAGATACCATTAAGAATTTGAAAAAAGCAAGCCACAAATTGGGAGAAGATATGCATAAAATTTACCAGTTGGAATCGACTTGATGGCAACAGGTTTTTTTTTTTTATAACCAGCAAAGAATTAGTAACCAGAATATAAAAAGAACTCCTAAAAAGAAAAACAATCCACCATAAAAAGGGACAGGAGACTTGAGTTGGTACTTATGGAAATTGTTCAATCTCATTAGCATTAGGGAAGATCATATTTTACAATGAGACATGCCATACATTCATCAGAAAATCTAATGCGAAAATTTGAGTAATATACTGATTTCCAATAATGTGAAGAAGTGCAGACATTTATGCATTGCCGGTGGCAGTGGAAACTGGCAGTATCTACTAGTGTTGAGAGCCAGTGAAAAAGAGGAAGATCCTCAATGAGATGGATTGACAAGGTGGCTGCAACAACGGGCTCAAACATAACAATTATGAGTTTGGTGCAGGACTTGTCAGTGTTTTGTTCTGTTGCACGTAGGGTAGCTATGAGTCGGAACTGACTCGATGGCACCTGACAACAGCAATACTAAAGTTGAACATACACATACCATGACATCACAATGCCTCTCTAGTACATTCCTTACAGAAATGCATGCATATGTGCACCAAGAGATGCATACAAGAATGTTCCTTGCAGCATTGTTTATAATAGTAAGAAGTTGAAAACAGTCCAGATGACTATATACAGTAGAATGGGTAGATTGTGGTATTTGCATATAATAGAAGAATGAAAGCTACTTAGAAAAGCTTGGGAGAATATCACAAGTACAATGTAAAGGGAACAAAGTTGAGCACAAAAGGGTGCATCGTGTCTGATTCCATTTATATAAAGGTAAAATCCAGACAAAGGAATCTATTGTGTTTAGGGATAGGTACTTAGATGGCTAAACTATCAATAAAAATAAGGACTATGAAACTCTGGATTGGCGTAGGGGTATGAGAGGTGCTTTATTTCATCACCTGACATCAGTGCGTTTGCCATATATCTTTGTTTTTTGAACATTTTTCTGTGTGCGTTATCTTTCCCAATATTAAGGGTTAAGAAGTTTAATTCGATAAGCAGAGGGAGGGATGAAGGAGGGCACATTTTCCATAAGGGGTGGGAAATGCTGAGATCTCTGAATGAGGAGATAGGAAAGGGAGCTGCTAATGGGTCCAAGGTGGGGCAGGGGCCAGGAAACAGCTTCCTTCTCGATTTTAGAGGCTCAAGTCAAAAGGAAATGACAGCCATTCAGAGGAGGACCCACACTTTGGCACCAAGATATCTGCCTTCTTATAGTTTCAGAAATCCTTGCCAGTTGTGGGGAAAGAAATCTTTTTAAACTTCTCCTTTGAAAGAAAAATGCCTCTGTTTTCTCTTAGGCTGTAGTAGGTCTGACAGTGTTTGGCACCTTTTATTACTGTACAGTTCTTTATTTAGAATCAATTCTTGTAAACCTCTTGGATACGAATGCTAGTTCTTTTGTTTCAAAATTGTGAATGAGCTAATTCTAATAATTCTTGGTACAGATCCTCAAGGTATTCCTGGGAGTAAATTTATTACTTAACACCAGTCTACAAGATACAACTATTTAGGTCTGCATTACTTAGAGACCCATTCTTTTTCCTTTTTTCCTCCCTGGTGACTGCAGGGTTTATAATTTTTACCCATGGGGTTAGAGGAGGAGTATAAAGCATGCACATGGATACCCCTTGGACTTTCTCTAATGGGGAGAAAAGAATTTGAATGCCTGAAGAGAAGAGACACAATTGAGATATGATTCCAACCAATGAATATTCTTTCTTGAGGTTAAAAAATTACCCTGGGAAGTGGAGCAGGATACATCTTGTGGGATGGTAAATTTCCAGTGATTCTAAAGATACATGCAGTTTCCTTCTATCCTTTCTCCAATAAAAGAGAGAGCCTACTCTGTGTGTGTGTGTGTGTGTGTGTGTGTGAAACAGAGAGAGGAAGAGAGGGAGAGCGGGGGAGAGAGAGAGAGAGAGACAGACAGAAAATGTGTTGTCAGGGATGGAAACGGAACCAGTTTTAGCTATTGATTCACCCTGATATTAGAATGCTCGAACGATATTATTCTTAGAGAAAACTGGCTGTTTGCAGAAGCTTTTCGGATGAAAATAGGAATTATGATAATGATTAGAGTTTCTTTCTTTTTTTGTTTCTTTAGTTCCAGTTATTTGTAAATACATTAAAAAAAAAAACAAAAAAACCGAGTTGCCTTCGACTGATTCTGACTCATGGTAACCTCATGTGTATCAGAGTAGAACTGTGCTCCATAGGGTTGTCAATGGCTGATTTTCAGAAGTAGATCACCTGGCGTTTCTTCCACGGTGTTTCTGGGTGGATTTGAGCCTCCAACTTGTGGTTACCAACAGAGTTTGCACCACCCAGAGACCTCATTTTTATTTTGCTGGAATGACCTCAATATATCCGTGTAGTTTTACATGGAAAAGCTCAATACCATCAGTTAGAACAAGGCCAGGGGCCTACTGTGGATTGGATCATCAATTACTCATATGCAAGTTCAAGTTGAAACTGAAGAAAATTAGAACAAATCCACAAGAGCCAAAGTACAACCTACAGTATATCCCACCTGAATTTAGAGACCATCTTAAGAACAGATTTGACCTGCTGAACACTAATGACCAAAGACCAGACAAGCTGTGGAATGACATCAAAGACATCATCCATGAAGAAAATAAGAGGTCATTAAAAAGACAGGAGAGAAAGAAAAGACCTAAATACATGTCAGAAAAGACTCTGAAACTTGCTCTTGAATGTTGAGTAGCTAAAGCAAAAGGAAAAAAAATGATGAAGTAAAAGAGCTGAACAGAAGATTTCAAAGGGTGGCTCGAGAAAACAAAGTATTATGATGACATGTGCAAAGACCTGGAGATAGAAAACCAAAACGGAAGAACACGCTCTGCATTTCTTAAGCTGAAAGAACTAAAGAAAAAATTCAAGCCTTGAGTTGCAATACTGAAGGATTCTATGGGGAAAATACTAAACGACCCAGGAAGCATCAAAAGAAGCTGGAAGGAATACACAGAGGCACTATACCAAAGAATTGGTCAACGTTCAACATTTCAGGAGGTAACACGATTAGGAACTGATGATACTGAAGGAAGAAGTCCAAGCTGCACTGAAAAAAAAAAAAAAAGCACTGAAGGCACCGGCAAAAAACAAGGCTTTGGAAATTGACAGAACACCAATTGAGATGTTTCAACAAACAGATGCAGCACTTCACTCATCTATGCCAAGAAATTTGGAAGACAGCTACCTGGCCAACCGACTAGAAGAGATCCATATTTACACCTATTTCCAAGAAAGGCAGTCCAATTGAATTTGGAAATTATCAAACAATATCATTAATATCACACACAAAAAAATCACAAGCAACCAATATTTTGCTGAAGATCATTCAAAAAAGGCTGCTGCAGTATATCAACGGGGAACTGCCAGAAATTCAGGCTGGATTCAGAAGAGGACGCCTTTGAATTATGGCGTTGATGAAGAATACTGAATATAACATGGACTGCCAAAAGAATGAACAAATCTGTCTTGGAAGAAGTACAATCAGAATGCTCCTTAGAAGCAAGGATGGTGAGACTATGTCTCACATACTTTGGACATGTTATCAGAACGGATCAGTCCCTGGAGAAGGACATCATGCTCTGTAAAAGTAGAGGGTCAGAGAAAAAGGGGAAGACTCTCAACGAGATGGACTGACACAGTGGCTTCAACAATTGGCTTAAGCGCAGCAACTTTTGTGAGCATGTTGCAGGACCAGGGAATGTTTCGTTCTGTTGTGCATAGGATTGGTACTCAGAATCGACTGGACGGCACCTAACAACAGCTTTTACACTATTTAAAATTCACACATAGAATCCTGGCCATAAATCAGGGAATTGGAGATGAGTGACATCTTCGCCTGGCACACAGTGTCAGTAAGTGTTAGCTAACAGCATTATCCACCACCTTGGCAGCTCGAGTCCACCAGTTGCTCCTTGGAAACCCTATGGGGCACTTCTACTCTGTCCTATAGGGTTATTGAGTTGTAATCCACTGGATGGCAATGGGCTGGTGTGGGTTTAGGCATTAGCAGTGTTTGGTGCCATGGTGGGAGGATGCAATAATATGGTGGGGGTGGGGAGTTGCAGGTTTCTTCAGGAGGCAGTTGTTTGCCTTTCCCTTGGCAGAGATTGTGGAGGTTAAGAAAACCTGGTGAAGCAGATGCCAGGGACATATGTTACCTAATTTGGTCAAAGAACAAAGAGCGTGATTAACATTTGGAAATTCTCAACTGCCCACTGGGATGGGGGCACTGACTGGAAGAGCAGAAACAGAGTATCATTTTGAATTTCAGAGCAGGTAGTATTACTGCCTCTTAACGGAACAGCATAGTGGAATCTTGGCTGTACCAGTTACTAGTGCTGTGTGGTGTAAGGTACTCCATGGCTTTGAGCCCGTTTCCTGATCTGTAAAATAATCTAATTTATAAGG
This sequence comes from Elephas maximus indicus, assembly GCF_024166365.1. NCBI lineage: Eukaryota > Metazoa > Chordata > Mammalia > Proboscidea > Elephantidae > Elephas > Elephas maximus. The sequence continues at coordinate 62,589,998 of NC_064824.1, read as the reverse complement.
TAAAAAAGGTAAACGTCTAATTTATAGGGCTATTGTGAGGGTGGAATAGAACAGAGTAGGAAGATGAAAATTAAAGTAAAAACTAATAATTTTCCTAATTCCAAAGACACTCCCAGGTTTTACTCATGCTTTACCAAGAATTCTCAAAACCTCAGTACAGTGTTCTAAAATGATTGTACTCTCTGCTCCCTCCCCGCCCCCATTTTGGCTACGGAGTGGATGGAAAGAAGAAGCACGTGTGGGGAGGACGGGGGCAAATTTAGCCCCCAGGACCCCTGGCCTCCTGGTACAGTGGGGCCTGTCATGGCGGCCCAGCGAAATCTTAGGTGATTTCAGATAGCAGAGCTGGAAGAATGGAAGGGTCTGGGGGTCGGCGTGGCCCAGACCCCTGCCCTGCCTGCGGTCTGCAAAGCAAGCTCAAAGGGAGCACAGGCTCAGCTTAGCTTGATCCCCGGCTCCAGCTGCACGGGGCTCGTCCTGACTTTGGGCTCAGCCGGGTGCTCCGGCGCCCACCTGGGGAGGCGGCGACCCGGCCTCCGGGGTCGGCAGCTGGAGGCCCCGGCGCGGGCCCCTCGGGACCGACGCCAGTGCAGCCACGCGCCCCGGGCCACGCGCGGGGCCGGCCGGGCGCTCGCGCACTCTCCTCCTCACCCCCTCCGCGCCTCGCCCGGCCGCCGGCGGCCCCCACCCACCGGCCGCTCCTCCCCTCTCCCCACCCTCCTCCTCCGCCCCCTCCCCTCCCCCGCCGCCTCGCAGACTGCTCGGCCGCGCGTCTGAGCCGCCCGGGCCCGGAGCGCCCGCGGCGAGGCCACCGCACCTGCCGAGCGCTCTGGCTGCCTGAGCTGCACCTCACTGCCCGCCGCTCGACTCCCTTCTCCCCCCGCGCCGGGTCTCCCATGAGGTCCGAGCCCCTCAGCCGGCGACAATGACTACTTCCCTGCAAGATGGGCAGAGCGCCGCGGGCAGGGCGGCTGCTCAGGATTCGCCGCTGGCGGTCCAGGTGTGCGGCGCTGGCCAGGGGAGGGGCGACGCCCGCGACCTGGCGCCAGCCCCGTGGTTGCATGCGCGGGCTCTCCTGCCCCCTCCGGATGGGACCCGCGGCTGTGCTGCAGACAGGTAGGCAGCCCTCCGAGGGCGCGGGGGAGTGTCCTGGGTTGGCAGCCGGCAAAGGGGTAGGAGGCGGTCCTAGGGGGTGAGCCATGTGCACAGTGCTGGGCCAAGTTTGTGAAAGTGTCTGAAGACAATTCCCTTTGAGCTGGCTCCTGCCGGATCAGCAGGACATTGCGATCTCACAGCGCCTTATAAATAGCATCACCGTTTCATTGAGAGCTCTTGGTCTCTCTTGCTTCTGCCTATCGGTGTGAATTAGGAGGCCAAGCTCCGGGTTGACTACCCCCTTTCCTTCTTCGTAGCCCTGAATTTTTTTTTTTAATTCTTTTTATTTTGTATTTTTTAAATAAAAATCGTAGCATGAATGAGTTCACCTCCCACATAGAGTCTTACAGCGACCTAGGGGAAGCAAAACGCTGGATTGACATTTGAGCAGCCTTGCTGTTCAGCAGCAAAGAATAGAGGCTTTAAAAGGTTTTCCCAATCTCCACAGCACTAAGTGCCTTTAGAGATCACAGTTTTGCACATACTTTAGGAAAGAAAAAAGACTTCAACAATTCAAAAATCTGCAGTCCTTTATATTCATAATTTAAATGGAACTTTTTTACCCCATATTTTCAAAGTGCTCCAACTTCACTAAAGTTAAAATTACTCTCCAGTGGACATTTATACTAGCAAGTTCTATTAGCTTACCTCCTCAAAAACACTACCTTGCTGTTTAGTACCTACAACCAAACCAAACCCAGTGCTGTTAAGTCGATTCCAACTCATAGCGACCCTATAGGACAGAGTAGAACTAACTGCCCCATAGAGTTTCCAAGGAGCGCCTGGTGGATTCGAGCTGCCGACCCTTTGGTTAGCAGCCTTAGCACTTAACCACTACGCCACCAGGGTTTCCTTAATACCTATAAGCACTTGAAAAATCAACAGACTGTGTGTGGGCAACATTGTGAATGAAATTTGAAGTGAGATGAACCATAGCTATAAATAAATCATAACTTCCAAAAGTGATTAATAAAATATCAGAGGAAAGAATTCACTAAATAAAACTTAAAGACTGTTGTCATGGCTGCATAGCAGTATTCCTCAGAATGATTTGTTTGCATTTATAATTGCACAGTTAATGTGTTTACAATTTAGGAAAATTATTGAATGTACTGGAAATGGAGCTTCCATATCTGGTGATTTTTTTTTTTAAAGGCAAAAAAAAAAAAGATAGCAATACTATAGAAGATTTTTTGTATCAATTAGCATATTTTAATTCGACCCAAAGAAAGTACTTTGCAGACCTTTTCTGTATAGTTTATATAACATTAGCGCTATACGTGTTGGCCTTAACACACTTTTTAATCCTGACAGTGATTATATTTTACATTCTGTTTTATGTAAATTACATCCTATGTTCTCTTGGTGTAGGAGAAAAAAGAAAGAACTTGATGTTCTGGAAATGCCATCTATTCCAAACCCTTTTCCTGAGCTGTGCTGTTCTCCATTTACATCTGTTTTGTCAGCAGGCCTGTTTCCCAAAGTAAATTCAAGGAAAAAACAGGTACGCATTTTGAAATTTTCTCATTCAAAAATCTTAGGAGTGTTAAAATCATACAGTCTTTAACAGTATTCACAAAGGATTAGTATGGCTTATGTTAAATCACTGTGTTGACTAGGACAGTTCTTTGGTGTTATTTTCCTCGATTTTCACATCCGTGTAATAAAACTCGCTGTTGAGTCGATTCCGACTCATAGTACAGAGTAGAGGACAGAGTAGAACCACTCCATGGGCTTTCCAAGGAGTGGCTGGTGGATTCCAACTGTTGACCTTTTGGTTAGCGGCCATAGCTCTTAACCACTGAGCCACCACGGCAGTGTTAAAATTTAACTTTTAGGATTCGGGGATGGGTTAAAAGAGAGAATATATATAAAATGGAATGCCTGGGAATTATTATTATTCACAGGGTAGGTGGGAGCATTATACATGATAAGAGACCACCAATTTTTAATTCAGCAATTGAAGAGGGGGTGGTGTTAGCGGGTGAGAAGGGGATTGGCTGATTCCTTTAATACCTTCACGTTAGGGTATCCACAGAAACAAAAACCGATAGATACACATAGAGAGAATAAAAGGAGAAAGAGAGAGAAAAAGATTGAAATTTATTTTAAGGAATTGGCTCATATGGTTGTGGGGGCTGGCAAATTCAAAATCCATAGGCCAGGCAACAGGCTGGATATTCTAGAAGTCTCTTGTCTGTAATTGGAGACCAGATGGTGGGCTAGAAACTCTGTCAGGATATCTATGTTAACAGTCTTGAGGCAGAATTTCTTCTCTAGGAAACCTCGGTTTTTGCTCTTAAGGCCTTCGACTGATTGGATGAGGCCCATGCACATTATCATGGGTAATCTCCTTTACTTAGAGTCAACTGCTCATAAATATTAATTATCTCAATAAAATACCTGCCTGGCAGCATCTAGATTAGTGTTTGACCAAACAGCTGGACACCATAGCCTAGCCATGTTGACACATAAAATCAACGATCCTAATCTTCGTTAATCTTTGACATTCTCAACCTAAGCCAACCTCACTTACTAAAGGAAAGTGATATAGTGAATCTGTAGCAATAAGTAATTGGAGTTTAGGACTGGGCATGTCTCCTTTATTTCAGTGAATTCCTCAGTTTGGAGATTTCTGACTACAAGAAAGCAAATGACTTGTAAATGATAGAAGATGGGCTTTATTTTTATGATTTCAGGTTTCTAGTTTGGACACTGACTTAACCAATTTAGATTTCTAAGGAAAAAAGGATCAAACAACTATGAGGAGCTGCATCATAATTATATATTTTGAGGAAAAAAAAAAAAGTGTATCCTAGAACGATCCATGTCTCAGTACGTGTTTTCTCAGCTTTGAGCTAGCAAAACAAAGAGGGACTTCACTAGGCGTATGCACCTTGTTGTTATCGAAGCAATGAATTTAAACAGCCAGATGCCTGTAGTGAGAAGGGGGTGATGAACACAGTGGAAAGACAGTGGATCATCTCCCTCTCCTTTACATCTATTGTTCTGTTTCTTTTTTCCGCAGCCTTACTACCTTCCTTGTGTGAGTTCATAGATGTGTGTTTATATTTTTAGAAATGAAGGAAATGCCCTAGGGAAAAATGAGTTCTTGATAATAAGCAATAATAGAGGCAGTAGGGAAGCATCACGTGGAATGTTGTGTTTTGAGGGAAATCTAATGTAGCAAGGTGTATAGACTATTTTGGGGGGATGTTGGTTGAAGTCTAATTGATGCATATGTTTTTGGATAAGGGTTGGAGAAAGGAGGAGTAAATATCCCAAGAACAGAGGTATGTTCTGCATCAGAGTCTGCAGTGGTGGAGGCAAGCCCTTAAATGGGTGGGACTATGATTTTGGATAGAGGTGTGGACAATGGGGAGATTTGCTCGAGAGCTTTGTTATCAGGGTGAGGTTAAGAGTTAGATCCCAAGGACCAATCAGCCGGGGTAAAACATCCAAGCTCTTTGAGAGTTTGACTCTGAGTTAGGGTATGAGATGGGAATAGAATGATAGATTTGACTGTGTGCAGTGGTGTTGGAGAAAATCAGTTCTCGATTGTCCATGTGACCCAGAATAGGCAAAGGAAATGTCAGATAAGGACACAATAGTTATTTGGGGAATTTAATAGATTATTCCATGTTTATGAAGGGCGTGCTATGTTCCTTGCACCATCCTAGGTGCTGAGGCATTGAGCTAACCAAAGATGCCATCTGAGGGGTTTTTACCCAAAGCAGGGCTTTGATTTGGAGTTGGGTTGGGGGAAAATGATGAAGGGGGAAAGAAGAGTAGGAGGAGAGAGGTCTAGGCTGACTCTCACTTTAATTTGGTGAATGGACACTGTGACAATGTCATGTCCAAGTGACTTTTCATGGGGCAGAGCTTGTTTTGAGATGAGACAGAGAATAGGTGTTGGTATGCACGTGTCAGTAGAGGAAGAAAATAGAGAAAGAGAGTGGATGAGGTGTCAGGGTAAGGCAGGGTAACTTCTAAGGGTAGAGAATCTCCTTAGAGTAACACATCTTATCTTGGGGAGTGGCAACATGTCTTCAGGTCATGTTAAGCAAATGGGTAAAATGGGAAAAGCATGATATTATTGCCTCCGAACAGGTCTCCTGCTCTGGCCTCGTGTTCTGGTTCCACAGTGACCTTCTCAAGAGAGCGGTGCTCCCACACAGCCAGCCTTACTGTTCCATGAGCGGCAAGCTCTGTCTTGCCTCCTGGGGACCAATCCTGGAGGAGTGTTTCTAACCTTAGAAGGCCTGTTCCTGCTGAATCCTTCCTTGGCCTAAGGGCTGGAGTCTCTATGAAGAGAAGGGTGTTCCAAAGTTGGAGAGGAGGAAGTTTTAAAATTCTTTTATGTTTCCTTTAACCCGCACCTTGAGATTCCATTGAGAACTGATCCTTTTGTTCTTACTCCTTTGTACATACACATTCGCTTCTTTGGGCCCAGTGAGGCTTTGATAATTGACAACTCTGTCAGTAATTTCCCCAAGCCTAGTATCTTTTTGACACAGATTATCTTCTTAAAAGATGGTATTTCTGGCCAAATTATCCTGGCCTTCAGCTGAGATGACTGTATGTAATGGGTTCTACTGAATATTACTTAAGGTTAAAACATTATAGGAGAAGATGTCTCTTTTCTTCATATTCTCGCTTTCATTTTTGTTCGTATATCCATTCCATTCGTTTTAGCAATTCTTTCTTTGCTCTAGAAAAAGTGAGGAATGGCATTTGTTATTTACAAGTAAGTTACCAGAAAGTTTGAAAGACTGCTGACTAGAAATGCTAAATTTCACCTGGCCTTTTAAAACCACAGTCAAAAATAATTTTATAGGCCATAAATATTTTTTTACAATTGGAGATGGCTACATAATGCATGAGTGGTAAAGTGCATTGAAGCCACAAATAGGATATGCTTTAGCTCTTTTGGTAAATAAAATGCCCAAGCATACAATACCGTAGGCTTTCAGTATTTTTATTTTAAAATAAGAGCTAGAGTGAGATAGAAACTAGATTCTTTTCTCTCAATTCTTCTTTTTATAATGCTGGCCAGATCTATTTTTTAGAAATAGCTCTTTGTGTTTACCAATAAAGCAGATTTAAAGTATACCTTTCTTCGTATAGATGGTTCAGAAAAGTTACTTATAATTTCAGTTTTGTATTTCAAGTGACTTACCTTGAATTTAATGAATCTTGATTCTTTTTTTTTTTTTCTAATTTCTGATTCAAATTAATCAGGAAATAATTTCTTAGCAATGAACTGTGAAAACCTGTTATTTGAAGAATGGATAAGAGTAAGAGACCTTTATCCATTGTGGCAGATTTAGTTCTTATATCAAGCTCATCTACCCGTAGGTAATTTTTGTGCTTGGCAAACGCTTGTGCAGTAAATGCTTCCCAAGACTATGTGGTATATCTAATTCAGAATAAACTCTCTGAAGGTTTTAAAGATAAAGAACTTACGAAGAACTGGGCATTGTGGAATGTTTGAGCTACAAGAGATCTCTGAGATCATGTAGTCTAATAGTCTTCTTTTACAGATGAGTAAATTGAGTTTAGGAGTCTCTGGGTAGCATGAACAGTGAAATACTCAGCTACCAACCCAAAGGCTAGTGGTTTGAACTTACCAAGAGGTGCCTTGTAAGAAAGGCTTGGTAATCTGCTTTGAGAGGCCATAGCCATGAAAGCCCTGTGGAGCAGTTCTACTCTGCAACTCATGGGGTTGCCATGAGTGGAATTAATTGCACAGCAACTGGTTTGGTTTTGATTTTGGTTAAATTTGGTCAAAGAAATGCTATGTGGCTGACGGAAAGGTACAATTTCAAAAGAAACTGAGAACCATGAGAGTAGTACAGGTAGTAAACTTACGTTAGTGTTGTTAGTTACAACTCTGCCTGTAATACAGGAAGAGCAGGGTGACATTTGTTAATGTTCATCTCAGGACCTGGAGTTTCTTATTCTTTTTCCTTCCTCAGATATAACTGTCACTTCGTGTTTTTTCTTCTAGTTTTCTTCTCCTAAAATTGATATGGAAATATGTTAAATAATTGGTTATAACATTCAGTAGGATTTATTTGTATTATTAATGACTAGTTTTTATATATAGTTTACGGCCCATAGGATGTTGTTATCTCACACCACCACCAGGAAGTGGGTCTGCCATCCCCATTTTAAGTTTTGAAAAAGGAAATGCAAAACTGGACGTGATTTTCCAGTGGTTCCACAGTTTAAATAAAGGGAGATCTAAGAGAATATCTTGTTTGAATAGGCTTTGCCCTTAACTATGCTGTTTCTAATCTATTCTCTGTTGAATTAAGCCTTTTCATATATCTCTCAGAAAAATAAAACAATCCTTCAGATAGTTAAGAAATTACTTCTTAATATGTTTAGGCTTTGATCTCTTTTTCCTCTTGCATGTCAGAGACTATTAAAGGATAAGTAGATTTCTTTCCCCAAATTAAAGGGCCTCTGATGTCATTCCTTTGTGATGTCAGTAATTATCTCAATTTGTACAGTGATGGGACCTGTATGTGTGGTCCTGTAGGAATCTTATGTGGCTGCTACATTTACTCAACTCTCATATACTCATTTCTCTCATATACACAGAAGTAGAAAGAAGTAAACCGTAGTCCCATACATCATTACATAGGCTCAGCAGTTATCAAGATTTTGGCTCATTTGCTTCATCTATTTCATTTTTCTCTATTTACTTTGCTAAAGTATTTTAAAGCAAATCTGGGATTCCTATTATTGCATTTTGCTTATTTTTCTATACATCTCTGAAATATACATTTTCTTATATAACCACAATGCCATTATTCACTTAACAAAAATAGCAGTAATTCCTTGATATCATCTAAAACCATCCATAATTGAATTTTCTTAGTTGGAATGACACATGAAACCCTCAAATTACAAACTAGTTATGTTTCAAAAGTCTGCAGATGAATTCTTTGGAAGTTGGAATTCATTTTCATGTGGAAACAACAACATATATTGTATTTACACCCCCCCCCCAAAGCTACTTCACACAATCCCATTTAATGTAAAATGAAACACAAACAGCATAAATGTGCAGAACGCATAATAGAAACAATGCTTGCTCCTATTCGGGTTTCAGACAAATATATCTTTTCAACAGCAGTTTGCTACTTTTGAATGCTGACTTGGTGAATATCAGGTTTTTTGAAGAAGAATTTGAAAGTAGATGGATCTTTGTAGCAATGTTGAAGCAGGCCTTAGAACAATGCTTCTGAAAATGTGATCACTGAGCCACCTTACTCCGAATCAACGGGGATGCTTCTAAAAATACAGATACTTGGGGCTCCCGTAAAACCCAGTGCACAGTGATCTCCTGGGGAAGGGCACAAGAATTTAACTTATTTTTTATTTCTCTTTGACATATATACAAAATCATTGCTACTCTTATTATCTGCCACTTTTAGGCTCTGGGGAATTCTGACCTTCCAAATTGTAGACAGTTTCATTTAGTTGATAAAAGAAGGACATATTACAAACGGACTTTAGTTGGTATTTTAGCCAGATATTGATTGTTTGGTGGAAACACAGCCTCACATGAACTAGCCTAAAAGGTTATGTTATAGTACCTGAAGGACAAAAGTTCACTGGTCTCATGAGAGATTGGAATTGGGAACTAGAAAGTCAGCAAAAATCAAGGCAGTCATTTTCTCTCTTCTCTCTCTTTTGTTTTCCCACAAGCACACTACAAAGGTGCTGCTTCTCCTTGCAAATTTGCTTCATTCTCCAACATTTCTCTGCAGGCTTGGTTATCTTGATTGTGTGTTTGCACCAAATGGCTGTACCTGGTTTTCTTCCTGTTAGTAGTTCAGTAGTGGGTAAACTAAATCTATAACTGGAGAGAGAGATTTATATTAGCCCAGTGTGCCTGGCTCTTATTCACCCAGCTGTAGCCAAGGGGACAGAGGGTTCTGGGTCACTGCATACTCAGCAAGGGTTGTGGAGCAGATTCTCTGAGAAGGAGGTGCAGGGTAGCTAGGTAAGGTATATGGAGGCTGGAGGAAATGATGGCCATCCAGTGCCCTAGGGGGGGAAAAAAAAAAGAGTGCAGACAAAAACCAAGAGAGCACAGAAGCAGATTCTTGTCATATGCATCTGATATGTAATGATCCATCAATTGGTTTGGCTGGCTAAGCCTTTCCAGTTCAGAATGTCCAGTTCCTTTGCCTCAACTCATTTAATTTACTGGAAGCATGTTTACCAGACAGTTGTTTCAGATGATACAACGCTTCAGTGATGGTCATCTTCCTTGGCTGTTGTTTAGAGCTTGTATCTTAGTGAGGTCTCTTAGCTTCTCAAGGGAGCAGCTGCCAACTCGGGATCCTCTCTATACCTCATGCTAGCTCACTTCCATATGTAGCAGAAGACAACTGTCTCTTCCTATTTTAAAAAACTTAAATTTCCCAGCAAATCCTCTATTTGCCAAGATTTTATGTCCAATTTGAAAGTTGCCTCTAATTTTTGGTTAATGTGGAGAGTACATTTGCAGCACAAACTTTTATCTATAATTTGGGTTTTATTTTTCATGTCTTTGAAAGCTCAGCTTCTGGTTTGTTTTTCCCCTAGAAGTATATATTATGTTCTATCGCGAGAGGGAAAATTGGAGTCATCCCTGGTTCAATATAAATGTGGATCTTAATTAACAAAAGAGTTCTCTAGTCTTCTGGATATTCCTTTGAAAAATGTGGGCTCACATGAAATAGTTGTAAATTTGATTGCATTTGCACGCTAGAAAAAGGTCAAGAGAGAACCTCCTAAGTAGCCACAAACCTTTGCTCTGTGGTGAGGGAGTAGGAGCAGGCAATTCAGAATCAATTTAGAGGAGAAATGGGAGAACTGAGATAGAGAAAATGTCCTTTATTTCTTGCCCTTTCCCTTGGTCCTGCTCATTTAATTTTTTTTCAAAGCCACAGAGAATATAAACACAAATAGAAGGTTTGAAATCTATTCTGCACCAATTTACAAATGATTGCATTCCAAAAGATTATTAATACATTGGCCAGTTATTCATGTATGTTTTTCCATAGACTTATTGTTATATGTGCTGGTTGAGTTCTCAGACTACTCTGAAAAAGCTTTTTTTTTTTTTAAACCCACATTAGAGCCAAAGAATAGTACACTAACATCCAGAGCACCATTTTTAATATTGTTTCTATGGAAATATGTGAGTCGGTTTGATATTATTGAAAAATACAGACTGGGAATCAGCAGACTTACTTTTTTAATATGGTCCTGTTAGTGATTACTGATGTGACAAGAGCGTGTTGCCCACACTTTTTGGGCCTTAGAGCTCAACAGTTTTATTCCATTCCTAGAGCAAGTGGTTCTATGGCTTCTGAAGCACTAATGACTCCCGTGCAGTAGCTCGAGGAGTGTTGGGAGACTTCTTTGGTTGTGTTGGCCCCAGAAGTTCCCTCTCAGCTTCCATTCAAATCTTTCCACGTGATTATCACACACCGCATTCAATAAAGAGCTCGTGTGGGGTACCATAGGGCGTGGGGCCTAAAGCCCACTTTCCTGAAAATGATGGGGGCAGGAAGGTCTGGTTAAACTAAAAATTTTGCATCAAAGCAAAGATCCAAATATTAGAAAGAGGATCAGAAAAGGTACCAAATCAGGGAGGGATTAGGTGGTTGGTAAGTTGAAATACAGAACCAAGTATTTAAACTTAAAATTAAGGATATGAGATTAGATGTGAACATTTGAGGCTGGCATGGGTCCAATATGCATTTGACTTTGCTTGGTTTACGGGGTCCGAGGTGGTCACAGTCTTAAGTCCTTTTCTAAATTGCTCTTGCACCACCCTCAAGTTGGTATTTGTCTTCCTATTAGAAAAACCACCCATTTGATTGTTCAAGCCAAAAACCAAGGAAACCATTCTGTTTCAAGTTTTGCTACTTCTACCAGAAAAATATGTATGAACCTCTCAAGTTTTCTCCATCGTCACTGCTGCCATCCTAATTTAAGACATCCTCCCTCTCACTTACAGGAGCTTCATAAATGTCCTCCATGCTTCTGTTTAGCCTGTCTTGGTTCGTTTTCCATACAGTTGTTACAATGAGCTTTTAGAAATGTAGATCAGATGATATTACTCCCTGGTTGCAGAATTTCTCATAGCTTAGAATAAATGCAGACTACCTCATTTTGTCTACAGGACTCTGCATGGTTTGGCCCTTCATACCTCTTAAACCTCATCTGCATTCTACCCTGAGTTCCTTATACTCCAGCTACAGTGGAGGAGAGGTCCTATATGTTTGAGAACTTGACAAGCTCTTTCCTACCTTAGAGTCTTTGGCTTCACTGCTTTCTGCACCTGGAACCTCTTTCACTGGCTCCTTACATAGCTGACTCATCCTTATTCTTCAGGTCTTAATCAAGCTCCTCCACCCATTTTTTTTTTTTTTTTTCCTCCCATCGTATTGCCTGGTTTATTTCCTTGACTTATCATAACCTGAATTGCCTACTTTATTTGATTAGTCTAATTACTTATTGCTTTTATCTCCAAATATAATATCTTGATTTTTGTGTTCACAGAAATACCCTTGGAGTCTTGCCCAGATATTGAAAGAATGAATGAATAAATAAATTACTGAAGATAGTTAAAACCAATTTTATCAGATTTTGTTGACATGTTTATTCTAATCATGATTAATCATCTTCCTCATCTTCATCAAACTTTAAAAAAATATTTTCTAATTCTATTAAAAATTCTGTTGTGCATGTACCCCGATGGTGCAAGCAGTTTGCTCTCGGCTCCTAACCTAAAGGTTGGCAGTTGAATCCACCCAGAAGCGCGGCAGAACGAAGGTCTGCTGATCTACTTTTGTAAGATTATAGCGATTGAAAACTCTGTGGAGAATGGTTCTATTCTGAAACATGTGGGATTGCCATGTGTCGAAATCGACTTGGCAGTAACTGCTTGTTTTTTTAGTATACACACATGTATAGTAAAATGTACACATATACTAGGCTGCCGAACCAAGTGGATTTTAGCAGTATATACATTTTGCTTTACATTTTATTGTTGTTGTTAGCTGCTGTTGTGTTGGCTCTGACTCGTGGCAACCCCATGTACAACAGAGCAAATCATTGCCATCCTCATGATCCTTAGTACACTCAAGTCCGTTATTATGGCAACTGTGTATTTTGAGTGCATTCTAACCTAATGGGTTCATCTTCCAGCACTATATCCCGGACCCAGTGCCGTCGAGTCGATTCCGACTCATAGCGACCCTATAGGGCAGAGTAGAACGGCCCCATAGAGTTTCCAAGGAGTGCCTGGTGGATTTGAACTGCCAACCCTTTGGTTCGCAGCCATAGCACTATATCAGACACTATTTTATTGTGATCCATAGGGTTTTCATTGGCAAATTTTTGGAAGCAGATCTCCAGGCCTTCTTCCTAGTTTGTCTTAGTCTAGAAGCTCCTCTGAAACCTGTCCACCTGCTGGTATTTGAAACATTGGTGTTGTAGCTTCCAGTATCACAGCAACACACAACCTACTACAGCACAACAGGCTGACAGATGGGTGGTGGTTCATTCCATATATAGGAAAGTTTTATCGTGTGTAATGAACTGAGATATTTCTGATTTTATAAGTTAGTTTTTATTAATGGGTAAATGTAAATTAATAAGTGTAAAAAGCTCAGTGGAGTGCATACTTTCTTCCAGTTTATTCTGTGTTACAAAAATCCATACATATAGAAAAAAATGGAAATATCAGTTGGGCTTATAATATGAGGTTTTCAGGGCAAGGGGTAGGTGCTATCAGTGTTTTAATTGTCAAATATTAATTTAACTGGTAAATAATTGAGGCCAGTGCTCATCATGTGGACATCGGGAGACATGTACCCCTTTCCAAGGGGAATAAAAAGGTCAGTTTCCAGACCCTTGTTGTCCATATGTACTTGTCCCTAAAACTTATCTTTCTGAGAACCCACCTGAGTTCACAATAATCCCTCTCACCTGGTGCTTTACCCTGGAGCGTATAAACCTCCAGGACATCACACACAGACAGGGAAAGTGTCCTTTAATGATTAATCAAAGCACTATGAATCAGAAGGGGTTCCTGTTTTTTTGTTTGTTTTGTTTTTGTAAGTCTTAAACATATTTCTGTTAAGGGTGAGCCATGGTTAGAAATGAGGATTTAGGCCAGTGTTGAGATGTTCTGAATTCAGACACGTGAGGACAAGATGGGAGTAACGACAATTTTCATTTATCGTCTGCGTGTTTTTCCATCTCCTGACCGCTGTCAGAGAGTACATCACTCTTGAGAGAGAATTCTCTAAGAACAAAACAAAAAATGCGTCAGTGAGAAATAGTAAATGCTGAAAACAGACATTTGTCATGTTTTTAAATCTGTTTTCTACTGTTCTCAATACTTATTTGTAGGACGTGTCAATAGCCGAAAGGAAATGTGCCTACAAATACCTGATGTGATATAGGTTAGTACTACAGGTGAGGTTCCCTGGAAAACAGAGATTTGCCTGTAGGAGGTTTACTAGGAGAGCTTTTGGAAAGGATACGTGTGGGACCGGACAGAGGAGAGGTTGGGCTACAATGATCATATCTGATTCCACAGGAGCTCTGGAGCCAGTGTTGCCCAGCAGAATTAGGGCAAAGAGGCTGAGCCTTTCTACCTCTGCAGCCATCAGTCACTGGATGCTGGCTGCCCGGAAAGGGCCTGACCTCGGGCATGGTGGTTCTTCTCAGCTGAGGCAAGAAGGAAGGACTTAGGCACAAATTCTCCAGTGACTGATGCTCCTCACAGCTGGTAGAATGAGTGGTTTAGTCCTGAAGGGGTTTGGGTGGTGAGCCACAGTATCAACTAGAGTTAGCGACTGATTCTTCTAAATACAACAGAAATCCTTTCTGGGACTACACAAATTTTTGACATAAATTGGATAAAACTTAAGGATAAAACTTTGACGTGATTTCTTTCAGACTTTGTGTATGCTATTCAATGTTGTGGTTAAAACCTGTTTTTATCAAATCATATCATGAGATATTCCAATTTCAGTCACTTCTTAACCTGTTTCATTATAAAATATTTAAAGATTTTCCACTTGCTACTAATAAAAAAAATAAAATTATATGGCAGCTGCTGGACTAATTTTTGCTAAATGTATATCATTTGCTTTTTTTTTTTTCATTTTTTAAAATAATACTGTGTTTTTGGTGAGGGTTTACACAGTAGCTTAGGTTAACATTCAGCAGTTTCTACACAGATTGGTCAGTTACAGTCTTCACAATATGTGAACATTCTCATTACTTTCATTCTGGTTTTTCCTTTTCCATTAATCTAGTTTCCCTGCTCCCTTTGTTTTAAAGTAATTGTTAACCGTTTGATCTCATATAGGTGATTTTTTTTTTTTTAAATGAACACAGTGCTTATAGATGATATTATTTTTTTAGCCAATTTGTTATTTAGCTACAAGGTTTGAAGCGTGTCTCAGGGCAGTAGCCTTGGAGAGTCCTCCAGTCTCAACCAGTTCAGTTGGTCTGATTTTTTTTTTTTTTTTTTTTTAGTAATTTGAGGTTCTGTTTTACAGTTTTCTCCCATCGAATCACCATCCATCTATTGTGGCCCTGATTAGAGCGGCTGGTACCTGGGTACCATCTAATTCTTCTGGGTGCAGGGTAGATGAGGCTGTGGTTCCTGTAGACTGTTAGTCCTGTAGACTACTTTCCTCTCTTATATACTATTCACTTTTGTTAAAAACATAAAAGTCTGATTATGATCAGCACTACAGTAATGTAGCAGTTTCTAAATTTATACTTTAGACTTGATTTTTATTTAATTATACCCAAAGGCTGAAGATCAGAGTTAGAAATGTTCACTCGTATAATTACCCAAGGAATTTCATGCCTTTTGGCATACTCCTTAGTTCGTATTTCCTAGTATTTTTACAAATTAATGAGAAATAGGTTATCTATATAATAGCTAATATTTTTAACATTATTAAAAAAAAAAAAAAACATTGCTGTCAAGTTGATTCCAACTCCTGGCGACCCTGTAGGACAGAGTAGAACTGCCCCTGGTGGATTCGAACTGCTGACCTTTTGGCTAGCAGCTGTAGCTCTTAACCACGATGCCACCAGGGTTTCCTTTTAACATTGTTAATGAATACATTATCGCAGTTCTATATTGCTTTAATTTTAACTACTTTGTTATTTCTTTTATAAGATATAATCTGTAATTTATTTTTCAGTGTTTTTATAATTTTTTTTCTTGAAGCGCACATTGATACTTCTATTTGAATTGAAAAGTAAAGTTGGACTTACCTGATAAAATGTAAGTCGACTTGGCTGACTGATTTGAGAGACAGGACTGACTTTTCCAATTATGTAGTTGACATTTTCCTTAACTTGAATGAACTAAATCTGCATCTCTAAAATTTTGAGGAAAATATATTTAAAAAACACTGTAAGACAAAAACATTTCATTAAAAAATTTGGAAAGAAGTCATGCAAAAGCTTTACCTTTATGTTGGTTCAGCAAAGGTATGACAAAATTAACATTTTTCCCAAAATTTTCTGACTATATTAGTTTGAACAAAATGCATCTAAGTGAAAGAGTCGTAGATAATTAATGGTAAGGCCTTGTTGATAAACTATCCAGAAATTGAGACAGTAAATGAATCTGATTGGGTAACAAATCTTTTTCAAGACAGACTGTTCGCGATTCTTTGTTTTCAGTCTCATTATTAAAAAAAAAAAAGTCAGAAAAACAAAAACCAGTTGTCTTCGGGTTGATCCCAACTCATGTTAACCCCATGTGTGGTGTCGCAGTAGAACTGTGCTCCACAGGGTTTCAGTGGCTGATTTTTCGGAAGTAGATTCTTTTGAGGCGTCTCTGGATAGACTTGGAACTTCCAATTGTTTGGTTAGCATCCAAGCACGATAACTGTTTGCAACACCCAGGGACTCCCTGTCTCATCATAGGAGGCTCTAATTGACGTAGCATATGGTGGATCATTAAGAATGATACTAACTCAGATGGATTTCAGAGATCGCCATTGCCTTCCACCACCTCAGCACTCCCTCTCCTCACTTACCAGCTTAATTTTCCTGCCTAGCACTTATCATCATCTCACATATGACATGTTCATGCATCTATGAGCTTATTCTCTGCCTTTTCCAACTAGAAGATAAGCTCTGTGTGGGTAGGGTCTTGGTTTTGTATACAGCTCAGTCTCCAGCAGGTGGAACAATGCCTAGCACTTAATAGGCCTCCTGTAAATTTTTGCCGAATGAATAAATGCATGGAAAAGGAGCAGAAAAGTGCTCCTTTGTTGTTATTAGGGGAAGGAATGAGGGAATATTTGGGGACATGCTGACAGTTTAAAATAAATATTATAAAATTTGTAAGGAAACTTAGGAAGGTAAAATTAAGTTTAGTTACCCCGAGAGGGTCTGATACTGTCAGATATTAAAAGAGATCCCAGTCAGGATAAACATTTGAACATTGATTTACCACCATTAGCACATTCTACATTTGAGTTACCCTTTCTCAGAGTAAGTTCTGTTTTTTTTTTTTTGTTTCTTTGGTTCTCTTGTGAGTGTTTTCAGTCTTACCAGTACATGTGTGCTAATTAAAAAGCACATATACTTTATGAGGGCCGAGTCCTTTAAAAGCTTTTCAGATCAACCCACATTCACAGTAGAAGATTACTTCCATTCTTGGGAATGGTGACATATGCGTGTGAAGCACAGTATTCAGATGAAAGGGGTACTTTGGTATTATTTAACAGTGTATTGGCAAGGCTCTGGCCAGGATCTAGTTTCTCTTTAGAGACATTTTGCATTATATTATTACAGTACTCTTACTGTGCTGTGCCAAGGAAATTAAGATCAGCTGGAACAGTCTGTAGGTCATTGACTTGGAATCTTAGGGCACTGGGAACTTGATGTTTTGTTTTAATGACCTCATTTAGGCTGAACCTGCCTTTGTCCCAAAGGCATAAGGGACCCTTTTATAAAACCTGGTCTGCACCTTGGGAAAGATATGGGAGAGGTTCGGAGAAAAGCGATTAAATTTTTGAAGGTATTGGGTCAACCTCCATGTAAAGAGTACTTAATAAATTACAACTAAACCCCGTGCCGTCAAGTCAATTCTGACTCATAGTGACGCTATAGGACAGAGTAGAACTGCCCCATAGAGTTTCCAGGGAGCGCCTGGTGGATTCAAACTGCTGACCCTTTGGTTAGCAGCCGTAGCACTTAACCACTGCACCATCAGGGTTTCCTAAATTACAAGTATAGTCTAGAAAAATGAAAAACAAAAAAAACCTATTGCCATTAAGTTTTTTTCCAACTCATGACTGCCCCCCCACCACCTGTGTTTCAAACTAGAACTGTGCTTCGTAGGGTTTTCAATGGCTGTGACCTTATGGACTCAGGTTGCCCGGCCTTTCTTTTGTGGTGCTGTTGAGTGGACTTGAACCATCAAGTTTCTGGTTCATAGCTGAGCGCAAACCATTTGTGCCACCCAGGGACATAGAAAGATGAAGAGGAGGCATGATTAAGGTCCCTTCAACATGGATTTAGCCGCCAAATTCCGTGATGTCTGAGACATACTTTGAAGGTCGAAGCTGATAGTTTTGAGAAAAATAAAAGGAAGAAATGTTTACAGGTCATGTAGCAGTTTCACGGTCCTGTGCTCTGGCAGATGCTTTGTGAAGAGATTTCCAGAGGAGGCCACTCTCGTGCAATAAACTTCCTCCCTATTTCTCGAAGTGGGGGTATATGATGTGTATATGCATACGGGGTGTTTGAGGATTGTGGGATGATCATTGTGAAGATGCATGATAAACATGGAACACTTTTTTGAAACATTAATTGCAATTGAAAGTACAGGGAAACATTTTTATGTTAAAACAAATTCCATATTTTTAAGTAGTATGCACAATTTGCATGAATTTTAATATCAAATTAAATGCCTTTTAGTTATTGCCTGCTATACTCTGAGATGGCAAGAGCCATGTAATTACTTTCTTTTGCATTTTGGGCAATCCTGTTGGAAAATTTTGAGAAGCACTAGTGTCATTTTCAGCTCTGTGGGATGTGGCTCTTTATAACTCTCTGGAGAATAGGTTATTGTCTCTCTTTTTCTTCTTTAGCCAAGGTTCTTTCTCTCTAGGGCTTTTTTGATTTTATTGGTACCTTTTAGCTTCCTAAACTGTGAGAGAATAAATTTCTCTTTGTTAAAGTCACCCATTTGTGGTATTTCTGTTACAGCAGCACTAGATAACTAAGACACCTATGTTTCTCCTCCTTGGGAATGGCGTACTCTAGGAAATCTTAGTTTATGTTTGGTTAGCCTCTCTCTCTCTCTCCTCATCCAATTGCTTACCAAGTCCTTTTGGGAAAAAAGGTCTTGAATTTATCCACTCTTTACACCATCTCTGCCATTGCATTAGTTGAAGCCAAACCATCTTTCTCATAATTACTTTGACAGTCTCCTCACTGATTACTCTATTTTTAGTCTTGTTCTACTCCTAGCAGTCTAATATGCTTCTAAAATTTCTCTTTAATTGAGGAGGTAGACTTCACATAACACAAAATTAACTATTTTAAAGTATACAATTCAGTAGCATCTAATATATTCACAGTATTGTGCAGTCATCGCTTTATCTAGTTCCAAAACATTTCATCACCCCACAAAAAGCAAACCTCATACACATTAAGCAGTCACTTCCCATTTCCTCCTCCTTCCAGCCCCTGGCAACCACTAATGTGTTTCCTGCCTCTATAGCTTTACTTATTCTGGATATTTCATTTAGATAGAATCATACAATATATGACCTTTTGTATTTTGCTTCTTTCACTTAGCGTAATATTTTTGAGGTTCATCCGTGTTGCAGCATGTAATAATATGTCAATAATATGACATGTTTTAAACATGTAGAGAAGTACTTTTTTTTTTCTTTTTAAGAAATAAGAGCTTGTTCATATAGGGTAGCTCCCTCTTTGTGCTTTTGTTATCAATCCCATTTTGTCTTTCCTTCCCTCCTACTATGAGGGAATTACTGTTCTGAAGTTGGTAAGTATCCTTTTCTTCTACGTTTTTGTACTTTTATAATATATAGCACTCTACTGTGCTTTGACCATTTGTGTAAAAATACATTGTGTGTTTATTTAGTCACCTAGTGCTGCTAGAACAGAAATACTGCAAGTGGATGGCTTTAACAAAGAAAAATTAGGCTACAAGTCCAAATTCAGGGTGTTAGCTCTAGGGGAAGACTTTCTCTCTCTGTCAGCTCTGGGGAAGGGTCCTTGTCATCAATCTTTTCCTTGTCTAGGAACTTCTCCATGCAGAGACCCCAGTCCAAAGGACACGCTGTGCTCCCGGTGCTGCTTCTTGGTGGTATGAGGTCCTCCAGTCTCTCTGCTCGCTTCTCTCTTTTATATCTCACAAAAAATTGGCTTCATTTGTATAGTAATCTTATAGATTGAGTCTACATAACTGCTTCTAATTCCATCTCATTAATGTCATAGAGATAAGATTTACAATATATGGGAAAATCATATCAGATGATAAAATGGTGGATAATTACACAATACTGGAAATCATGGTCTAGCCAAATTGATACACATGTTTTTTGGGGGAACACAGTTCAACCCATGACATGTGTACCTCTGCAACTTGCTGTTTTTATTCAACACTTTTTGATTAATCCATGTTAATGAATGTAGATCTAGTTTATTTATTTTAATTTTATTACATTGTGTGCATGCATCACAATTTATCCATTTCTCACTAAAGAAAATTCAGTATCTTCTCAATTGCTATCATTACCAACCATGGTGTTGTTTACATTCTTGTGCCTGTATGCAAGAGTTTCTCTGCTGTCTGTACTTAGAAGCGGAACTGCTTGGCTGAAGAGCAGGTACACATTAAGCTTTGCTAGATATTGCCAAATTGCTCTCCAAAGTAATTGTACTCACCAGCACTATACGCGTCTCCATTTCCACACTTGCTCATCAACAGGTGGTATTTTCAGAATTTAAGATATTTTGCCATTATGGTAAGTATAATGAATTTAATTACGGTATTAATTTACCTTACCTTGATTACTTGTAAGGTTGAACAGCTTTTCATTTGTTTTTTGGCCACTTATATTTCTTTCTCTGAATTATCTGTATGTTTCTATTGGGTTCTTTATCTCTTCCTTATTGACTTGCATGTGTCCTTTATATAGTCCAGATACTAATACTTCTGCAATTATAACCATTGCAATTATCTTTTCTCACTAATTGTGGCTTGTTTTAACTTTGTTCATAGTGTTTCTTATACAGAATATTTTTGTTTTAGTTAAATCTGATTTTATACTTTCATTTTTCTTATTTAAGAAGTTTATTCCTTCTATGTCATGAAGATATTTTTTTCTAAATATTTTAATGTTTACTTCTTACATTCAGGTCTTTAACATAGCATGGTATATTTTCATATATAATGGGAATCTTATTTTTTTCCCCAAATGAATATTTGCTCATACTAGTACCCTTTATTAAATGAATGATCTCTTCCAAAACCTTTTTAATACTTCTTTGGTCATTTATCAAGCAAATCATATTGTGTCATTCTTCTCTTACTTAGAACCATTCCATGGATCCCACAGGACTCTCAAATTTACTGGTCAAAGTCCTTAACCAGGTTCTCATAGTTGGACCACCTCCCTATTCCTGTCTCTAGTCCTTTTCTTCTATACTCTGTGCTTTGACTACAGCGAAGTTCTTTTAGTGTTCAACTTTTCTGCTACCTCAGTGAGAACTGGGCCTTCACATAGACATTTGGTCTTCCTTCATCTCTCTTTTCTTTAATCTTAAATAGCTAACTTCAAATACTTCTCTTTGAAGGCTCAGCTGAGAGATGACTTCACATACTCTAACGAATCTGCTCTAGGTGCCCTACCTGGGGATCATTGATTAGGTCAGATATCATGTTGTATTCTTTACTTATCCCGTTGCCATTGAGCCTGTTCCGACTCATAGCAACGGTATAGGACAGAGTAGAACTGTCCCCATAGGGTTTCCAAGGCCATAATCTTTATGGAAGCAGGCTGCCACATCTTTATCCTGCAGAGCAACTGGTGGGTTTGAACCACCAACCTTTTGGTTAGCAGTTGAGCACTTTAACTACTGGGCCACCAGGGCTCCTCCATTTATGTATCAGTTGTTCCATTATCGAAGCAGCTCTCTCAGACAGCAAGAACCAGGTGTGCCTTCATCATCAGTGTATTTCCAGATCCTAGTATTGTGCCTGACACATAGTAAAGATGATGATTACTTGCTGAATGGAAAAGACAGGCCAGATAACACTCTTACCCCAAATAGAATTTGTTCCTGAAATATCTGATAGGTGATTATTCATACAGTCTCCACTCAGGCCTTGTTTGGATTGAATTGTGTTCCCATAGAATATGTGTATCAATTTGGCTAGGCATTGATTCCCAGTATTGTGTGATTGTCTACCATTTTGTCATCTGATGTGATTTTCCTATGTGTTGTAAATACTATTTCTATGATGTTAATGAGATGGAATTAGTGGTGGTTATGTGAATGAGGCAAGACTCAATCTACAAGATCAGATTGTGTTTTAAGTCAATCTCTTTTGAGATATAAAAGAGAGAAGTAAGCAGAGAGACATGGGGATCTCATACCACCAAGGAAGTAGTGCCTGAAGAGGAGTGTGTACTTTGGGCCTGGGGTCCCTGTGCTGAGAATTTCCTAGTCCAGGGGAAGATTGATGTTAAGGACCTTCCTCCAGAGCCAACAGAGAGAGAAAGCCTTCCCCTAGAGGCGATGTCCTGAATTTGGACTTGTAGCCTACTAGACTGTGAGAGAATAAACTTGTTTGTTGAAAACATCCACTTGTGGTATTTCTATTATAGCAGCACTAGATAACTAAGACAGGCCTTTTCAATGATAAATCTCATTTACATAGAGATTTTATTGCTCATTTTGCTTGTGAGCAGTAATATCTCTATGTAAATGCTTTCTTAACCCTTTCAAATAATTGTAAATGTCCAGTTATTTTCTGCTTTGATTTTTTTTTTTTTTTTAACATCATGTGTTTTCATTAATGGAAGCATGCTGAGTCATAGAGTGTGTTCACACAGGAAGCCATAAATATACTTACAAGGCTTATCCAGGGGTGCAAAAGCCAAAAAAGATAACATTTTTACCTAGTCACACTTCTGGTTGCACTGCCTTACTTGCAAGTCTCATACGCCAGGCATTTTACTTCAGCTAATGTTTCTTTCACTTTTCGTCATTAAGCAAATACTTTCAGTGGTAGAAGTATACTTCAAAGAACCTGAGAGCTAGAAAAAGTGGATGATATACTGTATGTACCGCGGGTCCTGAAAGGTAAACCGAGGTTAGTTATAGTAATTGTTAAAAGAAAAAATTTAGTTGCAAGATTTTTCATGATTTTACATTCGTCCCTATTTAAATTTCAGTTCTGGTCTATTCGTTTATTCTAACATGTCAGGATATTATTAAATTGTATTCAATATGCACATTGATATACATGATGTTAGTGTCTTCATTTAAATGTTAAAGATAAAGCTCACCACACTAACCTGTTTCAAGGATTTTTATGGGCTAGCCAATTCCTTGTTTTCTCAACATGTTGCAAATCTATTTAACTAATATTTATTAAGTGCCTTGTACCAGTCATTATGTTTAGTATGTGTATAATTGTGTTGTAATTCTGGTTTTCCTCCATCTTGTCTATGAGGAGTGTTATGAGGCGCTTTCTCAGTTATTCTTCAGAAATTAAGATGTTTTCAGTTTTAAATAGTCCTTTGATTTAATCTAGAGTCCTGTTTAAAAAATAGCTGTTATTACTATTATCAGTAACATTTGTTCAGTCCTTACTAATAAGCTCCCCGCGTGTCTGTCAGTTTGTTGTACTGTGGGGGCTTGCATGTTGTTGTGATGCCGGAAGCTATGCTAACGGTATTCAAATACCAGCAGGGTCACCCATGGTGGACAGGTTTCAGCAGAGCTTCCAGACAAAGACAGACTAGGAAGAAGGGCCCAGCGGTCTACCTCTGAAAAAAAGTAGCTGGTGAAAACCTTATGAATAGCAGCAGAACACTGTCTGATACAGTGCAGGAAGATGAGCCCCTCAGGTTGGAAGGCA
Organism: Elephas maximus indicus; assembly: GCF_024166365.1. NCBI lineage: Eukaryota > Metazoa > Chordata > Mammalia > Proboscidea > Elephantidae > Elephas > Elephas maximus. The sequence continues at coordinate 62,566,648 of NC_064824.1, read as the reverse complement.
CTGAAAATACGACTGAGGAAGAGCTGGCTCCTCAAGGTGGAGTCAACCTTAATGACGTGGATGGAGTCAAGCTTTTGGAACCTTCATTTGCTGATGTGGCACCACTCAAAATGTAAAACATCCGTTAATAATCAGAATGTGGAATGTATGAAGTATGAATCTAGGAAAATTGGAAATGGTCAAAAATGAAATGGAATGTATAAACATTGATATCCTCAGTGTTAGTGAGCTGAAATGGACTGGTATTGGCCATTTTGAATCAGACAATCATATGGTCTGCTGTGCTGAGAATGACAAATTGAAGAGGAATGGCATTGCATTCATCATCAAAAAGAACATTTCAGGATCTATCCTGAAGTACAGTGCAGTCAGTGGTAGGATAATATCCATATGCCTACAAGGAAGACCAGTTACTACGACTATTATTCAAATTTACACTCCAACCACTAAGGCCAAAGATGAAGAAATTGAGTTGTTTTTTTTTTTAACCAACTTCTGCATTCTGAAATTGGTCAAATGTGCAATTAGGATGCATTGACAATTACTGGTGATTGGAATGTGAAAGTTGGAGGCAAAGAAGTATTAATAGTTGGAAAATATGGCCTTGGTGATAGAAATGATGCTGGAGATTGAATGATAGAATTTTGCAAGATCAATGACTTCTTCATTGCAGATACCTTTTTTCACCAACGTAAATGGCAGCTATACATGTGGACCTTGCCAGATGGAATATACGGGAATCAAATGGACTACATCTGGGAAAGAAATGATGGAAAAACTCAGTATCATCAGTCAGAACAAGACTGGGGCCAACTGTGGAACAGGCCGTCAGTTGTCATATACAAGTTGAAACTGAAGAAACTTAGAACAAGTTCCACAAGAGCCAAAATACGACCTTGAGCATATCCCGCCTGAATTTAGAGACCATCTCAAGAATAGGTTTGGTGCATTGAACGCTAATGTCTGAAGACCAGATGAGTTGTGGAATGACATCAAGGACATCATACTTGAAGAAAGCAAGAGGTCATTAAAAAGACAGGAAAGAAAGAAAAGATCAAAATTGATGTCAGAAGAGACTCTGAAACTTGCTCTTGAAAGTTGAATAGCTAAAGCAAAAGGAAGAAATGACGTAAAAGAACTGAATAGAAAATTTCAAAGGGCCTCTCGAGAAGACAGAGTAAAGTGTTATAATGACATGTGCAAAGACCTGGAGGTAGAAAACCAAAAGAGAAGAACACACTTGACATTTCTCCAGCTGAAAGAACTAAAGAAAAAATTCAAGCCTCAAGTTGCAATGTTGAAGGATCCTATGGGGAGAATATTAAACTCAGGAAGCATTAAAAGAAGATGGTAGGAATACACAGAGCCACTATACCAAAAATAATTGGTTGATGTTCAACCATTTCAAAAGATAGTGTATGATTACATACTTTGGACATGTTATCAGGCGGGATCAATCCCTGGAGAAGGACATCATGCTTGTTAAAGTGGAGGGCTAATGAAAATGAGGGAGACCCTCAACAAGATGGATTGATGCAGTGGCTGCAACAGTGGGCTCAAGCATAGCAACAATTGTGAGGATGGCACAGGACCGCGCAGTGTTTCGTTCTGTTGTACATAGGGTAAGCTATGAATCAGAACCGGCTCTACAGCACCTAACAACTACAGCAACACTAAGAAGCTGGCAAGTTTTATAATATTATCTTTTCCCAATAGTTTAATGAGGTAGACACTAACGTTATGTCCATCTTACAGAGAAGGACATTTAGATTTAAGAAAGGTTAAATTATTTGATCAAAATAACATAGCTAGGAAGTGATAGAGCCAGAATCTAAGCTCAGACTGTCATATGCTAGTGAGATCTGCAGGCAAGGCCCATGTCATGGATGGTAGTTTAGGGTAGAATTCTAGTGTTAGGTATTGCTGCGACATCCCCCTTACATGGTGTAACTGGAACAGAACTAGTTGTAGATGTATCTAAAGATTTCTTTCACTCAGCTTTATTTTGGAACTAATGGGCTTATTTCTTGATTGGTTTATGACTACAAAATTATAGTCATTATACACAATTTAGATATAAAAATGCTTTTGATTTCTTTTAGAAAAATGAGTCTTTGACACTATTAAGACTATATTCTGAATTCTACAGGCCTCTGCAGCTGCGAAGCAGTGTAACTTCTTTTCTCTTACACTGGCTTATAAGGGTGCATATATCATACCTGCATATTAATGATGATACTTATTTTCAAGATTCTTGCAGATGTGTTATCATTTTTATCCTTTTAATCATCTGAATGTAGTAAATAAAAGAATTAGTTTTATTCCAGTTTTACAGATAGAGAAAAAAATAAGTTCAAAAGTCATGGGTTAAATCACATGGATAATTCATGACAGAGCCAGGAATTGAATGTAGATTTTCAGATTTCAACTCCAGCACTGGGTATATAATACAAAATTGACAGGTAACATTCTGTTTAAAAACTCCAAAATAAAATGCCTTCTCTGAGCTTCTAATATTGCAGATTTTTATATAGTGAAACACGGGTTGTGACAATATTAAAAAAGGCCATCCTTTAAACTGCACATGAAAACCAACCTTCACATGTTCGGATCTCTACCTCTGTAGTGTTTTTCCTGTAGTATTGGTATATTGCCTTCAGAAAATGTCAGAAATCCTTTTCATTATTATTTTCAATTTGTAGGATTTTGAATGATTATCAGAAATTACTAGGGAAATGGAATCATTCTAACATCAGGATATATTCTGACTGAAAGAGCTTAGATGTACTCTGGAGTGTTGAATTAATTTTTATTGACAGATCCTTGCCTGAGGTTTAAGTCAGTAAAAATCCTGCCCTGTGGCCTAGAGAACAAACAATTGGACAAAGTGGAGAGGAATGTGTTTTCTCAAGCTCTTTTTCCATTGGACAGAACCCAGGTTACCTGCAGAGAGAGTAGAGATTTGGCAGTGGACCTGTCCATTCCCACATGGTCACCATTAGCAAGTTAAATGCCCATCATTAGAATAAATGTAGGGCTATAAATATCAGTGCAGGGAGTACTAGTTCTTAAAGCATGAAATCAAAAAATGGTTCAAATATTTAGAGATTGAATTAAATTCCATAAAAAGAAGCTAGAAGTCCTTTGCTTATTAATATAACTATTCTTCCATATTAAAAAAAAATTTTTTTAAATATGTGGTAACTTAGGATGGAAATGCTCAAATATGAAAGGGCATGTAACATACCTAGGCCGTTTGTTACACGTGCAGATTCCTGGGCCTCATCAACACTACTTCTAAACGTGTGGATCGGGGCCCCAGGTATGAGAACTTTTAACAAGCACCTACGACCTATGTCTTATGATTCCGGTGCAGATTATCTTTTGAAGAAACTCTGGTATAATCTGACTGAAGGCAGGAGTTGGAAGAACAGTTTTCTCCTACAGAGGAGGAATTGGCCAATTTGCCATGGTTATGGAGGCAATTTTGCTCATATGTCCACATGTTTTATATATATTCATGGTTGCTAATTTTTTTAAGTGGTAACACTTGTGTAAATCTATTTAGTTCATCTGTTTAGCTTTTGTGCAAATTTCAAATTGTGTTACCTTTAAAATGAAAGTGTATTTATTGTTTAGTAAGAAACTCCATGGCTGTGGGGCTGTCCACGAGTGTTAAAGTGACTGCCGAAGATCACACAGGGGGACACTGTTTAAATATGGTTTTGTCTTTGAATTGTTCCCAATACAAACAGCAGAGGGGGCATGCTTTACATGACACAAACAATGTGTGATTTGATTGCCTGAGTATATTATCCTAGATCATATTGTTAATTTCATTTCATTTAGACTATTGGAGAAGCATGATTTGTTGAAACAAATGATCTATTTAAGAAAGAATCAGGTGATTGGAAGCTAAAATGGAAATAAAGATTGAGGTTTTTTTTTTAATAAGTTATTTGAAGAAAAAGATTTTAAACATTTATTTCAAATAATTCTGATTTCATTTCACATTTTCACAGTATGTCAGGAATAGGGGCTGCAACTAACATCTCTTCTAGGTAGGGTTTTTTTTTTTTTTAGCAGTAAGGATTAAGATTCTTGTAAGCTAAAGGGTTAATTGACTATAAAGCTTTAATTGACAGGTGTCTTGTACATATTAATGTGTAGAATAAAATTTTGTAGTGTTTTGCCTAAAAATCGATGATATATATATCATTCAGATCATATTATATCATTAAAAATTGAAAATGAATCCCATGTCCTACAAATACTCTGCTGTACCTCCCACTGGGAGGTGGAATCTATGTCTTCTCTTTTAGAATCTTGGAGGGCTCTGATTATTTGACTAGTATTATACAGTGGAAGTGACACTGCCCATTTCTGATCCAAGGCTTTAAGAGACTGGCGGCTTCTGCTTTCTGTGTCTTGGAACACTCACTTTGGGAACCCTTAGCTGCCTTATAAGAAATATGACCATATTGATACCACTGTGCTGGAGAGGCCATATGTAGACTCTGATTGACAGTCCCAGCTGGGTCCAGCTTTTCAGCTACGCCTGCCAATGTGTTTGACATGAGAGTGAAGCAATCTTGGATCCTCCAGACCAGTCTGTCCACCCGCCGAATACCTTGCGACCTTTGTTGGATGCCCTGTGGAACTGAAGAATCGCCCAGCCCAGCCCTTTTCTCTTGATCCACAAAACAGTGAACTATAATAAAAGGGTTGTTGTTTTAAGGCACTGTGTTTTGGGGACAGTACTAGAATAACCAGAATACAGGCTAAGTACCTGAGAGAAGAGAAGAGTAGATTGTGGCAACTAGGAGGAACTTTGGTGAAACATCTTGTTTAATCATTCCCTTGTGTAGATGAAAACACTGCATTTCAGAGAGATGAAGTGAAATGTTCAAAGTCTTCTAGCCATTCATGGGCACAGTCAGGACTCTAATCTGACTTCATTGGTCTTGCCTCTGAAAAGCCATATATGATTATTAATTTTACATTTTACAACTGGTAAGTAAAGACATATAAATATAGCCTTGTTGTTGTTAGTTGCTGTCAGTAGATTCTGACTCATGAGGATGCCGTGTGTGCAGAGTAGAACTGCTCCAATAGGGTTTTCGAGGCCGTGACCCTTCACCAGGCTTATTTCCTAAGGAGCCTCAGGGTGGGTTCGAACTGCCAACTTTTTGGTGAGTAGTTGAGGGCCTAACCATTTGTGCCAACCAGGGGCTCCTAGATAAAGCCTAGAGACACCCAAAGAACTACTACCATAACAGAAAGAACTTTTGCAACTTCAAAAAGGAAAATACCCTAAAACAGTGTTTGTTCCAGGAATACCCAGTCTAGCCATTTTGTACTATATAACTACTATTATAAAAACACATATTCCAGTGTAATTGTGTGATCCATTTAACATTCAAATATAATAAATAGAGCTAGAAAAAGTAAGCATGCAGACAAATAATGAATGCTGATATTATATATAGGGATACTCAACATTTATGGAAATTCATATATTCAAAATTTCCTTGGTAAATTTGGAAACTTAAGAGTGGATTTTCACATATAAACAATATCTAAAACTCAATTTAAAACATGCCTAAATTATATTACTATAAATTATCACCATATTTAGCAGTTGTCTATGGGAAAATACATTATGAATTCCAGCTTACTATTTGTGAACCCATCAGTCCAACCCCTACCTTTATTTGGCTTTGGCAAAGGAACTGGTTTCTCCTCTTCCTATTTGTCCAGCAATGGAGTGAGCACCTTACCTTGCTCTTAACAACAGCTGGTGACAGATGCCTTCGTATGCCTAAGGATGAAGGTAGAGAAGGTTCTGGGGGCTCCATGCAATAGAAGAGTGTGCTGTTTTTGGTGTTGAGGAAAAAAGAGAAAGTGACAATGTGGCTCAGCACCACTAGTAGGTTCAATTTCTTAGTTCAGGTCAGCTTCTGGTGCTTCCCTCTGTCTTCTCAAGTAACCTGGGGATTGGTTTACTTGCTTTCCTTTCCGTCCTTACCAATAGCTTCTTCCTTCCAAAATATTAGTTCGTAAACTCACTGGAGAGGAGAATGAAGTCTTTCTGTTTTTCTCTGCTTTCCTATTTCTAAAGGCAAGGCCTTGTTTTTCTTTTCTTTTTCATCTTCACTTATTGCTTCATTTTCCTTAAGATCAACCTAGTTTCTTTTATGCCTTGGGAATTGTTAGCTGTTTTTTTTTTTTTTTTTTTTTATAGTTAATTAAATTCTTCAGTTTATTTTTAGATTTAAGGAAAGATTAGCAATGCTCTGTGTCTTTGCTGCTTATATAACTACGACAAATTGTAAATATTTCTACTAGATTGTAAACCCTTGAGAACAGGGACTGCATCTAATTTGTTTCTATCATCCCTTTGTACATAATTTTGAAATGCTTAACAGTATTTATTGAGTAAACAGGTAAAGATTAAAGATCACAGTTGTGACATCTCTCAGTGATCATGTAGTGCAATGAAAGAGGGTGAAATGCACAGAAAATTATTTTAAAATCATGTGAATTCCTGTGTATCACCCATATTTCTAGGCTCTATATTTCATGCAAGTGTATGTGAAGTTTTAAAGTCAATTTTTTTCCTTTGGTTTTCTCTTTTACTTTATTTTTCACTTCCACCAGTGTTCTGATGATACCACCTGACTTTCTTGTTATATTACCGTAAAACAGCAGTGCTGTGTGACACCATGGGTGTGGTACGATTAATTCTCTAATGGTAAGGGGAATATCTGGCAGCGGGTGCTTCCATTCCTTGGAGTAAGATGATGTCTTGGTCATCTAGTGCTGCTATAACAGAAATACAAGTGGATGGCTTTAACAAGAGAAATTTGTTTCCTCACTGTAAAGTAGGCTAAAAGTCCAAATTCAGGGTGTCAGGTCCAGGGGAAAGCTTTCTCTCTCTGTCGGCTGTGGAGGAATATACCTTGTCCTCAAACATTCCGTGGTCAAGGAGCTTCGAAGTCACAGGGACCTGGGGTCCAAAGGAAGTGCTTTGTTCCCGGCACTGCTTTCTTGGTGGTATGAGGTCCCCGGTCTCTCTGCTTGCTTCTCTCTTTTATATCTCAAGAAATTGCCTCAAGACACAATCCAATCTTGTAGACTGAGTCCTGCTTCACTAACACTACTGCCTCCTTCCTCCCTCATTAACGTCATAAAACTGAACCCAGTGCCATAGTGACTCTATAGGAAAGAGTAGAACAGCCCCATAGAGTTTCCAAGGAGTGCCTGGCAGATTCTAACTGCCAGCCCTTTGGTTAGCAGCCATAGCACTTAACCACTATGGCACCAGGGCTTCCCATTAACATCATAGAAGCAGAATTTACAACATTTAGGAAAGTCACACAATACCGGGGACTATGGCCCAGTCAAATTGATAGATGTATTTTTGGGGGACATAATTAAGTCTGTGACAGATGACATAAATGTAGGTTTTATAGGTTATTTCAAGGATTAAAGACTAGATCTAAGAATCATTTGTTTTCCAGCTAGCTTTTTTTTTTATAGCAAATGAACTGTAGTTCTTCACTCAAATGGAATCATTTGCACTGTGACAGTTCAAAACTTTCCTCAAGGATAAGACAAAAATTGTACTAAAAAGTTCAAGGTAATTTTCAAGTTTAATGTTTCCTTGAGTCTGATTTGAAGTGTAAAAATAAGATGTCAAGAAGAGCCAAGGCGAAGAACATATTATTCCACAAAATGTTATCTTTGTGTATTTATCTGTTTTTTGCTCTAGCTATTCTAAATTGTTTGCTATTTTTATCTTCTTAGACCAGATGTACTTTAAATAATTCCTGAAGTCATCAAGGAGTAAAACACAACTATGAGAGAATCCCAGATAGTAATTTTAAGAAAAAATGAGAATAATACGTAAGAAAGTGCTTTGTTAAGGATTTTGGTTCACTTTTAGTCCTTTATTTTTTTTTAAAGGCCGGCATTTTAATGACTTATGGGATGTTAACTGCCTACTTCATGTTCAGGATTGTTCAGATTTCCACTGAAAAAGCATGGAATGTTTTTTCTGAAGTTAATAATGGCCTCATTTTTCTAACTTGCTTCTTTTTCTTTGATCCTGTCTCCAAATCTATTCACCCCCAGCAACAACCTGGTTAAACTCTCAACGTAGCCTTCAAAGTGGTGAACTCTGCAGTTAGTTTATCAGTTCCTTTTCCCATGCCCAGGCATCCTCTTGGGACTTTCCATTCTTCTGTTCCTGTCCTATCTGGAAAGGTTGCTGCTCCCCAGGAATGCTATAGAACTGTCGTCACCTTGGGACTTTGCATTGGCTTTATTTTGGGAATTCTTTTTTGCCTCTCTCCTGTATTGGATTCTCTATTTTCTAAGCCTCCTGATTTCTCCCCCTCCCCCTTTTCTTTCTTTTTTGCTGATGTTCATAGTGAAGAGGGGAAAGGAGAAGGGAGAGAGTAATTTTTTGAGTCTTTGTCAGTCTAAAAATGTCTTTATATTAGGCTCACAATTGAACAATTCTTTTGTTAAGTGTAAAATTTGAGTTATTTTTACTCTTTTGAGGGCATTTCTCTATTATCTTGTATTTTACATATTGTTGAAAGTTCCCAATCATTCATAACTTTAGTCTTTTATGACCTGTTTTTTCTTCTCTTGAAGCTTTTGGGGTCTTCTCTTTACACTGGTGTCCTGGAATTTCATGATGAGATGTCTTGATATGGGACTTTTTTTTTTTATTCTTTGTGCAGGAACTTTGTAACCATCATTAATCTAGAGACTAACCCTTCTGTTCATTTTTTTCCCCCATATTACTTCTTTATTATCCTGTGTTTGTAACCTGTTTTCTCTGTTTTTTGGAATTATATGAGTCAAATGTTTAGTTTATTGAATTGATGTAATTTTTTAAAATCATTTCTTCCCTTTCTTTTTTTGTCTTTTTGTTCTATTTTCTGTGTTATTTTCCCAATTTATGTTTCCATTTTGAAGCAAACATTTAGTTTCAGTAATTTTATCTTTAATTGCTAAAAACTCCTATTTCTAGATATTCCTTTTTGTACAGTACCTTGATCTTATTTCTGCCATCTCTCTCAGGGTATTATTCTTGGTTTCTTGATGTTATCTTCTGTTCTGGTCAATGTGTTTGATTCTTTTCTCTGTTTATTTGTCATTGTCTTGTTCTACTGTGATGTAGACATTCATCAAATGTCTGTTGATTTTTAGCTGCCTGTTCATATTTAAAAATGAAGCAATAAAACGATTTTGTTCATATTTAAAAATGAAGCAATAAAATAATTATTAAAAGCTCTGCTTATTGGCTAGTAGTTTTCACAGTAGGGCAGTATTAATACAACTATTTAGGGAATCCATATGACAATATCTCGAGCTCATTTCTCCAAAGTCATTGAGTTCATTCAGACAAGGATCTTCTGATATTCTGCCTGGGGATATAAGTTTGGTGGCCAGTGTGTGGGAGCTAGGTGAAGGAAGAGGGCTTGGAGGGTGGCTGTTTCATTGTTTGGAATATGGTTTTCACCTCACGCTCCTCTGAACCTGGAGCCTTTCCAGCTCTGTTTCTCTGAAGAATGTATTTCCCTTGGGTCCTGGTGGAAGTAGTGGCCTGCCTCTCCAGGATAGGGATGGGGAGGAATTTAAGTGTAATGGCCCTTTATACAGATTTTTAAGCTGTCTACTTTTTTTTTTTTCTGTCTAGGAATAACACTTCTTCTGTACATACCTTATGCCTCTATTTCTTGAACATTTTGAAGGGTTTTCAGGGCATATTGGATTGCTTCTCATTGCTTTTACCTTCAAGTTTGATCTTTCTCCGCTCTCCTAACTCATTTACCATTTTTCCAGCCACTTTATGTATTCATATATTAAAGTTCATGGTTGTATATGCTTTCTGCTTTCTTTGTACAGTGTAACCTGTGAGAGCCAGAACTCAACAGGACTGCCTTATTTTTCTGGGTCTGGCAAGTTTTCTGCCTTTGGCGGGGGTAGCCTTACCACTTTTCTATTGCTTGTATTTGAGTTTTCCTTCTCTGACAGGCTTCCACTTTACACAGGTTTCAGCTTTCACAGATTTTGCCTTTCACAGGCTTTATTGTATATAAACAAAAAACCAAACCCGGTGCCATTGAGTTGATTCCGACTCATAGCGACCCTATAGGACAGAGTAGAAGTGCCCCATAGAGTTTCCAAGGAGCGCCTGGTGGATTCTAACTGCCGACCCTTTGGTTAACAGCCGTAGCACTTAACCAGGGTTTCCCGTATTGTATATAGAGTTAGTATTTTTGTTAATTCTTGCTTTGGGTGACTTCGAGGAGAGGAGAGAAAATGCATTACACTGCCATCTTGAAACTTTAAACCCACTGAAAACACATTTATTTTTCTTTTTATCTGTTTATTAAATAAGCAACAACAATGAAACTTTATAACTGGTAAGTGCTATGAAAGGAGACTTGGTGGCGCAATGGTCGAGCACTCAACCACTAACAAAGGGGTTGGGGGTTCAAACCCACCTGGTGGCTCCATGGGAGAAAGATTTGGTGATCTGCTCCTATAAAGATTATAGCCTAGAAAACATTATGAGACGGTTATGCTCTGTCACGTGGGGTTGAAATTGACTCATCAGTGCCTAACAACAAGAATATATATACATGGTTCACAAACTAAAAATATTAAAATTATCCATTGTGAAGTCTCACTCCCATTTCTGAATCCATCAGCCCATGACTCCTCTCCCTGTCCCTAAAGAGATTAACTTTTTTAAGATCTTTTATACCCCCTGTATCTATTTATGTAAATATTAAGTCCTATAGAACTCATTGCCATCAAGTTGATTCCAACTTATGGGTACCCTATAGGACAGTATAGAACTGCCCCATAGGATTTCCAAGGAGCAGCTGGTAGACTCAAACTGCCGACCTTTTAGTTAGCAGCCAAACACTTAACCGCTTGCCATTCCCAATTTACTTTACCTTTATGGGCTAACAGCTTCTCTGGTTATCTTCACATAAGAGTACTTTAAAAAGTTGTTGTTATGTGCTATTGATTCTGATTCATAGTGACCCTATGGGACAGAGTAGAACTGCCCCACATAGACGACTATATAACAGTAAGTTATTTGTATTGATTTACAATCTATTATTGGCTCTTGCACACTTGTACACACATTTGTTAAACTGAAGGTTTATCATTGAGGAAATGAAAAAGATTGGGGAGTAGCAGATCAAAGAGGTAAGGGCCTGTAGGCAGAGTTGAGGTGCAATGAGAGAGACCCCTGAGCAGTGCTGAAAGAAAGTAACAAGAAAAAATGGAGGTGAATATTTAGGCCAACTTTTTTTTTGAAAAGCTTAGGAATATTTCCACATATGGAAAAAATAATCTCTATAGTACAGTGCCCTGTGATACAAAGCACGTACAGAGTAAGCCAGGAGAAGAGAATTAGTCATCCCACCACATGCTTTCCATAATGTGTAGTGAATAGCAAAGTTTGCATCACAAAGTTTTGCTACTTCCAAAAGAGAATGCATATCTGTACACATCTTGAAAAGTTTTGATAGACTCAAGATTATTAAAGAATGCTTATGATTTTTTGACTTGCACATGTTTTTTCAGCGATAAATATGCATTCAGGACTCCAAATGGGGATGATGCTTTCAAAAATTATATTTTAAACATTCGTATCAACATTCTAAAAAGAAAATTACTCAAAGACTGCTGGTTGGAATTCAGTTAAAGATGCTGAATAAATAGTTTCAACTTGCTTTGTTTATGCACAAATGAAAAAAGGTTGACTAAAACAAAATAAAACTAAACAAATAACCTTTGGTGATTTGGAAAAACCCTGCCTGAGTGATCTTAAATATCAGTCTTCTACTGGGAAATAATATAATTTCGTTCTTGAAATTAAAAATAAGTATTCATAAATTTTTTTCACATTGTAGAAAAATTAGGATATATATATATATAAACAAAAGGATAAGACTGAAGTGAACAAAAACTAAAAGCAAAATACCATTGCCCAGGAATAACTTCTGCTAACGTATTGGGGGTATACCTCATCTTTTCCTGCCTTTTTTATACATCTAAAAATAATTTAAAATTTTGAGTCAAATACTGGAAGCATAAGTGATTAGGAAGAGGCCTTACCAATGATTTGCTTTCTTGTTTTACAAATGAGGAAACTGATCAGATTAAGTTACAGGTATGCATCGTTTAATGTCAGTTCCAGCAACGTTTGACCACATATATGTCGGTGGTGGGCTGTGGCACCCAGTTATCTGAGTGCCAGGATGCCAGACCCTTATCTTGAGTTTGGAACCTCACTTCTGCTAGGCTGTTGTACTTAGCCTGGAAGCCACCTAGTCTGTGGCAATGGAGGCCCAGGCCCAAACTCCCAACCCCAGTCCCCCTTGGCTTCTGCAGCTCGCCAGGCCTAGTCCCTGCATTTTGTCTGGTGTGGTCCCCAGCCCTGACTTGGGTGTCCTTGGCCTGCTTAGCCTGCATCGTCCTCTCCTAGGGCAGGTACTCATGAGTGAGTTGGCCTTCCCTGCAGCTGGCTTAGCGGAGAAGGTGGTGACAGTCACATCAGCAGTTTGGAGGAGAAAGAGCCTGTTGATTACTGACCCATGCCTTCTTTCTTCAAATGCCGCATCCAACGGGGCCAGTTTGAAGAGAAAATGCTGGCAAGTAGATTTTTGTAGCCTGCTCTCTTGCCTGTTAGGTTGCCCAGCTCCCCCTTAAAAGTTGTCCGGCCACGATATGCCATAAGGAGCAAGTGTTTGCTGTTTTGTGCTCTGTTTACAGCTTTGGGGTGTGGAGTCATAAATCTTGCCCAGCCATAAATGACAAAAAACATTGGTATGCATGAGGCCACTTTGGCCCGGAGTGCTTTTTGATTTCTCCCTTTCCCCTGGCTTTGTTTTTGTTTTAAGGTACACTTTGGCTCCCTGACAGTTTAAACATATTATTTATAT